>NW_022631009.1:23479360-23860712 GCF_010015895.1 Lontra canadensis
CTTTCTTTCTTTCTTTCTTTCTTTCTTTCTTTCTTTCTTTCTTTCTTTCTAAGATTTTATTTACTTATTTGAGACTGAGAGAGTGACAGAGAGAGCATGACAGGGGAGAAGGCCAGAGGGAGAAGCAGAGTCCCTGTGGAGCTGGGAGCCCAATGTGGGATTCAATCTCAGGACTCTCAGGTCATGACCCAAGCCGAAGGCAGTGGCTTAACCAACTGAGCCACCCAGGAGCCCCAAATGCTACTTTTCTTGTTCCATGCACTGCCCTCTTGTATAGTAGTTAGAAGTGTGGACACTACATTCTCATCATCTCTGCCAGCAAATTCTAGATTAGGTTTCTTTGATGTGAGGCACTGTATTAAAATGTAACAACATCATCTTCATCATCATCATTACTCAGGTATGGTGAGGCCAACAGATCAGGAGATAACCGCCAGTGGAAAGAAAGTTTGTTAAACTCACAGATCCCAAGAGGAGGTGGCACACCAAGCCACTGGGAACCACACCCATGCAGGAATTAACCAGTGTCAGTCAGGAGGCAGAGGGAGAGGGGAAAATGTGGGCAAGGTCCTTCATTGTGGTTTCCAGGGGAAGGAAGAGTGAGGCAGGCAAACAGGTTTAGGATTGGCTAGTTGGAGTAAATTTAGCTGCTTCTAAGTTCTAGAGGCTGTTCTTAGTTGTCTGGTGCTTGATCATAGGGTGATTAGGGCAGGAGGATAGTGACCCAGAGTGTGAGAGTCAGTAAAGGAGGTGACTAGGGGTGTGGACTCTAGATCGGTTAGTTCACATAGGAACTAGTGATTTGTTTGTTATCTCTAGGAATTAGCTAGTCCTGGAAGGAGCAGTCTTCTTGGTCAGCAGGGCCCCAAGGTGTAAAAGCATCAGAAAATACAGGCCTTTCCAGGAGATCTGCAAGGCTGAGCAGAAGAAGTCACATATTGTTATGCAGGTAGCAGTAAGCAGATGCATAGGCTTTGACAGAGGTGAGATTTTTGTGGCAAACACAGAGACATTTACTGCTAAACACCCATCTTAGAGCAATAATCATTGCCAGTTTCTTGGAGTTCCTGTAAGTTCCCCACTCCCTAAAAGCCAGCAGTACCCCCTGAGATGTAGCAGTGGCCTTTTCTGGCCTTCCTTTTGCTGTTCTTCCTGTGGTTTTATGAATGCACAATTCCCCACATTTAAACTTTCCTGCTTGAAATACCTGGAGTAAAATATCCATTTTGCTGTCCAAACCCTGGCCAATATTCAGAAAGATGTGAGGGTTACTGTATGTATTTTATAATTTATTGTTGGTAATATGCTAAATTGACTTCTCCTATCAAGATTCTAGTATCCAGAATTAACAAAAGTATGTGCACAGTTTCCTTCCTGGAATTCTGTCAGAGTTTATTCCACTCTGGTGAGTCACATGCTGCAGAGTCTTTCCTACATCCTATATTCTCAAAGGACTGTGTCTTTATTTCTACTGTGGTGTGATTACTTAGTACTACATAATCTGTGTACATACTCGTCCTCTCTGCTAGATCTGTGAACTCTGTTAGGACAGAGTCCTTGTACACTCACACTGTAGCCTCAGAATTTTGTATGGTTCTTGACACACCGGAAGTGGATTGATACACTGCACAGTAAATGGGTGTGTCCCACCCTGGCTATATGTAGTAAATGCATACAGATAAAAACAGCTCCTGTTTATTGTTTTACAATTGTCATCTCAGTTAATCCTAAAAAAAAAAAAAAAAAAAAAACAACCGTGTAAGGTTATAATAATATCTGAGACTGAGGCTTGGAGAGGTTTGGTTTTGCTTAAAGTCACATAGCCAGTAAGTGCTACAGCCAAGAGGTAAACTCACTTCATCATGATTATCTCCTGAGCCTCTTTTTTCCCCCTGTACTACTCATCCTCCCTGAAAGCAAGGCAGGTATCAAGAACAAAGGAAGTGTCAATAGAATATAAAGGTCAGAGAGTTATGAATGTCAGAATAAGGTGGAGAGTCTGAAAAAAAGTAGTTACCCACACTTCAGATTGAGGAGTCAGAAACCAGCAGAGTTAACTGAACTCTTATATGAGTAAAATAACTCAAAGACCAGGAAGCCCAAGGGACATAGAGAATATGAGAACTATGGTGTTGGACCAATTGAGGGGGATTAGACTACCTCTACTCTTTTATTTTTTTGTCTTGTCATATAAAGGATGCCAGAGCTGCCAGGTGAGGAGAGTAGAGGCAGTGAGTGGCCCTACTCCTTAGTAGGAAAAATTCCTTAAAAGAGATGCAGTCCTGCTCTCCCACTTCTTTCCCTCAACACTGAAACAACAACATACAGAGACCATGGAGAATTATTTAAAACTAGTTGAAATATGAACAACCTTGGAAGAAGGGTCTTGGGCAAAGCAAACTCAAAATGGCTTGCTTTTGGAATGAGAACAGGAAGAAAATGAAGAACTTGGCTTTCAAGGAGTTTAGGAAGCTACACAGAAGAACAAGTTCCCAGTTGAGTGGGGATTTGTTTCTTTGATTTGTCTGAGATCAGAGCTAAATGTCCTAGTCATTTGGAAGGGCTCGAAATGTTTCTTTCTTCACCTGAGTGGAGCTGTTTTGGACCTGGATGCATCTCTTTATAAATCACGTTATCTTAGGAATTGCACCCCCAACCCCTTCCTAAGAGCTCTTTGAAGAAAAATATAATGTTAATTTTCATATTTTCATCACTTAACATAGTTCCTGACTTATGTTAAGTAAAGGAATGAATGATGATGAATGAATAGAATGGAAACAAATAAATAAGTAGATAAATGCAAATGAATTAATTTCCCTAATATATATCTTATTTCTGTTCCATATAAAGAGACATAGACAAAATACACGTGTCTTAAATGTATATATTATAATGGGAAATACTGGATAGACTCTAAGAAAAAACAAGGTTTGTGGAATGATAGCTTCCAAAACTTGATCTGCATGACCATTTCCTGTTTGGTGGTCTGGCTATTAAGATCTTGAGATTGTTACAGGCAGGTGAGCTGATAGAACTAACATGAAGTTTTTGCATCCAGTATGGAAATGCAAATGAAATCCGATCTTAGAAAAATGATGGGTACTGAGACTGTACAAAAGGAAAAATTCTACTTGCAGTGACCTTATTATTTTCCTTTAAAACTACAAGTATTATTTCTTCCCTTTACTTT
Source organism: Lontra canadensis (assembly GCF_010015895.1). NCBI lineage: Eukaryota > Metazoa > Chordata > Mammalia > Carnivora > Mustelidae > Lontra > Lontra canadensis. The sequence goes on from NW_022631009.1 coordinate 23,482,551, forward strand.
TTCTGCCAACTTCTCACAGAGCAGTATGCACACATTATCAAATTGTACAATTCTGTGTATTGGTTTTCCAGGGCAGAGTATCAAAGGCTCTCCTGAGGAAAGAAAAGTTTTTTGTAGAATGACACTGGATACTCTAAACATTCTCATGTTCTTTTTCTTCCAAAATTGGAGCTCTTTTTTGATCTGATTTTACATTTGAATATTTTGAATATAAGACATTTGGGGCAGAAGGATAGTGTCCTCATTCTGCTAACATTATGTCATATTTTAGGAAAAAAGAGAAAAACAAGAAAGCCTTAAGGGAAAAAAAGAAATCTTCTAGAATAATCGGTAAGAGATTTATTATTTTTAATTCTTTTATGTATATAAAATTGGATATGTCCCTAAGTGATTTTGCCTTTATTCTGTTCATTACCTGTATTATTTCACATCAATGGCAAACTCTGACAATGACTCGTCTTACTCTATTTAAAGTTATCAAAGTGATTAACAGTTGAATCATTTCTACCAGTCCTTTGGGTATTTAGAAGAAAACGAACATTAGATTTGACTTTTTAGGATTTGTTGTTGTTGACTAGGTTAAAATGTTACATTTAAAAGATTTCTAGCTATCCACAAATCCGACTAGTGCAGTCCATCCTGAAGTTCAGTCCTACAAATTGTTTTTGAAGAATGTATGCTAAGGCAACAATTTCCAACACAGCTCCCAAGAATGAGATCTTTTTATTGATATTATTAATCTCTTGTTCTATGGGCTAGCAGTACTCTCCTTGTCACCTCCCTTCCGCTACCCTACCAGAACAGTCTAATCAGGAGAGAAGACTCTCAGAAATATGGTCCTGATAGATCACTGGCATTCTTTAGGACACTTGTACTCAAAGGAGATTTTCCAGATATAAATTACAAACACTAACAGGCAATGGGCAGGTCAAAATATGAATGTCTCCATCATTAGTAAATGTTCTTGGACACTGAAATCAAAGAGAATGGAATTGAGACCAGCATGTTTCTGTTTTTCCATTAAATCCATAAATAACCCTTTCCCACTCACCTGTATTTGCTTTAGATATGCTTTAGCTTCCAGAGGAATTTAAGACTACGAGTCTTGCAAATGAGGTAAACTCAGAGGATCAAATAGTCTTAGAGTCTTTTTTACTTATCTATCTATCTATCTATCTGAGAGAAAGAGAGAGAGAGAAAGAGAAAGAGAAAGCGTGAGACAGGGGAGGGGCATAGGGAGAGATTGTCCTAGCAAACTCCCCATTGAGCAGGACCCCACAGTAGGGCTGGACATGGGCTCAACCTCACCACCCAAGAGATCACAACCTGAGCACAACCAAGAGTCACATGCTTAATGAGCTGAGCCACCGAGGCACCCCTTAGAGTCGTTTTAAATAAGGAGTTTAACAAATCCAATGTTTTCAAATATTCTATGCATCTATCAATATTTTTACCAGTCTGCAATTTTTTGTAGTCTATTCCCCTATGTCACTGCTTTATGTTTTCCTCCTTGAGTCAAAGTGGTCCAACTCATAAAGAAAATGAAACTTTTTGTAATACACCCCCCCTTTTTTTTAAGCAATTCTCAACTTTATTTTTTCCAATCTTTCATGTACAGCGAGTATTTGCTAAAATAAGAGTCCAAAATAAAATATGCTTCTGAGTTTTCTATAGAAAAGTTAATACTAACCAAAGAGACTCCTTAAACTGGGAAATTAGATTAAGCATCATCCCTGGTCTCCTCTCTCTAGGAGCTAACAGTCTAGCCCCACGAAAAATGTTAAAACACTCCTAGGCTGTGCATGGCAAGTGACAGTGAATGGAGGGGCAGAATGGAGGAAAAACAGATGATTGGAGGAGAGAGGTGTTAATAGGAGTGACCTGCTAAATCTTCACAGAGGATCTGAAATTTTAAGTTGGGTCTTTAATGACTGTGTGTTTGATTCCTGTGGCTGCTGTAACAAAATACCACAAACTGGGTGGCTTAAAATTGGGCCATGCTCTCTCTAAAGGCTCTACATGAGAATCTTTCCTTATCTCTTCCAGCTTCTGGTGATTGCTGACAATCCTTGGCAGTCCCTTATAGCAGCTTAAATCCAATTTCTGTTCCTGTCATAACATGGTGACCTCTCTGTGTGTTTATTTCTGTGGTCTCTCCTCTTACAAGGATACATGTCATTAGATTAGGGCCCATTCTAATCCAATATGGCCTCTTTTTAACTTGTTGACATTTGCAAAGACCCCATATCCAAGTAAGGTCACATTCACAGGTACTGAGAGTTAGGACTTGAACATGTCTTTTGGGGGGACATAATTCAAATAAAAAAAAACAGTATCTTAGATCATGTGTCCTAGAAGCAGGAAATGAGTTGAGATGAGTTTTGGAAAAAGTGTGCTCAGGAGATGGAAAATAAGGTAAGCAGGCCAGGGCAGGAACAAGAAGCCAGTCAAGGGAGTAGATATAAAAATTCCTGGTGAGGCTCCTCCCATTTGGCCCAAGGCAATTCTCTGTAGCAGATGGCAGCAGTGAGCTGCTAGCAGCTACCATGCATACTAGCTGGAAACTGGGGACATCAGCCTGGTGACGGGGGATCTGGTGGGGCTCCAATAGCATTCAACTCATTCTATCCCTGATCCTGTTCAGGTTTGCTTGCCTTTCACAAGAAGTCCTTTCCATCCAGACACCATTACCTCCAGAATCTGGTTGTTGTATTCTATAGTAAAACTTACAAGATGAAGATTAGTGGCTGTTACAGTTGGTCCTGAGGCTATAGATGATTCTCACTAATATCTCCCTCTACATTTCCTCTACATCCCATACCCCTTGACTAGAACTTCTGCTAATCTAAATGCTCGAAGCTTGGGATGAGTTCCAGCCTCTGTCTATCATTCCCTTAGCAAATCTCAATTGCTCTCCTTGATCATTTATAATAAAAGTCTGCTATGGGAGTATTGAGTGCCCTAGTAGATCATGAGTACTCCATATATTTCTTCCTGACTCTGTTTGGTAGCAGCAGTCCTACCTCTTCATGATTAGGGTTAATTACTCCTGTCCTTGCAGTGATTCCTTTCTGCACCTGCAATTCTATTGCCACAAGTAGCCCAGAGAGATCAGGTGGCAGACTTAACTTTAGGTTTAGTGGAACTCTTACTGTATCCCCTGACAGAATTATCTCTCTTCTAGGGCCCAGGACTTTGAGAACCAAATAAGCCAAAGCTTTGGAGATGGGAAGAACAAATGCCCCAGACAGGTCACTAGGAGTAATGTTCAGCTGGGCAACCGCTTACTTCCATATCTTGATTCTCAGACCTATGTATTCTTCCTACAGAGGACACAGCACCATATGATGGTAATTGGTTCAAGATATATATCATATCTAAGGATGGGACCCCATCAATGTGTGGTTATCTCCAAGCAGTTAGTTGCCCTTTCAAGAGGCCGTTCCAATAGCAGCTTCTGGATGATGTCATATATGGTTGGGAATCCGATACCAAATGTGTGGGTTTTCCTACACCAAGCAATTTTCCAATTCTTGGTGGGCACTCACTAGGTGTCCTACGATTTAACTCAATTCTCTGAATACTTTCTTTGGATTTTCCTTCACATCCAGTAGCACCTTTCTAGCTCCATAATCTTGATCCCAATTGCCCACTAAATGGTAATTTCATTTACTCCATTTTAATTTTTCCTCTAAACCAAACTAATTTTTAAGAACAAATTTAGCTTCCAACTGATCATAGTGAACAGTTTATTTCAAAGGTAGGCAATTGGTGCCTTTGATTTAACAGAATAATGTTAGAATTGACATCTATGTTTTTTCTCTTGATCATTCATATTGGATAGCAAAATGTCTACTATTGTAGCTACATCTATCACATCCATGTTCAAGGCAGAAAGAATAGAGGGATATGGCCAGCTTCATCTATAAACATCTACCAAAACAAACATTTTCAGGAACTCCCACTGATTTCCCCTTATTTCTCATTTGCCAGATTGGAGGGGAAGCTAAAGACAGGGGTCAGGATTGTGTTGACTGGATTAAACTATCATTATCCACTCCTAGAGATGGGCACAGAGAGCAGCTCTCAACAAAATTGGAATTTCTTTAATAATAAAGAAGGGATAAACAGATATTTAGGTAAGTAACCAACACATATGCAAACAATTATCCAGATTAATCTTCAGATAAGCTGTGAAAGTGGTAGAGGAGAAACACAGTTTTCTCTTTCAACCACCATGCCAGCACAAAATTATTAATTCTTCAACATCACGTAATAGTTGTTCCATATTCAAATTTCTGCAATTGCTTCAAAGACTGTTTTCCCTAGCTGATTTGTTTGAATTGGGATTCAAAGTCCACACATTATATGCAATTATTTTTCTTGTGCAGATTCTTTCCTGCCCTTTTTAAAAGTTGCCGCTTTGTTAGAAAAACCAGGTCATTTGTCCTGTTGATCCAACTCCCTCCCCCAAACCTGATTTGGCTGATTATTTCCCTGTGGTGGTGTTTAACTTGGTTTCTCTATCCCCTGTATTTCCTGTAAATTGGCAGTTAGATTTAGGGGCTTGATTAATCTTCCTAAAACATCAGTTTCTTCCCTCTTTATCACTTCTGCTCACAAGTCTTCAGTGGTGCTTGCCTAGAGCAAACTTTCCAAGTACGAGTCTTTAAATTATTGGCCATTAGTGATTAACTCAACCTCTAGTCTTTCTTCCCTCCCTCCAGGTAGGGGTGGGGGTGAGTGTTCCAATCCTCTAATCACAAGGTTGGTTTCCTGGCAACCAGTCCCATCCCTAGAGGCTTCCCAAAAGTCATCTCATTAACATAAACTCAGGTGTGGTAGAAGAGGACCTGATACAGATCACAAAGATGCCCCTTCCACCTTTATCACTCCAGAACTGTTTCTGGATCAGGAGACAAAACCCAAATATTATAACAAAAGATACTCTTACTCCACTTAGGATATCACAAGGGTTTTAGGAGCAGAGAATGAGGACGAAATCTATATTCCTTATTCTATCACATTGGTGATAAAAAGAATAAAGTCCATTTTACTTTTTAGGCAACAATATTGTACAGGTAGTGTTGCACATTTCCTACTGCATCACATTATGACATTTTAATTTTTAGTGATGTTATCAGCCAGTCTCCTTCCTTGTCAAGTTACAGTTAACAGTTTGAACATCCAATAGGGATAGCCACCTAGAGCCATTTATTGAGGCATGGCACAATGATGATTCTGGAATTCCATTATTTTGTATATATTGGTTGGAATGCCTCTATAAAGAAGAACATTACCTTGACATCTATTTGGTAACTCTGAAATATAGCCTATATGGGAAAGGGACACACACACAGACACACACACACACACACACACAGGCTTGATTCTTTTCCTTTATAAAGTTTCACAGAAAATAGTTGATGTTTTAACAATCTAAATGATAACCAATTAAGGTTTTGTTTGTTTGGTTTTTTGGGCTTTTGGGGGAGAATGGAGCATTATAAGCTTGTGAAATATTATACATGTGATGTGTTAAAATCCACTAGTGATTTAAAAAAAAATTCTTTTGTCACTAGGAATCCCTTCAAGTTGTCCTTTTGACATGACGCAGTTAGTCTTTGATAGCTTTCTTGCTTTCTGGCACAAAACAATCCTCCAAAAGCAAGAGTCATTTATTTTTTTCAAAAGTCTCTTGTTCCTCTGTTGGAAATGGTATCACAGGCCATTTAATCTGGGTGCTTAGAATATTCATTGCTACTGGATTGTCATTGTGTCTGAGTCTTTTCAGTAGAGAGCACTAAGAAATGCACTTTTTTTTTTTTTAGAGACAAAATAGTGTGGTCAATTTAATATTTCCAAATCAAATTTAATATCATAACCCCTAACCCAGACAGTTAAGATTAGAACAGAATTAGAATAACTAGTATGTGTTGGGAAGTCTCAGATGACACAGTGGAAAAAATAATGACCTGAGAGTCAATGAGATCCAGCTCTCTACTCTGAGTTAGCAGAGTTCCAATGAACATAGTCACTTAAGCTCTTTGGACTTTGATTTCTCTCTATGCAAAATGGGTGGTCCAAACATGACAATCACTATATTCCCTTCCAGCTCTAACATCCTCTGCATCCATAAACCTAGACCATCTACACAGAATATGCATTTTTGTGCCCTTAATAAACAGTTATTGAAGGAGTAAATGAATGAACAATGTGCTTAAAAATAACCATTGGTGGGAATGCAAGTTGGTGCAGCCACTTTGGAGAACAGTGTGGAGATTCCTCAAGAAATTAAAAATAGAGCTTCCCTATGACCCTGCAATTGCACTACTGGGTATTTACTCCAAAGATACAGATGTAGTGAAAAGAAGGGCCATCTGTACCTCAATGTTCATAGCAGCAATGGCCACAGTCACCAAACTGTGGAAAGAACCAAGATGCCCTTCAACGGACGAATGGCTAAGGAAGATGTGGTCCATATACACTATGGAGTATTATGCCTCCATCAGAAAAGATGAATACCCAACTTTTGTATCAACATGGATGGGACTGGAAGAGATTATGCTGAGTGAAATAAGTCAAGCAGAGTGAGTCAATTATCATATGGTTTCGCTTATTTGTGGAGTATAAGGAATAACACGGAGGATGGGGAGATGAGAAGGGAGTTGGGGGAAATTGGAGGGGGAGACGAACCATGAGAGACTGTGGACTCTGAAAAACAATCTGAGGGTTTTGAAGGGGTGGGGGGTGGGAGGTTGGGTGAGCCTGGTGGTGGGTATTATGGAGAGCACTTTTTGCATGGAACACTGGGTGTGGTACATAAACAATGAATTCTGGAACACTGAAAAGAAATTAAAAATAGATAAATAAATAAATAAATAGCACCATTATTAAACTTACTTATTTTTAGTGTTTTGTGACTAAAAAAATTTGTTGAATGATTTCTTTGGATTATTATTGAATCCACTGCATTATTTTAGGCATGGTGAGGGCTTCAAATAAAAATGAAGCTGGATCTCTGTCTTAGGAAAATTGAGGTCTGGTAAGAAAATAAAACATGTCCATGGACAGTCCTTGGTAAAAACCAACTGAAATCCAGGCTCTATATTAGTCGAAGCCATGTTATCTTCATGGCATGAGAAAAGCATTGGGCTGAGAGCAGAGCATTAGGAATCGGATAGATAAAGATTTCCATTTATTAAGAGATATCAGTTTTGGATTGCTCAATATATGCTAATACATACTTAATAATTTTAAAATAATATCTGATTTCAATGTCACCTGTGAATATGAAATTTTGGTGTATCAGACTAAAGATGGTCACAAGCTTTGATGTTCCTCTCAACAAGAAGTAGGTAGAGTCTATATTCTCTCCTCTGAAATATGGACTGGACTTTGACTTTGTTGACCAAATACAGAAGTGACTCTATCCCAGTTTGGTGGCCTAGCCTTTAAGAGGACTGTCAGCTTCCAGCTTCCTCTGTTGGACCCTAAGTTGTCCTATAAAAACTTTGGCTAGTCTGATGGTGAGACCATGTGGAAAGGTCCAGAGGCTCTGTGAAGATGGATAGAGGTTTACTGTATTCCAACCTCCAGACATCTCTACCAAGGGGACATACGTGAATCAAGCCATACTGGACCCTCTAGCATAGCCCAGCTACCGGTTCTGACCCAGTCAGTGCTAGATGGAACAGAAGAACCATGTAGCAAAGCCTGGCCCTAACCCCTTGTGCACAAAATCATTAGTGAGAATAAAATTGTTGTTATTTAAAGTAACTAAAATTTGAGTGGGTAATTATGCAACAGTAGATAATTTTAACAATTGAGTAAATAATTTAACTTCCCTGAAGCTTAGTTTCCTCATCTGTGTAACAGACACACCATTGTCATCATCAATATCATTTTTGCTTAACATTTATTGGAAGCTTACTATGTGCCGGGCATGGTTCTAAGTACTTCACAAAAACCTGGTGAAATATGTACTATTAATATTCCCAATTTTCAGATGGTGACCAAGGCATTGAGAGATTAACATAAACAGGTCACATAGTTAAGTGGCAGAAATAAGATTGAGACATGCATGGCCTGACTGTAAGATGAAAACAAGTTTATAGAGTATACAGTATAATGTCAATCACATAGCAGGAGCTGAGATCATGGTGATGGTGATGGTAGTGATTGTGATAGTAGCAGTTGTGATTGTTAGCATCACGTGGGAAAATTTTCTCAGGGAGTCTGAGTTCTGAGCAAACACTTCAAGGAAAGAAAAAACTTGAGGTGCACAGTGTAATAGGAAAAATGTCTTTGACTGGAAAGCAGGAAGCAGATGCAGCAAAGGAGCATGGTAGAAAATACTGATGGGTGAGAGTGAGAGTGAGTGGGTAGAAAGTGGGACTGAACTGATGCTTAGGCAAGTAATTTGAAGTGGTGGCTCTGTAGGGTCTTTGGCTCAAACAGAGAAAGTGACAGGGCCAGCCATGGGTTATTTACTATGGCATCCAATCAAGCCACATGTTCATGAAATGCGTGACTTACCACTGCACTGCATTACCAAACTTCCTCTCCCCAATTAGGGAAATATCCTTTTCATTTATGAAGTGATTCGTGGGCATCTGAATGATCCCACCATTGAGGAGACCCGATGGGGGTTATACTCACATGACCAAGGTCAAGTAGTCAAAAGATATTTACAGCTCATTTATAGCCCATTATAGTACCTTCAGCCAGGCATATCCTGCACAGGCTTCCTAAATGAGGTAAATATGCTGGATCCTGGCCTTTCGGTATAGCTGTGTGACCAAGGATGTTTGTAAGTTACCTGAGAAATCCAAACAACAGCTGAAGTGGTGGATCGTCATGTTCCAGATGAGTGCTCATGATGCACCTATCCTGTCCTCAGTAAGGGTCATAATTTTTCAGACAATCATCAAATGTTAATTCTGGGAGACCTTAATTTAATGCATTCATTGAGAGATACATAAATGGACAGCTATCAAACCAAAGGGACTTGTCCATCAGTGTAAGAGGCCAAGTATAGAACTACAACATTTTGTTACTTCTACTGGTTTTCCTTTACAATATGTGAAGATTCAAGATTACTTAATAAATGTCACTGGAATAACTGGAAACCAATTGAGGCAAATCCTTTAGGTTCACATCTCATAACACAAAACAAACTCCAGACTAATTAGTTAATCACAAAAATGTTAACTCAAAGGAAATAGGAGAAAATAAATTTTGCAGAAGCATGACATAATTGTATCAGATTAAAGCAATAAGATAATTTAACAGATGTGAAGTGACCACACAGAAATTTAAAACTGTATAATAAAAATAAGAAACATGCAATCAAAAGATGTATCACAAATTGGGAAACTCTTTCATAATAAGATTTGAGAGATCGCTGGCAGAAACATAGATAGTTTACCTCTATAGGATATAATAATCTTTTTTAAAGATTTTATTTATTTATTTGTTAGAAAGAGAGAGAGAGCAAGCACAGGCAGACAGAGAGGCAGGCAGAGGCAAAGGGAGAAGCAGGCTCCCTGCTGAGCAAGGAGCCCGATGTGGGACTCGATCCCAGAACACTAGGATCATGACCTGAGCTGAAGGCAGCCGCCCAACCAACTGAGCCACCCAGGCGTCCCTATAGGATATAATAATTAAACACAATAAGGAATGTTAAACCTCATTAACAGAGACATAATAATTAAATAACAGTTAAAACAATATATAATTTTAAACCCATTATCTAAGAAAATATTTAATTTTCTTGATCATAGCAAACAATACTAACTAGATTGTAGTGAAATAATATTCTGGTGGCATTATATATCGGTCCATTTTAGGAAACCACATAATGATATTATAGGAACTATGTAATATTTTTATAACTTTGGCTTGGTAATCCCACTCCTGAGAATTTATCTGAAGTATGATCTCAATTCATTAATAACACCTGAATCTTCTGCTTAATTTCTGTTCCTTAGGTGTGTTCTAGTTTCCTAATTCCAACCAAATTTTGCACTCTGGTACCTTAAACCCTTCCTGTCCAAAGTGAAGCTCATCCTCTTTCCTCTAAACTGTATAGCAAGCCACTTTTAATCTCTGCATCACTGGCACCTGGACTGTGCCTGACACATAATAAGTGCACGATAAACTTCGCTGAATGAATGAATTACTCCCCTGTTTTCATCTTCCAGGCCAGGTTGGGAAACTTGGAGTTATCTTTGACTGTCCTTCCTTATATAAAACTTGTCACAGAATTCTGTTATTTCACAATGTCTCTTGGCCTCTCCTTTCTTCTTATGTGGTTCTCTCTCCAGCTCCCTATGGCTTTGTACTTTGTTAACTGGAGTGGCCTACTGGTTCATCTTCTGATTCTCAAGTTTTCTCTCTCCCAAATCACTCCATGAGAGTGTAACTCCTGATTTATCAGTATCAACTAGAGATCATTGGTGCAAGCCACAGAAAGCATTTCTGGCCAACTTAAGCAATGAAAATGGATGTATTGGAAGGTTGCTGGTGAGCTCACAGAATGGGAGGAATTGCTGATCAATCAAGCATCAGAAAGGTTGTAAACTGGGACTATTCCCTGGATTCCCAGCACCATGAATTTGTATATTGTCTCTCTTGGGTACTGCCATTAGATAATTACCTCCAAGTACTTCGCAGCACAGCAATAATTTTCTTGATGTTTCTTGATGTTTCTTAATGCTTTCCTTACCATACTGCAAGTCCAAGGGCAAGGATCGTGTAATTTATTCTGCAACCCTAGAGCACTGAGCATGAACTATGTACTTGACTGAGACAGACCAATGACACAATAGGAAAATGGGCTGGCTTGTGGTAGAGTGTGGGGTAGGACACTGGGGAAAAATGATTCCAGAGGCAAGAAATCTGGAATCCCAGATTGTTGATCCTGACCCACATCTATCAGAGCCACTGTCTTCTAGTTCTCCAAAAGAAAAAGCCAGTGAGATACTCTGAAAAAAAGGTCCATTTGTTAGTACTTTGGGCCCACATTATTTTGTAGTCCTCCACTCTGATTAAACAGCTAGATCAGATATGAGATGGGAGAGTTTTTTAATCTTGTTAGCCAGCAGCAGGCTTAGGAAACCTGCTCTAGCCTTTTTTCTCCTGAGCCATCTGTTGGGCTGCCCCAACTCTATGAATGTGCTACTATGCCAGAAGGAGGAAAGAGAAAGTAAGAGCCCCTTCAAGCACTTATATAGGAAAGGTCTTCAGAAGGATGAGAAGGTGATCTTCCAAAGGACAATCCTGATGGAAGTTCAAGCTTTCTCTTCTTTGCTCCTATCATAAATTCCCCCACCTTGGCCTTGGTCTAATTGTGAGACTTTTATACATTCTAGTGCTCCTTTCCTGAAAGGAGGAAATCATACTTAAACTCCATCTTTTCGGTACAATGACTCTCTAACCTGACTGTGCATGAGAATCATCCACAGAAGCCCCATTCTGGGTAGAATTCTGGGGAGGAACCTAAGATCCATATGGTAACAACTTTTCCAGGTAATTTTTAGGCAATCGGCCCAGCACTGGTATATGGCTTGGATTCAGGGGAACTACTACCCTAGAAGTGGGGCAGGGTCATTGCAAGCCACATGTTGTTGTTGCTTGGGTTAACTCAAGAATATGGAGGCTCCATGATTAATCAGAGATGTGAGTGACCTTTTCCAAGGAGGCAAATCACCACAGTATTAGAAAATTCCTGCATATGACATGTTAAGGACACTTTTCCCTCACCCTTGCTCATATGTATTCTGGTATAATCGGTAAAATTAGGATATTGTTAGGAATTATGATTTCTTGGTGGACTCCAGAATGTGGTTTATGTATTTACATGATCAAAATATATTTTCCCTTGCAAAACAAATTTAGATTAACTTTTAAAATGTGTTATACAAAGTGTATGTATTCTCCCATGAAAAAAATTTACTTATAAAACTAAAATACATTTTTGGGCAAAATAATATACTTAACCAGATTTATCCTGCAAACTTGACACTTCCTCAGCCTTTGATTATGCATGGGAAATAATAGGAGCTAACATTTAGTGAGCACTTGCCATGTTCTAGACACTTTCCTAATTGCTTTACGTATGTTAACTCATTTAATTCTTATAGTAACCCAACTTACCTTTCTACAGATGAGGACACTGGGCCAGGGTAAGGAGCGGGTTGCAGGTCATCTAACTATTAAATGGTGATGCTAAGATTCAAACCCCAGCTGTTCTGGGCCCAGATAAGCCAAGCTATGCTGCTTTTGCAAATTTTCTACATCAATGGCAGCACAGACCTCCCTTCCTAGAAGTACCTTTCCGTGTTAAAGCAGATCCTCTCTGTTCCTTCCAGATTAATCTGCTCCTCCTGCAGGCCCTAGTATCCATGGTGAAAAAAGGAAAATTGAAAAATCAAATAGCATTCTGTCTACCTGATGAAGAGCCTGCAGACGATCTTGCCCTGAATCTAGGACTGGGCTCTTGTTAATGCCAAAATCAGATTTCTGATGATATTTGTGAGATGTCACCCAAATGTTTAAAGCAGTTCTCTGTTAATAACAGACTCCATCTTTTAAAAACTGTGCCATAATTTCTCTGGAAATTTGCTCATGAAAAGACCAGTTGCTCTTGCTCCAGAATGAATGATTATCCTTCCATACAACAGATGACTTCCCCTAACTCTTCTCCCAGTGCAGGCAGGAATCCTGCTTCCCACTCAGGAATTTGCGCTGATTGGGCTGTTGCTACAATGTAATATCCGTGAGTGGCCCTCCCCCTCCCCCATATCCTACATTTGCCCTGATCTGCTGGACTATTTCAGGTATTCAGCACAACGAATGGGAAGAATCCCTCGAACCTGCAAACCCTCAGCCAGCTACCCACTATGGGTTTCGAAGGAAATATGCAAGGGGGCGACTGGACAAATGAACACTTTTTCTGTAGTTCAAATGAACCTGGAGACCCATGTGGTCTCAGAACACTGTTGTGTTTCAGAAGCAAATTCAAAACCAAGGGTAAATAAATGGGAGTTGTAGTCTTCATGCTAAAATGAACATTAAATGGGAGCCACAGAAGTGCTTACCTGAACTTGCCTTCTTCTCCTATTCTTTCCCCTTATTCAAGAAGCTGCTCCCAAGACTCCCCTCCAGTCCACGCTTCTTTTGTCCTTCCCTCCATTCCTGCATCTCCTCTCACCAGATCTCATGAAGTAGATCTACTTAGCCTTGCTCCCAAGAAGAAAAAAGCCCCCTTTTAAGAAATGGAGAGGAGGCTTTGAAAACGGAGTTGACAAATAAAGGATTTTCTCTGGTGGTAAGGTTGGGGAATGAGTCGCCGAATACTGCTATCTCAATATTTATCTTTTTTTTTTTTTAAACCATGCTATATATTACATCCCTATGACTTATTTATTTTATAACTGGAAATTTGTAGCTTTTGACTCCCTTCATCCATTTTGCCCAACTCCCACTTGTTCTTGCTTCCTCTAGGCATACTGCTTTCTGTACATCAGTTTGTACAGCTCCTCCAAATTATTGAGATAGTGATAAATTAAATCAAGAGTGTAGATTTACAACTGTAATCTTCAAAAGAGAAAGAAATATTTTGGGTCTGTAGGAAATAAATGGTCACCCCAAAATAGATTATGGGACTTTCATTAAATGAAGTTTTTTTTTTTTTAAAGATCTTTAAAAATTTATTTAGTTGAGAGAGAGAGTGAGCGCAAGAGAGAGAGGGAGAGGGAAAAGCAGACTCCTTGCTGAGCAGAGACAGGGCTTTGATCCCAGGACCCTGAGTTCATGACCCGAACCAAAGGCAGATGCTTAACTGACTGAGCCACCCAGGCACCATTGTTAAATGAAGTGTTGCATTTTAATTATTTTTGTGTCCTGAATAATTGTCAGTCATCCATACCCCTAAAATGCAATAAAAACTAGGATGCTTTCACAGTATAGATTCTTTTCAAAATTCTGTAACAAATAATTTAATGCCATAATGTAATTTCCGTATTCTTGCTGGATAAATCCATCTTATCAATATTTTACAGAAAATTTGGAGAATGGTTTCTATATTAATGATCAGAAATTTGGAGGCACTGAATTCCTTGTTGTAAATCTCTTGATATACAGTTTACCCTATTCATGATAATTATTTTATGGCATAATTTAAACCAAAGTTATAGAAAGATAATGTTGATTGCTTCTGGCAACCACTAATCTGTTCTCTGCATCTATGAGCTTTTTAATTCCATATATAAGTGAGATCATTTGGTATTTGTCTTTCTCTGCCTGATTTATTTCACTTAGCATAATTCTCTTAAAGTCCATCCATATTGCCACAAATGGCAAAATCTCATTGCTTTTCATGGCTGAATAACATTCCAGTGTGTGTGTGTGTGTGTGTGCGTGCGCGCGCGCGTGTGTGAGACATTTTCTTTATCCATCGATGGATTTAGGTTATTTCCATATCTTGGCCATTGCAAATAATGCTGCAATGAACATGGGGGTGCATGTATCATTCTGAGTTAGTGCTTTCGTTTTCTTCAGATAAATACCTGAAAGTGGAATTGCTGGCTGATATGCTAGTCCTACTTTTAATATTTTAGGAAACTCCATACTGTTTTCCGTAGTGGCTGCACTAATATTTATCTTGTCAGTTATTTTTAATTGGAACTTTTTATGAAATGCCTATCCAATCCCCTTACCTCAAGAGCAAGTTTAGACTATATTTAAACTCCGAGGATCCTTTTGCCTGGACTATCAAAGCAGCTATATGGGTGGGAAGAGAAAGAAAAGTGAAGCAATTTTTGAAAAGGGCCTTTCTAAGAAAGCTAAGAGGACAAGGCAGGTTCTGAAAGGAGAGGGGTCCCAGTGGGCACACCAGGCAGGAGCAAGAACTTTGAATCTTGTTGCTCTTCCCACCAAAGCTCCACCCAGACTTGGTCTGTTCTTGACCACACATCACAATAGAACTCTCTCTCTTCAGGTTTGGGGACTTGAACTCCCTCTAGAGGCTGAAGTGTGCCACTAAGAGCAAGTCAGTAGGATATATAATGCATAGGGATTGAAAGAAAGCCAAGTGTGAAAAACTGTGCAAATAAATAAAGAGGCAGTGACTGGGTCTAACCCAATAAACAAGAGGGCTTCACAGACAAGGTGACAAAAGAGTGTGTGAGTGACTGAGCATATGGATTCACATTGCTCTAATATTCTTATTCTGATTGCACAAATCTTATTCTGAATGCTTGGAAATATGCACAAATCTTATTCTGAATGCTTGGAAATATGCAAGAACAATAGGGTGCATATTGTTCTTTGGGAGGTGAGACATAACTCGGTTCTCTTTCTGGAATTTTGCTAGGTTTCTCCTTGTCGTTCTACTTCCCAGCCTGCTTGGCTTCTGTGCAGGAATGCTTGGCTCTTCCTGAGATATGGTGTATGATGGCAGGCCTTTGGAGCCTCTGTTGGGCAGGCATAGTTTCAGTTTATGCCTCCAGTCTTCCAAATGGTTTTGAAGCTTCCAAAGGCTCTAAATCCAGGGCCAGGTATTTTGAAATGGAATAAGGAGGCAGGAAGAAACAAAGTGAACTCTATCTCCCCTCCCGGTATCTCCTCAGTATGAGCTTTCAACAGGATGATGGCATTTAGGAGAGAGGAGCCACCCAACAAGAAACACAGAGTGATTCTTTCCTTCAATGTGGTAGGGTAGGGGTAGGGGAAGTTGGGAAGTAATGGGTTGCTTTGAATGCTTTGTGCTGGGAGTGGGTGATCCTCAAGGAGTTAAACCACTTTCCAAGTTGTTTTTAACTAAATTCTAGCCCCAGGGTTTAAGAAATCTCCCTCTCTAATTGATGTCTTTAGTCAGTGGCTGCTTATAATCAAGAAGATTGCACTTAAAAGGTATGGAGGCTGGTCTTATTATTGGCATCAGAAGATTTTGTTTTGTAATTAGAAGCCAGAGAGTCTAGGACCACTAGATCTCATAGAGAGAGGACAGCAGATATTTTAGATCAGGCTGCATACTCATGAAGAAAAACTGTGCTGTGCTGTTCGTAACAAGAAGTGCTATGGGCTTTTTATCTTCTAAGCTTCTGTCATTCTATTCCATTTGTTTTATAATGAAATTATTTCTTATGTTGAATATAACCAATACATATTCAATATAACCAATTAAAATTGGTTACATATATATTTAAAACTTATACTATATGTATAGGTAGTATATACATTAAGCATTTATTGAGCATCTAATATGTGTCGGGCACTGTATAGAAAGCTTTGTAAACAATGGGGTCAGGGCGCCTGGGTGGCTCAGTGGGTTAAAGCCTCTGCCTTTGGCTCAGGTCATGATCCCAGGGTCCTGGAATCAAGCCCCACTGTCGGGTTCTCTGCTCTGCAGGGAGCCTGTTTCTTCCTCTCTCTCTCTGCCTGCCTCTCTGCCTACTTGTGATCTCTGCCTGTCAAATAAATAAATAAAATCTTAAAAAAACAACAAACAAACAAATAAATCCACAATGGGGTCTGAGGATACAGATCCAGGTAAACAAACAGATTGTTGAATTTAAGGCATTATGGTCAGGAAGGCTTGGGGAAGACATATATCAGGGGTCAGCAAATTCTTCCATTAAAGGCTAGATAGAAAAATTTTAGACTTCATAGGCCATCTGGTCTCTGTCACAACCACTCAACCTTGCTCTTGTAACATGAAATCAGTCATAGACAACACATAAATGACAAGCATGACTATTTTCTAAGAAAACTTTATGGCCACTGAAATTTGAATTTCATGTAATTTCTGTGTGTCACAAAAACTACTCTTTGTTTTGATTTTTTTCTCAACCATTAATAAATGTACACACCATTCTTTTTTTTAAAGATATTATTTATTTATTTGACGGAGAGAGAGAGATCACAAGTAGGCAGAGAGGCAGGTAGAGAGAGAGGGGAGAAGCAGGCTCCCTGCTGAGCAGAAAGCCCGGTGCGGGGCTCGACCCCAGGACCCTGAGATCATGACCTGAGCCAAAGGCAGAGGCTTAACCCACTGAGCCACCGAGGCGCCCCAATGTACACACCATTTTTAGCTCACAGGGCTTATAAGTAGAAACAGGCAAAGGAACAGATTTGGTCCATGGGCTGGAGTTTGCTGACCTGTGACATGAGCTAATCTCTAGGACCATCTAATCACTGCTTGGGAAGTACCTGACCATGTGGAGTAGAGAGCAACTAGTGCATTTGTTTGTCTCAGGTGTGACAGAGAGGCATTAGAGTTGGTAAAATGTTGAAAGATTTAAAGTAGGACGTTCTCTTTTCTCCACTCTGATAGTAACAGTTCTAACGTGTAAAAACCTTCACATGAGGGAATTCTTTCCAAAGTCTAAGCTCAATTCATTGTGTGAGAGATAAGGCTTTATCATCAAAATGAGACCAAACTCCAAACACTAGTGCATCTGAATTGTTTTTCTATAGAACTTGATGGCATTGGAAGAGTTTAGTCACATATACAGATCCCAAATAGGAGGGCACTTTCTGGAGTGTGGGTTTCAATGAGTGCTGCCTTTGTCTATTAACGTATCAGTCTTATTGTTGTCACCTGGAAAGAACCTTTGTCAAATTTAGAGTCCATCTTATACTAGAGTTTGATGATAAAATGAACTACTTTCAGAGACAGTATGTTCCCCATAGTGGAATTATATGAAGAGATGTAGATGTAGAGCTCACTTAGTGATAATGGGGAGAAGGTGATACGGGATATATATAACTTGAATTTATAAATTCTAAGACATTCAAAGATGTTGACTTTGTGGTACATGTCATCTTGACTCAGCTGGAGAAACAACATGAAAAAAAAAGACAAATTAAAATGCAGTATGTTGTCATGCACAATATTTTACATTTCAGATCACATAGGTCCAATCTCACAACTTGGTAGACATAATTACCAAGACCCCCAGTTCCCTGGATCCCATGATGGGTAAATGATCACTAAGTGGGTAAGTATTTTATATCCAGGTTGAATTTTTCTCAGCCTCAAGAACAAAGCACCAGGCATTTTAGTAAAAGGGGATGAAAAAGTGGAGGCGTTTCATTTCATTTTATAACCCAGCCTAATGTACTTTCCCCTGTTGATTTCTGATCTTAGAAACCAAATACTTGCTAAGGGGGATGAAGTCTGAAAAGGGCAAAATTAAGCTAAGTTTTAGTTAAGTATGTCCCTGTGGGAAGAATTTAAATTAAAGCATAAGAAAAAGCTTTACAAACCAAGTGGTGAAGCCTCCCCTGACCTGGACTTTTAGGGTCCAACCCTAAGAACAAGGGCAGGTCCCCGAGGCAGCTCTCTCTTGCACTGGCTGGATGAACTGCTGTGTCAGCAGCACCATGCATCATTAGCCGACCTGGACAAGCTCCAGCTGCCTTCCTTTTGCACTCTCTCTGTACCTCTCACTTTAAAAAAGCTTTCATCAACATCATCCCAAACATCTTTTGTTTTCCCAGCTGGAGAAGACTTTCTTTCTGTTTGCATCCCATCTCTAGCTAACTAAGTTCTTTTGCCCTTAAGAACTGCAGCCATGAATCAAAGGGAATCATCACCTGTAAAGTCTAAATTGAATCTGAGTGCTCTGGGATTCCACATCCCATCTATCTTCTTGGAGCTGCCATATTTAGTTACCTTTTCCTATCCACTGTTGGTGGTCATTATCTTTCCCTCTTTCCATCCACCATCTTAGAGACAAAATATGAAGATCCTTCCAGCAGTATTTTCTTCTGATTTAGCAGCACTACAGCATAATCTTCTCTTTGCTTGGTGAGTTTCCCAATCCCTCTGTCAAGCTGGGTGAGATACATGTCTAGCCTAGGCTGGGGTTATTTACTACATAAAATGATCTCCTGATCTAAGGTTTTCCCCCAATTCCCTGAAAATGGCTTTACAATAAATCCAGGAAAGAAAATCAGAGGGCTTTTTGTTTTGGTTTGGTTTTTTTTAAGGATTGATGCCTACTCCTCATCCATAAAACCTCACACAGTATTCTTGGCTTTTACTGTCTTCATATATTTTAATCCTCATATCCAAAAACTAGATGGAAGTCTAAAGAGTCATCCTCCTGCCTCCGGGGAGGAGAGTCTGCTTTGATTTAAACATTGTAAAAGTGCAAAATTCTGCTATTTTACTCATGTACCCTAGTGCCTCAGGGATACTTCTTTACAATAATTTCTCATGACCATTTCTTGTTATTTTGGATAGTGGTAGAAATGGTAGATAGACTATCACCATTTTCTGAGAGACATTACTTGATGTAATGTAAACATTTTCGAGATAAGCTGCTTCCAAGCTGGGGGTAGGAGTTACTAACATTTCGCACCCTGCCAATTATAGCTAGCCTTTTTTTTTTTTTTAAGATTTCATTTATTTGAGAGAGAGCATAAATTGGGGGAGGGTAGGGGAGAAGGTCAGAGGGAGAGGGAAAAGCAGGCTCCCCACTCAGCAGAGAGCCCCATGTGGGGTTTCATCCCAGGACCCTGGGGATTATGACCTGAGTTTAAGACAGATGCTTAACTGACTGAGGCCCCCAGGCCCCCATAGCTAGCCTTCAAAACTATGCCCCTTACCCTGCATATTTGTTTTTTCTTTTTAAATTTGGAAAATCCAATGCCCAGATTACAAAAGGAGGAAGCCCAGGGAACTGAGCATAGTTCAATGTACATACATGCAAAATTGTTAGTGCATAATTTGTTGCCTGTTAATAGAATTTAAATATCCATGTGAGTGGGTTTTGAATGAGATTGAAAACCCTTCCTGGTACATGGAAACTTTTCTGGGTTTATATTCTCCAATCAATTTTCAAGGCCTCATCTGGTCATTTTCGGAAGCTAACTTCATAGTGCCAGGCTAAAAGTAGTGGTTCTGATTATGTAGAGAGACTTCCATTACCCTCTCAGATAATTTCTGAGCAACAAGGGGAAGGGAAAAGAAAAAAAAGTGAAGGGAAGTTGAAACCATCCTGCCCCTTGGAAAGGGAAGGTGGGGTCCTCTGTGCCAGTACACTTGGGAAAATTGCTAACATGACAATGACAATCCCTTTTACCTCTATGTACCTGAGTCTAGTGGGTATGCAGCTTTCACAGAGATCAGTGAACTAAAGCCTGAAGAGATGTTATCAGACAAGACAATATAGCTTATAGGTGTTAAGATGCACATTGCCCTTCTCTTAACAGTGGCTGATATGTAGCTGGTACTCACGGGTATAGCTACACTGGTTGTTAAAATATAGAATAGGTCTATACAATTAGTAAACAGCTGTTTCCTTGAGCCCACGGTCCCCCCACCCCTCCATTGCTATTCTAATTCCTCCAGCCTTTGCCTCAGAACTAGCCCTACGAGCAAGATTCCCCCATAATCCTTCAGCTATAGGCTAGTCCCTGAACAGCAGGAAGCTTTCAGGGCACTGCCCTAGCTTGGCAATGGCTGACATTCATACTGGTTTGTCAGTGTCTGTAGTGTTTATCGGTGAAATATTTTAAACATCACTTGTACTCTTAGTTGTGAAACTTTGCTTCAACTGCTATGCTAGTATGTGACCCATCTCCTGTGATCTCTACCTGGTGAGTCTAAGAATCTCAGCATCTTAGAACAATTAGGCTCTAAGAGCCCAGTCATTCTCAGATTCATGATCTGCTCTTAAAAAACATTGCTCTATGTTTAGGATCAGCTCCTGTTATAGGCTGAATTAGGTCCCCAGCCCACCAAATTTAGATGTCAGTGTCCTAACCCAGTATGTCGAATGTGACATATTTGTGGCTAGGGTCTTTAAAGAGGTAATTAGGTTAAAATGAGATTTTTAGGGTGGGCCCTCTCAAATATGACTGGGGTCCTCCTAAAAGAGGAAATTTGGACACAGACATGTACAGAGAAAAGTCCGTGGGAGATACATGGAGAAGATGGCCATCTACAATTCAAAGACAGAGGACGCAGAAGAAACTAAGCCTGCCAACACCTTGATTTCGGACTTCTAGCATCCAGAACTGAGAGGAAATAAATCTTCATTGTTTAAGCCACCCAGTCTGTGGTATTTTATTATGGAAGTCCTAGAAAACTAATATAGTACATTAATCCATGTCATTAATCAATGTACTTGCTTTGCAGTATTATATTCCTCTGCCAAAGAACATTGTGCTCAGGGTAACCACACATGTTAATTTGCCAGGAGAGTTAACAAGTTTGTGCCTGCTGTCCTGGCATGATGTTCACAGTAGCCCCTTTGTCTCCCAAAAGTATCTCAGTTTGACAACACATTGTGTGGTCATCTTAAATTTGTTTAACTCTTGGCTCCAATATTTGTAATTTTTTTTTTCATTCTCAGCTCCTCCTTGTCAAGTACTTGTCACTTCTTTCTTTAAGCCCTGATATTTGCTCTGCTCCTTTAGTACCCCTAAAATAGTCCAGTTCATGACATGGCCCAACAGGCAATGGTGTTATTCAGTAGATATGAAGGGTACTGAACAAATTTCTGTGGAGAGTTGTACAGAATGAACACTCTACTCCTTTCCTCGAGGAGTGGTGACTCAATATGAAACACACATAAATTAGAGTCATCCTCTGCCATCTTATTTCTGTCTTACACAGACCATTATTTTACACTTGATTTATTTTTTGGAAAATGTTCTTAAATGCTGTTTAATCTCCCTATCCAGATTCATTGCACTGAATTTATGACAGTCTTCAGAATACAATTAATGCATACTTCTATCTCATCTCATCTTGTAGCTGGCTGTGGCAATATAATGCTTTTTGGCAAGCTGACATGAGGAGAGAAGAGAAGCTCTGTTCTCAAGGAAAATGTTAGTGATAAGTGAATTGGCAGCATTTCAAATGGTACTGGGAAGCTAGTTTATGGATATGGTGGTCTTACCCGAATATCTCCACTGAATCCCTGCAGTAAATACCCTCTCTTTCTTGCCTCTCATGTGAAACTAAAATAATAATAATTATAACAGTTGCATTAACAGCTTAAGAAATCATTCATCTACCAGGTCAAAACAAGCACCACATGCAAAGCCTGAAGGTTGTGACTGAATCAAGAAGGATCAGAAAACCAGTAGACATAAAATTCTTCCTTCTTTCTCTCCATGTTTGCTCTTTTTTCAGAGTAGAATAGCTTCATGAGGTACAGCATGGAAGATAGGGTTTAGGAGGCTCTATCCTAAATCAAGTTCAGGATTTCTCAATGGTGACATTTCTCCGAGGAAGGTCAGTTGGTAATATTACCTGTGGTCTATTTGGCTAATGAGGATATAGCCCAAGACTGAGTCCCCTCAGCTCCATCTCTAAAGAGCTTGTATGAATTTGAATTTGGATATAGGAACTCCTCTTCATGGACTTCAGTTTCACTGCCAGTACAGTGGGCACAATGACATCCAATGACCCATTTATGTGGGATATGTAAGTGTAGCCCAGGTAGCAGTGGGATTTGCTGTGCATATTCACATGGACCACGGGCCCCTGGATAGCCCTGTAGACATGTGTTGATGATTCTCCTGGCCAGTTTCCCACTGACAATATTTTCTTCATCTGTCCACATGTGGATTTGGAAAACTTGTCCTTTTGAAATAAGGATTGGTGTTTCCAGCCCCAGGAAATAATTTATGTAATTATGATGAGGGAGATGAACAGAGCACAGGATGGTTTCCAGCCTTTATGTCCTGTATTTTGTCAAGAGACATTCTGGCAAGCTTGCTTTTCTTTATAACATCTCTATTAGAGAATTGAAGAAAACTGCTTCTCCAAATGTGTTTGAAAGGAAATGCTGTAATTGGACGTCATCACTGTCCATCACATTAGGTATAATAAAGGGAGGCAGGCCATTGGAATGGGAGAAGGAATGAGGAATGATCAGATCATGTTTGTGGACAAAACTCTATCTGCCTCATCCAAGTCTTGATGGGATGTGTGTGGGGTCAGGGGAGCAATTCTCAAAACTCTGCTCAGAGCTCAGAGACATTTCAGAGTGCCATTGGAGAGCTTTTTTATTTTCTAAAAGAAAAGTCTTTTAGACTTATATCTGTTTTTAGAGCTCTGTATCTTCCACTCACAGATTTATAAAACAATAAAGACCTGGCTTGGAAAAACATGTCTTCACTGATTTTTCTGTTTGTTTTTGCCAAACATACACTGAAACACCTCTATGAGATGATCTCTTCAGGTCTCCAGAAATCCCACTGTCACAAAGGCTCGTGAATTGGCTCTGCTCTAACTCCATTTAGCTTCAAGAAAAAGCAACCATTTTTCTGAGACAGTCCATTTTATTTCTCAACCAATGAAAGAACTATACCTTGTAAGAGTCTTTAACACAGAGATCATGGGGTTTAGAATTAAGGGCTTGACTTAACAGGCCATGACTTCCCCGGTGTTGTCAGGATGCAGCCATTCTCCACTCTCCATGTCATTGAGATGGGGTATTAGCCCTGCCTGCTCTGATTTTGCCTGGGTCTCTTGGGGTCCCTGGGATTTCTATACCATTGGGTAGGTGATACAGAAGGGAGGTGTTCTTGTCTTTATCCTAGCTAACTTGTTCTTTTCTTCCTTGCCTTGTTTCAGGAATGAACTGGCAATGTAACTGACACTAGTACTAACTCCAATCTGCTCATTCAAAGATTGTATCTTGTCCCTTTTCACTGGGCCAGACACCTTTTTGGTTCTCAATGAATGACCCGGAATTGGATTGATTCAGTCCTAGCCTTGGGTTTAGGGCCTTCTCCTTGAGGCAACCCTTGACACTAGATATCATGGGAGAAATGGTAAGAGAGTCTGGGACAATGCAATTAAGTCTTTTGGCCAAAGAAAAGAGATGTGAATGGCCTCTGAACCATAGGGATGGGGTGAGAAAGCCATGATGATGATCCAAGGAGACTGTTCAGAGGAAAACTCAGGATACTGCCACTCCAATCTTTCTAGCCATTCTCTGGAAAACTCTGCATTTTCCCAGTAAAAGCTGATTTAAAAAAAATTCCTAGGAAAAGGATGAAAAGAGCCTATGTCACTTACATACTAAAAGAGTAATGGCTCTGACTCTAGGTGACAGGACATGGTTTCTTGCATAGCGCAGAAGAAGCAATCCTGGGAGCAGCAACTGCAGAGATATGGATGGGCAGCTTCTAAGAAACAGAAAAGTGTGAACCACCCAGGACACACAGAAAGGGAGCATGACTAAGTATTTTGGAATTCAGAATTGGAATCCTACTCCACTCTGATAGCCCCCAAAATTAAGTGATAGGAAAATAAGCATTGCAGCACAGTAGAGTTATTTGGTTTGACATCTGAGAATATATTCTGAATAGTATAGGTGTGTTTGTATAAT
The DNA here is from genome assembly GCF_010015895.1 of Lontra canadensis. NCBI lineage: Eukaryota > Metazoa > Chordata > Mammalia > Carnivora > Mustelidae > Lontra > Lontra canadensis. The sequence goes on from NW_022631009.1 coordinate 23,506,919, forward strand.
ATATTTATGTTATATCATACATGAATCACTCTTTTTAAAAAAGATTTTATTTGTGGAGGATGAGGAATAACATGGAGGACATGGGGAGATGGAGAGGAGAAGTGAGTTGGGGGAAACTGGAGGGGGAGACGAACCGTAAGAGACTGTGGACTCTGAGAAACAAACTGAGGGTTTTGGAGAGGAGGGGGGTGGGGGGTTGGGTGAGCCTGGTGGTGGGTATTATGGAGGGCACGCATTGCATGGAGCACTGGGTATGGTGTGTAAACAATGAATTCTGGAACACTGAAAATAAAAATAAATAAATAAATAAATAAATGATTTTATTTATTTATTTGACAGAGAGAGACACAGCAAGAGAGGGGGAATGCAAGCAGGGAGAGTGGGAGAGGGAGAAGCAGGCTTCCCATAAAGCAGGGAGCCTGATGCAGGGCTCAATCCTAGGACCCTGGGATCATGACCCGGCCGAAGGCAGACGCTTAACGGCTGAGCCACCCAGATGCCCCTGTACATGAATCACTCTTAATATTTATTTTGTAAAATTCCATTTAAAAAAAGATTTCAGTCCAAAACTGACCTACTTAAGGAAGTCTTCTTAGATTAATCTCATTTAATTTCCTATATGTAATAGGGATCGATTAGTTTGTGTTTTACTCATTCATTCAACCTCACATTTAATGACAGTTGATAATTTTGATTCTGTTTATTACTCTTGCCTTAGATCCTCAGCAAAACCATGGTCTTTGGGGTGTGACAAAAGGATTAATACACAGCCAGGCTGCTATGCCTTGGCTTCATCCTTTGAAGACAGTACCCCGATGTCTCTTTAGCTTATGATATATTTTGTATGCCCTTGTTCCTCCTTACCCCAATTATTTTATTCATTCATTCATCCATGCATTCCATATCTATTTATTGAGCACCTACTAAGGCTTCGATCCTCTATTTGGTGCCAAGGTTGTCATGGAGACTGATGAACCCAGTTACTTTTTTCTCCATGTGTTCAGCCCAGCTCTGTCCTAGCACCACCTTATAAGCCAGCCCCACCTACTTTCTCCCAACTGTATTTCATAGTTCATGGGCTCAGTGAAGGCCATGCCTGGCTCTGCCAACACTGCATACACCTAGACAGGTCATGGGTTATTGATGCACATGTGGGTGTTATCTCATTCTCTGGACTTTAAATTATTTTTCTAAATTGGGGAAAAAAACTTCTTAAACTATCATACATGTTAGTTATCTTTATAATCAACTAGATTGTAAGAAGTCTTACATCTACTGTAAAGAATTTCTTTTGATCCCTCCGGCACCTAATTTAAGGCTTTGGATAGTTAATATACGCTAGTTGAAAGAATGAATAAATAAATGAATAAACCTCATATATAATATCTGTGAGCCTGTAGTTAAAAATGCCATTTGAACACAATGAGGTTTTTCTTGAGAGGCTGTGAAAATGTGCGTCAGTACCATTCTGACTCTATTGGGGGCTAAAATTAAGGAGAAAAAAAAATGTGTTGATGTTAATTACCTTAATTTTTTCTTAAGCATCATTTTGGCTGCCGCATTCCCTGATATCAAAGACATGATAGACTAGAGGAGTCTGCAATGACAGATACAATAACAGTGTCATGATTCTACTGCATCCTTTTTCTAAATAGCCTTCTGATATTGTAGTGTTCTGTTCATGACACTCCATGGAATCTCCTGCTTCAAGATTCCAGAGTTTCCCTGAATTCTTGGAATAACTCTGTAATGTAGCTCTTGCTACTGCAAGCCTGGGGCACTACTGTTCCATGCCTATATTTTTTTCAGGTAGATACAGGGAGTTTCCTAGAAACAAAGAATTAAAGTGGAAGCTGAGACCTTACCTGAAGTTGGATGCTCCAGAAATCTAGATAGAAGTAAAACTAGATACTCCTGTGTATTCGTTAGTGTTCTCCAGAGAAACAGAACCAACAATATGAAAAGAGATTAATGGAAATTTATTATATAATATATATCTAAATAACATGTATTTAGATATATATATATAAATTAGATTTATATGGAAATATAAAAGTGATTATAGTAACAGATTTATTACAAGGAATTGGCTCATGCGATTTTGGAGACTGGCAAATCCAATTCTGAAGTATGAGTCAGCAGCCTGGAGACCCAGGAGAACCAGAGGGGGTGCAGATGAAATCCAAATGTGCTCTGCTAAAGAATTCTCTCTTGCTAGGGGAGGCTGGCCTAACTTGTTCTATGCAGGCCTTCAACTGATTGGATAAGTCCCACCCACATTATGGAAGGCAATCTGTTCACTAAAATCTTAATCCCACCCAAATACACCCTCCAATATACAACTCACCCACATTATGGAAGGCAATCTGTTCACTAAAATCTTAATCCCACCCAAATACACCCTCCATATACAACTCACCATCACACACTATATAGTGTAAAACAAGATGCAAGTGTCAGAGATGGCTCTGGTGCCTGGCTGGCTTTTGCAGGTATCCAGGGTGCAGTGGGAGGGGGAGGCATGGAGACAGGACAAATGTGTGCAAGTGTGCACAAGCTCAGTGCTGTTGTGAGGTGCTCAGTGTTTATGGACACCCTTAGCTTCAACTCTGGTGCAGACCTGGAAACTAGTTACTGAGGCCAAGCCCAAACACCATAGCTTATTCCTGAGTGAGAGAATGAACCTGCATTTTGCTACTGCTTTCCTCTTGGGTTCCTAAGGGGTTGGTGAGGATGTTAGGCAGAGATCTCAGTTTAAGTCTGCCTGAATGCATTCGATGACGGTCACCTCAGGTCACCTTAGCAGTAGCCCAGAGGAAATATTCAATTTAAGTAAATGTATCAGACATGGGTTTCCCTTTATCAATCCATGCTGACTGACCTTTAATGAATTAGAGAAAAATCCATTCCACATTGCCTGAATAAAGATGTAAGGCTGATGCATAAATCTTGACTTTAAGAAGAGGTAAATTCAAACCAGAGTTAGGAGGTTGTGCCTTTTGAGGCTATAGCAAGGATATTAATGACTCATAGTTATGTAATTATTTGACCCTATTTATATCTCAAGAAACCTTAATTCCATTTGTATTGCTCTTGTGGTATCAACTCAGACTCTGAATTTGGAGTATTAATGAAACCCACTGCTTCCCATCACTGTCCTGCTCTGAGTTCTTCATTGCATTTCTTTGTTGGACAGAAGTCTTTGGCTTCCTTTGTTCTTTTGTTTATTTGTGTTCATTTGGTGGAAGAATAACTCATTCATCCCTTGCTAAGCCAGTCTGACCGAAAAAAAGCAATTCAGAACTTGTTTTCAGTCTGCTCCTTTTAAAACTGTCCCCTTCATCCCAATTTTACTCTCAAGAGATATGACCATTGTGGAAATTAAATTATAATTAGGGTCGAGGACTTTGAAATAATGACCCCCAGACTGACCCCTCTCTCTGTACTCTTAAGTGTCTCCTGGCGGCACACCCAGTGTTGGGTTCAGGGCCATTTTAAACCTGTTTCCAGAATTGCCACCTGACACTTAACCGTCACACAATACTTTGCCTTAGTAAATGCATCTGTTATATGGTATAGCACTAAATGCTTTCCTGAAATCCAGATAAATTATGTCTGCTGATTTGGTAATGTGGCCCAAGAATTCAATTTAGGTGAATTTATCAGACGTGGCCTTTCCTTTATCAATCCATGCTGACTGACCTTTAATAAATTAGAGATAAATCCATTCCGTATTGGTGGATGTACAATCTGAGTGGAAGAGTAATCGGCACCGGATCTACAAACATGCCCTTGTCTAATTTCCTGCCCTTAATGTGCTCCAGTCTGTGACAAGGCACAGGGAAGCTCATTCGAATTGCTTCATACTCCTGAAGAGTCAAGTGGGATGTGGAGTTGGAAGAAACGTGAGGTTCTTTTTGCCTGAGAGGTGCAGGGAGTGGGGGCATGGCTTAGTGGTCTGGATGGGCTTTGCAAGGGTTGGGTGCTAGAAAAGATGGCTGTGTAGTTTTAAGGCACTTCTTCCCCCACGCCCCTTTCCTCTCCAAAACCTTCCAGCTACAGGGAGACAAAGCAGGGACAATCAATCATACTCCACAAAGGAGACTGGCATTAAGAATGGCCTGATGCTCAACTGGGATCTAGAATGGGATGAAAGTAACTGGAGGCTACAATGAAACAGACCCAGTCTTAAAGATCAGAGGACTTCAGGAGCAATAGTAGAGTTCTCCTTTATCCAAGAAGACTTATTAGTAGAATCGAAACTTGAAAATTGTGTCAGGGGTATTCACTGTAATCTTTGTCCCTGTAGTGATCTGTTTTAATTTCAATGCATTTAAGATATTGACACCAGCTGGCTTGGACAAAAAAGCCAACTCACACTCAAATTTGGCAGATGATCAGTAAGAAAATGGTCCATGGCAAAATAACTTCTCAACAATACAAAAGTAAGTCCCATCCCATTCATAAATTCCAAAAGTCACAATCCTATTCAGATCCCATATAGGATCTGAAAAGTCCTGCAAGAGACAATCTGTTTAACTTTGTATAACTCAGCATTTTGCAAACTTATTGATACTGGGACCCATTTTGTTTGCTTGTTACTGTTGTTGTTTAATAAAATGCCTATTAAACTAATGTCCATATTCAGAATTAATATTTCACGCAGCACACTTTGGAAATGCTAATCTAATCTTTCCACGGATCCTCTTCTCTGCTTGTGTGTCATGGTCTTGAAGACAGTTTCATTCTTTCTTCCTTTGGAGGAATGTCCATCTCTGAAGTGATCTTCAAGGTGTACTCTTCTTCAATTCCTTAGAAAAGATGTTTTCCAATTTGGCTGCACATTCTTTTTGGTGAGTTCTACAAAAACCTACCAAATAGGAGAATCCTTGCTTAAGTTACTTTTGAGTTGCCCTTGGAAGCTTTCAATATTTAAAACATGAATTTTGTATATAAATAATGGAAGGTAAACATTTATTTATTTAAAAACTAATGGCACTTTAATAAAAAGTTTCCCATAGCCCTAATTTATTTGGGGAAGATGATGATGGCAAAGACAGCCATGTGTGGATTTATAACACTGAGGAATCCTGGATACGATGTGTCTTAAACTAGCTGAGCAGTAGAAATGCTGGATGTGCCCTGGGGATGCCAGGCTGGCATGCACTGCATTGAGGCTGAAACAGAGTGGAGTGCTAAGAAGGTGAGAGTGACCCCTTTAAGCTGGCCCTGGCATCCACAAAAATTGCTAACAGACCACAATTCTCATTTCTTTTCACCCCCTACCATAGTTCCTAGAATGCTAACAGCATACTTGATTTCTGAGTCATTAAAAACTATATATTTCTTATATTGATTTTTGACAGTCACCAGCTGACTTCTAATGGTTTCCAGGTCTGGGGTTTCAAATCTACTGATTTCCCTTTGGTATTTTAATCATTTTTCTATCCCCTCCTCCTTCTCTTCCCTGCTGATTTGTCTTATCTTCAGAATTTCTCAAAGCAGCTATGAGGACACTTTCCATTTCTCTTGTTAAATATTTCTTTACATTCTTACGGGAAATCACCAACCAGGTAGATAGACATCGCAGTCTCTGCACTTCTCTGATTAATTTGAACAACTGCTATTAACACCAGAGCTGCAGGCCCGTGAACTCCCTCGGGACATGGTTTGTGGGTGTGGTTCCCCAACATTTGTGGGTATGGCTCGTCCTCTCTTTTTCTCAGGTGATGCTTGGGCAATATTAAAAACTTATCATCAAACCCCAAACAGGTCACAGGATAACATGATAGATTATAGAAATGTATGAATGCAGTGAATTCATTCTGAGCAACTTGGGCAAAATGGAACTGGAGTTGATGTGTGGTTAAGTGAACCCAGCACAGGCAAACTGACATTTGAGATCACAGCGAGCTTCATGCTGTCAGAGAATCTATTTGTTTAATGTTGTATTCTCAGTGTCTGGTGCAGCTTGAGGCTAAAAGTAGATCCTAATGTAGAATTATGTGTTTCCTTCTTTCTCTTCATGATTCTGACCAATAATCAGTTTGGGACAAATTTAGTAAGTAAAATCTAACAGGAAATCTCTACACTTCTCCTAAGTGACTCTCCAACTCTTAGCACCATTTAGCAGGTTCCTTCTTTGGCCCAAGAAAGCATTTTAGAAATTCTCCCTTTAAGAATGCATATTCTGAGGGGCGCGTGAGTGGCTCAGTCAGTTAAGTGGCTGCCTTTGGCTCGGGTCATGACCCCAGGGTGCTGGGATTGAGCCCCACATCGGGCTCCCTGCTCATCAGAGAGCCCGTTTCTCCCTCTTCCTCTGCCCATCCCTCTGCCTGATTGTGCTCTCTATCTCTCTTTGTCAAACAAATAAATAAAATCTTAAAAAAAAAAAAGAAGGCATATTCTGAATATACAGATCCGTAGAATGTTTGAGACTTGTGAGTCCTTGGTTCTATCCAAGACCAGGAGCAGGACCAGGACTTGGATAAGAAGGTTGTAGTAGATTGGTTCACTGGTCTCCAGCTCTTCAAACATCCCCATGTTATTTTTATACATCCAGGCCCATTGCTATGTGACTCTACTTCCTCCCACTAGAGGAAGAGTATATTTTCCTCCTCCTCGACTTTGGGTTTGGTCATATGACTTGCCTTGGCACATGGGATATGAGAAAAAATGATATGGGAAGAGGCTTGAAATGTGTACTTGTTTTTTCCTCTTGATCTGCTTCCATTTGCCACGAGGACAGACCCCAGGTAGTTGCTGTTCCCACACATGAAAAGGGACATTCAGGCATTCCTGAACCCAGTCCTGAGACTGGAGTCAACCCAGCAAACTCACATGCCAAAGCACAGCCACTCAACCGGCTGAGCTCAGATTAAATTAGAGGAAGCATTGTCTACCACCTACCAACCCATGAGATGCTGAGAATTTTGAGGCTGTTTGTTAGACAGCATAAACTGACTACTACAGGTGCAATGTGTGTGATCAAGTTCTAGAAATGCACAGAGAAAGGAGAATCCTGGACAATATGGCTGTCTGGGTAGCCAAACTCTACCACCCAAAATCTTTGACCACATGATTAGCAGAGGCTTTCTAAGGAAGCAAATGTTGAAAAGAAGTTCAAATGAACAAGCAGTATGGGTAGAAGTGGGCCAGAAATTGGAAAGGAAGGCAATGGGGCTTTGCAACACTTAAAGCAATCAAAACAAACAGCTGTGAAGCCAGGAAAAGGCAATCCCCAGCACCCGGGTCTGCCACTGGAGCTGCCTCAGCTTTGGTACATTTAATCTATCGCATTAACACAGCTTTTAGAGTTATAGGCCCTCGAAAGGATTTGGATTCTATTTCTATTGCAGTTGCCAGGGCCTAAAAACTGTCAATTAGAAAACCATTTACCCAAGTAAACCCCAGTACTGGCTGTCAGGTGAAAGTTATTGCTCCAACCTGCATTCTGCCCCCCCCGCTTTTTTTGCACAGAGATCCAAACTCTCCAAATCTATTTCATTATCCAAATCCCATTCCCATAGCATGCTCCAGAAGGGAATGCACTTTTTGAAATAGTGTGCAACTATGCAAACCTTATGGCTCATGGCCCTTAGTCCTCATGGCTTTGTCTCAGAGAAATTGTGACATAGAAGTTCAGTTTGCCATGCAGTTGGGCAAACCTTCTCCATGACTGCTTTTGACTACCCGCCCCCACTCTCAGTTCAAGTTTCTTATTGACTGAATAAAGCAGAGGTTGAAATGGCCCACCTAGTCTTCTGGTCACATTACTGGAACGTGTCTTATGGAAAAGCACTAAGCATAGGGTCCTTTCTAAACATGGGCCATTCTAGTCTGGGATGCAGAGGATAAGAGTTATTCCCTGAACCACCTCTCTGAAATGTGCATGGAGAAGGGAAGTTAACATTTCCCAAGTGCTTTTGCCTTTGTTGCCTCATCTCAGCCTCCCATCTGATGTGAATTTGTCTGAGAGGTGGGCCCATTAGTTCCACTTCACAAAGGAAAAAACTAAAGCTGGAGAGGTGACCAGACAGAGCTGGGATTCCAACACAGCCTGTCTCATTTGAAATCCAGCTGCTTTCCTCTTTACACAGTATTTTTTGGAGGGAAAAGTCTTCTGCTTGGCTGTGCCCAGGCACCCTACAGTAGGCTAAGGCCCCCTACCTCTAGGTCTGGTTTTGGGCATGGCAAACTCAGCACAGCTATTTTTCACTGCCTGAAGACAGTCACCATATTAAACTTTAGAGGCATCATATGTTGTGTTGTACCTGCCAATCTCCTTGCTGCTGCTCTTGCCTCCCTAATGTCCATTGCCCACAAAGTAACACAGCAGACAGCAGGATGTTTTAAACATATCAGTCAGATCACCACACCCTCCTACCTAAAGCCTTCCAAGATGTTCCCATCTCACTTTGGTCAAAGCCAAAGTCCAGGTCTTAACCTACCGTGTCCTGCATGATCCAGCCCCTGTTACCCCCAACCTCATTTTGCACTCACAGCCCACCCACTTACTCATCAGGCATTGGTTGCTTCTATTCCTAGAACATGCCATCTTGTCCTGGCATTGGTTGCTTCTATTCCTAGAACATGCCAGCTTGTCCTGGCTCAAGGCTTTTATTTTGACTGTTCCCTCTGTCCAGAACATTCTTACCCCAGATCTTTGCTCAGGTAGCTCTTCTAGTCCATGAACCCTCTCCTCTGCTCAGGAAGACCTTCCTCTACTACTCTGGCTAATATACATGTTTCTGCTCACTCCATCCTACTCCTTCAGACTCATGATGCACTTTCACAGACTGTATCTTTCTCTGAATATAGCCTAGTTATATATTTACTTGTGTACTTTCATAGTATCTATCTCCTCTCACCAGAGTATGGGCTATTTGACACAGTGCAGAACTTTGTCATGTCCACAGTGCATGTGACAGTGCTTGGGGGCATAGAAGGTGTTCATTAGAATGTATTGAGTAAAGAGAAATGTTTAAATGTGCTTTGTACCTAGCTTATGACGCTACTGTTTATTTTAAATTTAAAGCTTAATCCAGCTACCCTTTGAGCTAGAGACATAATAATCATACTTTCAAACTATTAAAGAGAATATGGATAAATGTGGGAGCCTAGAGCAGGTATAGAGGCTTGTGGGGGCTCAAACTCTGCTGCCTTGTCCATTGTTATATCCATGCCTAGCACAGTGCCTGGCACATGCTTGGTAACAGAAAGAGGAAGAAGTTCAAGGAGGAATGGGGTTCTTAGTGCTTCCTATATATTGTCAGGAATGGAATTGTAGAGGAAGAATAAAAGGACTTTAAATAAAAATAAATGCGGGCAGTATATTTATTTCACCTTCTTCCCTCTGTGCTCTCTTCTTTCTTTCACTTCCTGATGAAGTTGTGGCAAGATGATGACGGAGCAAGAAGGTACTTTCAGTTTGGAAGTCTAGGCAAAGTTAGCATGGACCCCAAGAATAGGAAACTTGGAATAGACCTCTTTGTTTTGCCTCTGCTCTAGGCCAGGTGCTAAAGAAGCAAGAGGGGTCTTTGAGAATCTCACATGGTAGGAAGCCTGAGAGAGATTTTGGAATGAAGCTCCTATCTGAAGTGAATTTTACTGGAGTATCTTTGAATACATGGTTTCAGAAGCCTAATAGGGGAGTTGAAAATTAAATGGGCATTTATTTTGGAGATTTTGATCACAGCTGTTTATTGGCAATAATGGTACTTGAAAGCCATCAGGGCGAACTTTCTCAAATATTTTTTCTTTCAGAGAATGAAACTACCTGTTGGCTTAATAAATAGCATAGGAAGAGGAATTAAGCCTGAGCAATATAAATGGGACATTTAGTTAGTTACCTATCTTTTATTTTTAGAGAAAAATTATTTCCAAGAAAAGAATATTGGAAAAGGTTTCAGGATCTATTATTTTCACACTAAAGAAAAGCAGATCAAAACTTATAAAGAATATATGGTCCATATATACTATGGAGTATTATGCCTCCATCAGAAAAGATGAATACCCAACTTTTGTGTCAACATGGATGGGGCTGGAGGAGATTATGTGGAGTGAAAGAAGTCATGCAAAGAGAGTCAATTATCATATGGTTTCACTTATTTGTGGAGCATAAGGAATAACACAGAGGACATCGGGCGATGGAGAGAAGTGAGTTGGGGAAATCAGAGGGGAAGACAAACCACAAGAGACTGTGGACTCTGAGAAACAAACTGAGGGTTTTGGAGGAGAGGGAGGCGGGGGGTTGAGTGAGCCTGGTGGTGGGTGTTAGGGAGGGCACGTATTGCATGGGGCACTGGATGTGGGGCATAAATAATGAATTCTGGAACACTGAAAAGAAATTTTAAAAAATTAATAAAAAAACTTATGAGTACGTATGTAAAGAAGACTCAAAAATAGATGCTTTATTTCTCAATTTTTTTCTATTAAAAAGGCATGTTTTTGTGAGTGGGGAGCTTTAAATTGGTTTGACTGGAATGATAAAATCCTCAAAGTGCGCATGAAAAATGTAAGGGATTTGAGATGAGAATCTCCTCATGAATACAGTGCTCACTTTCTTATGTATTAAGATTAAGATCAAAGAGATTTAAGTTAGAATATTTTCTCATCTAATATAATGGATATACCAGAGTGAGCAATTGGAATAAATTGCTAACATATAATTTAATTTAGAAGGTGTATAAGATAAAATACTCATGAAAAATGAATGATAACTGAACAATATCAGTTATTACATGAGACTTAGTATTAACAAAATGTGCCAGCTTCTGCCCCCCCCCCCCGCCCTGCCACCCCGCTGATACTAGTGTGATTCTTTCCAGTGTCATGATGACTTTCTCTAGCAGTTCCTTAATACAAGGGTATATTCAAATGGAAATATACTGTAATGTTAGACTCTTTTTCCATTTAGGTTGCTAGACATTTGGGAATCACTCTCTCCCAAGTGTCCACAATGACCAAACTGAAGTGGAAGACAAAAGATTTTTTTATTCTTGGGCAAGTGGTGTAGAAACTGGGCCATAGTCAACTTCTACCAAAGCCAAGATGAACTTGAGGTATATTTATTTCTACCAGTGGATGATCTCATCTCTACTACAATGTTTTGTTGATGCATTGTCTTGACTATTCATACACAGTGTAGCTGATTAGTGGAACATGATATTAGCAGCAAGACCTAGAATTAGATCACAGTCTTACATCCTGACCCATTAACTCTTCTCAAAATAGGCCAGATAAGGAATGAGGTGTTTTGATTTAAAAATACTGTTTTTTTAAACTGACATTTATGCTAAATGTATTGACATTAAAACTACATACAATTAAGAAAAAGGACACTGTAATTAGGCTGAGTTTATTTTAATCTTTAGGAATAGGAAGATACTTTAAGATCTTGGGACTTTTAGGGGTTTTTATAAGGTGCAGATCACCCCTCTGTAGAATACTTACTTGGAATAAAATTAATGCTGTGTTGATTCCAACATTGGGCAGCTAACCGATCTTCCTTAATATCAACTACTGTATGTATTTAGAATTTGTTCATAATCTTCAAGGTATCAAGGATGAAAAAAGGAGATTTGAGCAGAAGTGGAGTCCTTTGATAATGCCCTTTGGGAGATGGTGAGGCAGCACTGGTAAGATTCCAAGTTCACTGCTTACCACCTTTGCGACATGAGCAAGTTACCAGCCTCTCTGCATCTGTTTATCAAACCATAAAACTGTGGACATAATATCTTGCAGAACTTTTGTTAGGATTAGAAATAGTACCATATGAAAATTTCCCTGTAAGGTCTTTGGCACTTGTGGAAACTCCATACATTTTAGTTCTTTGGGTTTTGTGGCAACTACTTGGTTCTGCCGTTTTAGTGTGAAAGAAGCCATAGACAATACATGAATTAATGAATATGGCTGTGGTCCAATAAAATTTTACAGACACTAAAATTGGAATTTTATGTAATGTTCACTCAGGCCACGAAGTCAGAATTATCCTGATACCAAGGTTCAACAAAGACATCACAAGAAAAATAATCTCAAAATAAAAACTGTATGTAACAAATAAATAGAATAAAAACAGGTAGAGGGCTAAATTTGGCCCATTTGTATAAAGGAAATGGGATGCATCAATCTTGCTTTCTAGGACTTTGCAGAGATGTCCAGCATTACTCATAAAATAGTTGAATAACCATAAAATAGCATACAAATGAATAGAAATTAAAACAATGAAAATGGGACAGGGAAATGTTGAAGGCACAGGATATGAGAAGATCATTCATAAAGGTCTGGTTGACCCTGAAGACTGGAAGAGAGAGGTTTTTTGTTTTTTTATTTTTCATTTGTTCAATCATTCATTTATTTATAGGATTAGGCTTTGAGCTTGGGCATCAAATAGGAAGAGACTGAAAATGGCAGGAAGAAGAGGTATTTTATGGCTATACAAAAAGCATAGAGATAAGCTTGAAAGCTTATGTGGGAAAAGGGGTAAAAGAGATGAGAGAGATAGAGAACAAGAGTGCAGCACGGGGATGATAGGTAATGGTTCAGATAGAGTAAATTAGCTAACGAAAGATTTTAAAGTCAGTGGAGAATGGTTAACCATGGATTGAAAACTAGGGGATAATTTAAGTGTTTCTTTTGACTTCCAGTTGCATATATTCCTATTAACTTTGACAATATTATTTTCATTCCTTATATATTTATTATTTATACCATTTATACCTCTTTTACTAACAAAGCAAAATAAAAAATAATTGACTTCAGAGGGCTCATGTACTTTCTTTCTTTGGGGATTACTCTGAGCTGGTCTCTGCATCCAGATACTTATCTTGCCAAGTGACCCATTATCTCTTGCAAAATAATTCCAATTGATTACAATAATTATTTGTGGTATGCTAAAATGAACACATTTTTAAATTTTGGCTAGATGACTTTTCTCCTAATTGATATATTGTCAACATACCAGGAACATCACACTTAAAATTCTAAATATTCCTATAAATCACAAACAGAACACCCAATCTGACCATAGGTGCTCTACTTCTGCCTTCTTTCTAGCTAGAAAAATCTATCCTTTCAAAAGTTGCTGTTTTGAGTTTAGTTTCTATCTAACAAGGTACTTCACCCTCAGCCCAAGAACTGAGCTAATGATCTCTGAGATGTTACCAAAACCATTTTGGAATTCCAATTATATAATGTCAGTCTTTCCATGGTCACTATGGAAACTATATCCTAGAAAAGTGTAGTCACTTATTTCAGTATGACCTATCCCTTATAAAACTAAATTGGCCATTTCTAATAAACTCAAGCTTTTAAAATTATTCCCTTACTAAGTTGCTGGTAATTGTATTCATTAATATTCTTCTCATGACCAATAGCACAATTAATATAAAACCAAGGCAGAATATCAAGATGGCTCTGGTATAGCAGGAAAACCAATGGAATTGAAACTGGGGCACCTAAAATCAAACCAGATTGCCATTTACTCTCTGACCTTGTTCAACTCAGATTACCTTTCTGAGCCTCAATTTCCTCAAATGTAATATGGGGGTAATAATACCTACCTCAACAGGGTCCTTGTTAATATTTGATGAAATGACAAATAACTAGCTGATTGATTCTACAAAATACATAATCCTTGTAATTGTGTCTCTACTAACTTTCTGCAACTGTGAGTGATTCCTGATAAGGCAGGATAGCCTGGGTAAAGAAAATCAGTAGATAACTTCTCAAAACTCAATTTAACCACAACTTTGGAACTCTTTCTCCCACCAAACATTTATCAGAGCTAGTAAATTGCTACAACAGAAAGAAAAAGAAAGTAATTTTCTTTTCTTCTCTCTTAGCAAGTTTCCTCTTTGGAATTGATACTGACCAGCGGATATGTATAGGTATGGAAACAATGGATATAAAGAGAATTCACAAAACTGGACTCTCAGTCCTAGATATTTGCAGATTAAATGGATTTTACTTTTTTCTCTTCATTTAGACACTAAAAATCCAGAAAAATTACAAATAAACATTTGGAGTAATTTATGGTGTTATAATTATGGGACAAAGAGACCTAGGTGTGGGAGAGAACATCCTTTGGGGAAATCAGTTCAGCACCTTGGGTAATGTAATTTCCTCTTGGTAAATATTCATCTCTCAAAATACATATCAGATTATTAATGTTGTATTTTGAAAAGTCCTTCTTTTAAAAAATGGCTATTGAATATTTATGGTGAGATAAAGCATTTCAAACAAACGGTTGTAAAAGATTACTTCAAACAGCACCAAAATACAAATTTCAGACTCATAATGTTTATTTTTTGCCCATCAGATATGGGGATTCCTGTGGATAGAAGCTAGATTTCCTATTTCAAAAATGCCAGTCACTTGGACAAATAACCCAATCTGCTTGTACAGAGAAACATCTAATGTTCTCAAAAACTTTGGGAAGGGGAGTAAAGATATTATTGAAGCTTCACTGCAAGTAAAGAAAACCAAACCAAACAAACAAAAAACCAGATAGACTGTTAGCAATTTTGATATTGTATTTTAAGATCTTAGATAACTTGGATAATTTTGAATTCTGGGTGATTAGAGTTCTAAATTACAAAGCTTATTTCTCTTTAGTTTCAGGACATGTCAACTACTCTGGCATGGAAATGAGATCCTTTTGCTTATTTTTTCCCCAATGACTACCAGCAATCAGCATCTTACTCTGATGAACTTTTTTATTGTTCCAGTTGATAAAGCTGGAAACTCAAGCTTTTAAAATTATGGCATTGAAACCTAGGTCCATCTATTGTCAGGTATCAGAGCACTCCCAGTGACCCTACTAAAGTTAGATATTTAGCTATAACTGTTTAGAGTTGGTGATGCAGAGGAATGGCTCTTCTTTCAAATTTATCCCACTTCTTTAGGATGATTATCCTTCTGACATTAGATTAAGAAGTAAAGAGGAGAAAAAAATATCAACACCTTATATCCTTCATTGGATGAGATTGATGGACAAGGATTCAGTCCCAAGCAACTCCCTCCACACTGGTGATCAAATGGAAGATTTGCTGACCCTCAATTATAGGTTCCAGAGTATATAGACCTTTCTGTATTTTATCATGGTCCCTAGCAAACTGCATACCCCAGTCCTCTATGGTCCCAACTATGATGCCTGAAGGTAAATATTTCACCACTTGCTCTCCAGAAGAAAAAAAAAAGGCCACGATTTGTAGTGAATGCCAGTCTCTTAGTGTAAATATTCCTACTATCAACCAGAAGTAATTGAAAATAAATTGGGAAAGAGATGCATATCCCAGTGGGAATATGGTATATTAAAAATTTAAATAACATCAGACACAACAGTTGCAAATGGTATTGGTGTCACTTTAGCTATTGAAAATTCCTCAATAGCTCTCCTTTGCCACAGGAAACATTTCATAGCAGATGAGTGAATTTGGCATCTGTACTTCCCCTACCACATCTATCTCTTTTCCAGCCTCATTTCCCATTGCTCTCCCACACTCAGCCTGTGCTAAAAATGTACAGACATATTCACAATATCTGAATTCTCCATACGTTTTCATGACTTGCTCCCAAGTGAAGACCAAATGTGAGTTCATATGCATGATAAATGGGCCATCTAGGAAGTGTCTACTCTTTATTACTTCTACAGCTCTCTGAGACTTTAAAAATGATTTAAAAATGTATTTTTTTTCCTGATTATTGAAGCTGCCATAAGCTACTACATGATTTCTGGAAGAAGCAGCAAGAAAAGATAGTTAGCATTGAAAATATTGAGGGTGTAATCTCAGGAAAAAGTTTTTCTAAAGAGAAGAAAAATGGATTCTTTTATGCCAACATGTACATTGTTATCTTTATTTCATTTCATTGTGTATAAGTAAAAACTTCATTACAAACCACTGGTCCTTGTTTTGGGGTTTAACTGTTCTAACAGGAACTAAAAAGTCCTTGACAGCAGGAAGGTCAGTTTTGTGACATGTCAGAAGCTCAACAAGTATTTGTGGTGTGGTTGTGTGGATGAATAGTTATGAAAAATCTGAAGTCCTAGTTTTGAAGCTCAGTCATTTGCCAGGCAAAGAGGGCATTATAAATATTAGGAGATGGGGCACCTGGATGGCTCAGTGGGTTAAAGCCTCTGCCTTCGGCTCAGATCATGATCCCAGGATTCTGGGATCGAGCCCCGCATCGGGCTCTCTGCATCGGGCTCTCTGCTCGGCAGGGAGCCTGCTTCCTTTCCTCTCTCTCTGTGTGCTTCTCTGTCTAGTTGTGATCTCTGTCTATCAAATAAATAAATAAAATCTTAAAAAAAAAAACAAATATTAGGAGTTGCCTATGAAAGGCTAGGGAGTCATGAAAATATACGGGAGTGAATCCTTGCTAAGAAAAATAGAAACCAGTAAAGATTTTAGTGGTTTTATAAAATTGGAATAACAAATTAAAAATTGGAAGCTTTAAACACATGACTATTTTTCCTCAAAGAATATTTTCTGAGTTTTGGGGATGCATAAAATGCTGGTATATCAGTCAGTTCTAGAGAAACAAAGCCAATAGGATCTCTATCTCTATATCTATTTCTATCTCTACCCCATACCTATCTATCTCTCTCTATATATCCATATGCACAACTCTATTTATACATATTAGTATGTACAGATAGGCATATACATAAATAATTGGAATTTATTTTAAAAATTAGTTGGATATTTTAAAGAGGCTTTTTTTTTTTTTTTTTGAAGTAGGCTCTATGCCCAATATGGAGCTTAAACTAACAACCCTGATATCAAGAGTCACATGCTCTACCAATTGAGCCATCCAGGTACTCCTTAAAGAGGCATTTTCTAAGAATTCAGAGTTCAATTCATTCCAAAGATATCATATCCCTAAATTTGATTGCACTCCATAAATCTTAAATTATTTTAAAATTGACAAAAGTAACATGAAAAATAAATCATAATCATAGTGGGAGACTTCAATACATCTAAGTCAATAGCTGATAGAACAAGCAACCAAAAAAACCAAGAATGATATAAAAAATGTGAACCCAACTAACAAACTTGGGTTATTTGACAAATATGGAACACTGCATCCCAAAATGACATTCTTTGCAGGTATATATAAAATACTAACTAAAATTAACCATATGTTAGGCCATTAAGCAGGTCTCAATAAATTTCAAATGACTAAGATTACACAGAATATCCAATCACAGTGGAATCAAGAAAAAAAATTAGTTAACGAAAAGATGATTAGAAAAAATTTAACTACTTAGAAGTTAAAAAGTAGATTTATAAATAATCCATGTATCAAAGAAGAAATCGAATTGAAAATTAAAATTTTTGGGGGTGCCAGGGTGGTTCAGTTGGTTAAGCAACTGCCTTTGGCTTAGGTCATGATCCCATGGTCCTGCGATTGAGTCCTGCCTGCACTGGGCTCCCTGCTCAGTGGAGAATTTGCTTCTCCCTCTACCTGCTGCTCTGCCTGCTTATGCTCTTTCTCCCTCCCCCTTTCTCTCTGTCAAATAAATAAATAAAATCTTCTTAAAAAAGTGAGAATTAGGGGTGCCTGGGTGGCTCAGTGGGTTAAAGCCTCTGCCCTCGGCCCAGGTCTTGATAATAGGTCCTGGGATCAAGCCCCACATTGGGATTTTTGCTCGGTGGGGAGCCTGCTTCCTCCTCTCTCTCTGCCTGCCTCTCCCCCTACTTGAGATTTCTATCAAATAAATAAATAAAATCTTTAAAAAAAAGGTGAAAATTAAAATGTTTAGAACTGAATGATAATGAAGACATGACACATCAAGACTTGTTGCATGCAGTTAAAGCGCTACTTAGAAGGAGGATAATTTATACTTCTAAATGGAGAAAAATGAAGAAAGTCATGATATCAATGATTTAAGTTTCCATCTCAAGAAATGAGTAAAGAGGAGTAAAGAGTCCATAAAATCAAACTTAAGAAGAGTATATAGAAATAAATAATAAAAAAGGCAAATTAGTGATATTTTTAAAAAACTCACACACATACGATAGAGAAAATCAGCAAAACCAAAAGTTAGTTCCCTGAAAAGATCTATAAAATTGATAAACCCCTAGCAAAACTAACCAGGAAATAAAAACCAAATGGCTAATATCAACATTAAAATGGGGAGCACTACTATAGATTCTAGGGTCATCAAATGATAGGAGGAGGGTATTGTGATAAACTTTTGGTAATTTTGAATAAAATATACAAATTCCTCAAAAAAATTATTACAACTGACAAAAGAATTCAAGAAGTTTTGAAAAATGTAAGTTAAGATCTATTTAAAAACTAGTATTTGGGGGCACCTGGGTGGCTCAGTGGGTTAAAGCCTCTGACTTTGGCTCAGGTCATGATCCCAGGGTCCTGGGACTGAGCCCCGCATCAGGCTCTCTGCTCAGCAGGGAGCCTGCTTCCCCCCTGCCTCTGCCTGCCTCTCTGCCTACTTGTGATCTCTGAATGTCAAATAAATAAAATCTTTAAAAAACAACAACTAAAATTTGTTATTAAAATTACAAACAACTCAGAAACATAAATGCAAAAACTTTTAAAATTAAAACCAGTGATATAAAAAAGAATAATATAAAATGGCCAATATATTTTATTCTAGTTTTGGAAGGTTTACTTAACATCAGGAAAATCAGCTAATGTAATTCACTACATTAATAGAGAAAGGCAGAAAAAAATCACCTCAATAGAATAAAATAAATTATTTGGCAAAATGCAACATCTTATTCATGATGAAAATACACAGCAAAGTAAAAATAGAAGGGAACTTCCTTAATTTGATAGGTAAATCATATGACATATTGTATTAAATGGTGAAATGCTAAATTTTTTTCCCCTGGAGATCAGGAATACCCATTGTATTCAATTTAGATAAAATGCAAAACAAGCAAAGTTGGCTTAGAATGGCAGAAAGGCAGCAACAGAGGGATTTCTGGGGTGCTGGAAATATCTAGTTCTTCATCTGGTTATACGGTTATATTCATTTTTAAAAACTTTATTGATTTTGTCACAGTATGTGTAATTTTCTGTATGTTTATTACATGTCAACAAAAATTTAAAATACTCAGATAGAAATTTAAAAATCCAACTTGTGGGGCACCTGGGTGGCTCAGGCCTTAAGCATCTGCCTTTGGCTCACATCATGATCCCAGGGTCCTTGGATAGAGCCCTGCATCAGGCTCCCTGCTTGGTGGGAAGCCTGTTTCTCCCTCTCCCACTCCCCTTGCTTGTGTTCCCTCTCTTGCTATGTCTCTCTGTCAAATAAATAAATAAATAAAATCTCTTTTAAAAAAATTAAAAAATAAATAAAATGAATAAAAATCCAACTTGTATTTCAAACAGCAGAACTCACTCATGAGATAATTGATTATATCCCATTTAGAGAATTTGAGCTCCTCAGACAATGGGAAACCATCTAGGCCTTTCATCAGTTTTCTTATAGCTAAGTGAGCTTTTCCAGTACCCTTTTCAGTCCTCAGATAATGCAGTTCTATTTGAGGAAAATTTCCTAGGATGTTTAGCTGTCTAGTGACTCTCCAAAGGAAAGGCCTGGTGACCTATCATAGATGTTTCTCACTGCCCTTCCCCTCAAGGGGTGGGAGGCAAAGTGAAAAGGCAAAACCTCTTAAAACTCAAATTGTACTGTGGGCAGTGGCAGGAACAGAAGTTAACAATAGCCTGCCAGGTCCTCTGTTCAAGATACATTTTCCCAGGAACATCCACACCAAGAACAGTAGCTATTGGCCAGAAATGGCAAATCTTGAAGGTATTATACAAAGAATGTTCAAAGAATGTTCTCCAAATGAGTTGCATATCTTCTCTTTAGACCTAGGCACAAGAGTTCCTCTCCAAATTTCATCATATTTTCTCATTTGTTCAGGAGTTCCTGTAGGCTTGCTAATGGCCAATGAGTTAGGTGGAGTGGCATATTTGCAATGGGTGTTGGTTGACTCCTTATTTTCTTAGAATGGAAATCAAATCAGCCAGTTTTAGCAAAAGAAATTATCTAGCTTTTTACCCTTTTCCTAGCAGGCAATGATTTTGATAAGCTAACTTCTCATTCTTCCAAGAAATTCTCTTGGACTTGTTTCAGTTCAGTCATCTCTTCTTTCTCTAAACTCTGAAGACACACAGGAATGGTACTCAACTTATAAATTGGCTTCTTTTTACATACACACAAAGTAAATCTACAGCTCAGAGCCCTGCATTTTGTACAGATGTAATATTTGTGTGGTACTTAGTTTCTCAAGATGGTCCATGAAACTTGCTCAATGTAGGTGCATCCAAAAGTTTTATATTTGTAATATGATGAAAACATTTGTCTTTTTAGAACAACACTTAGCAGCAGACACAAGCTTTCAGAATTCTATCTTGACCTAATTCTAACTGTCCTTGAAGATGGAGTATGGTCTTCTCTCTGACCAACTCCAAATTACTTATTGTGGTCTATAAACCCAAATCAGGTCCCTTGTTAGCTTTTTAACATCCCTGCTCATTCCATTCTTTCCCTCTTTGATTATTATTCAGCCACATTGTACATTTTTTTCTTTTTTCAAATATGCCAAAGACACTTCTGGCTCAACCCTTTGTACTTGTTCTTCCATCTGCCTGGAATGTCATTCCAGGTGTCAGCTTAAGCATCATCTCCTCAGGAAGACCTTGCCTGAGCATTCAATCAATCTACAACAAGGCATTCTTTAGCCTTTCTATAGTTTTTATTTAATTATTCTCTTGCTTATGGTGTACCTACCCTCACTTTAATGCAAGCTCTATGAATGAATTGAATCTTGTCTGTTTTATACACTCTATGTCCCAAGCACCTAGCATAGAATCTGACACATAATAGGCAGTTGTGTCAGTCTGAGTCCTCTGAGGACAGAAGCCAAGAAAGGATTAGGCATACAAGAAGTTTATGAGTAGAAATACCTATGAAGAAGATGGGGGAGGGAGCAAGAGTAGGTTGGGGAGCTCAGATGGTGACACATGTTGGACATCTGTCAGTGGAGAAAGGGAAGGAAGGAAGATTGGGTAGGAAAAGCCTCAGATCACAGGGAAGTTCTGAGAAAGTCCTCTCTAGGCTGATGGGGAGGGTGGCGTATAAAGGTTGTCTCTTAGAGAAGTCCCATGTTGGGCAGGAGTGGTCTGGTTCCAAAACCCCCATCATGCTTGCTCAGTGGCTGAAAGTGACCCTGGGGAAGCTGGTTCCACAGTGGATCCAAAAGAATAGCATCTGGGGCTGCTGTCCATGAGGCTTCCCATGAAAATTCACTTGCAGAGAGAGTCTGGCTAATGAACTTTTCTAGCCTCCCAAACCAGTTCATAGATAACTTGTTGAAAAAATGAGTGGATGCATGGGTAAGTTTCTGAACTCCATCCTAGAGACACCTTCATAATCTAACTGGACAAACTGTTGGACTCTTCAACTGGTCTCATACAGGGCTGATCTTCATGACCATCACTTCAATGGATAGCATAATCCTTTGTAGGTCGGGGTATGTGTAGGTCGGGGGTCACTTCTGTGCTTGATACCTCACAATTAGCACCTTCATTGATCCACAAGTTAGCCTTATTGTTATTGTTATTATTGTTTTCTCTAACCAGATGATAACCCAGGAAATGTTAATCTGTCCCAAATTCCTCCCACGGTTCTTAGTATAAGTGCTAGCCACATTGTTATTCTAAAGTGAAGATCCCAATCTCCAAAGTCTACTGGAGCCAGGCAAGTTATGGAGTCAAGTGAAGTAGGTCTTATAGGGAGTGGTAGGAATTACAGTGAAGTGGAGTGGCTTGCACGACCTAGATGGGGTGACTGCTATTGAGCTATAGCCCATTATTGCCAGGTGGGAATGCAGACTTTGTGCTACCAAATCAAGTGATGCCAGAAATCTGGATTTTTATGTGAAATCTCCTGATTTTTAAATGTTGGGAACTAATTAAATATTTCTTAAATACTCTGCAGGCCAACACTAGCCTGGCCAAGCAAAACATGCCTGTGGAATGATTTGGCCTCCCCTTTGTAGTCTCCATTCTAGACCTTGGTTGACAGACAACATTCTATATATTTAAAACTCATAGATTTTTAATTTCTATTTTTTTTAATTTTTTTCAGTGTTCCAAAATTCATTGTTTATGCACCACACCCAGTGCTCTATGCAATACCTGCCCTCCTTAATACCCACCACCAGGCTCACCCAACCCCCCACATCCCTCCCCTCCAAAACCCTTAGTTTGTTTCTCAGAGTCCACAGTCTCTCATGGTTTGTCTCCCTCTCTGATTTCCCCAACTCACTTCTCCTCTCCATCTCCCAATGTCCTCTGTGTTATTTCTTATACTCCACAAATAAGTGAAACCATATGATAATTGACTCTCTCTGCTTGACTTATTTCACTCAGCATAATCTCTTCCAATCCCTTCCATGTTGATACAAATGTTGGGTATTCATCCTTTCTGATGGAGGCATAATACTCCATTGCATATATGGACCATATCTTCTTTATCCATTCATCTGTTGAAGGTCATCTTGGTTCTTTCCATAGTTTGGCAACTGTGGCCATTGCTGCTATGAACATTGGGGTACAGATGGCCCTTCTTTTCACTACCTCTGTATCTTTGGGGTAAATGCCCCGTAGTGCAATTGCAGGGTTGTAGGGTAGCTCTATTTTTAATTTCTTAAGGAATCTCCACACTGTTTTCCAAAGTGGCTGTACCAACTTGCATTCCCACCAAGAGTATAAGAGGGTTCCCCTTTCTCCACATCCCCTTCAACACTTGTTGGTTACTTGTTAATTTTGTCCATTCTAACTGGTGTAAGGTGGTATCTCAATGTGGTTTTGATTTGAATCTCCCTGATGGCTAATGATGATGAGCATTTTTTCATGTGTCTGTTAGCCATTTCTATATCTTCTTTGGAGAAGTGTCTTTTCGTGTCTTCTGCCCATTTTTTGATGTGATTATCTGTTTTGTGTGTGTTGAGTTTGAGGAGTTCTTTATAGATCTTGGATATCAGCCCTTTGTCTGTAGTGTCATTTGTGAATATCTCCTTCCATTCTGTGGGTTGCCTCTTTGTTTTGTTGACTGTTTCCTTTGCTGTGCAGATGCTTTTGATCTTGATGAAGTCCCAAAAGTTCATTTTCACTTTTGTTTCCATTGCCTTTGGACACATATCTTGGAAGAAGTTGCTGTGGTCGATGTCGAAGAGGTTACTGCCTATGTTCTCCTCTAGAATTTTGATAGATTCCTGCCTCACGTTGAGGCCTTTTATCCATTTCAAGTTTATCTTTGTGTATGGTGTAAGAAAATGGTCGAGTTTCATTTTTCTATACATAGCTGTCCAATTTTCCCAGCACTATTTATTGAAGAGACTGTCTTCTTTCCACTGTATATTTTTTCCTGCTTTGTTGAAGATTATTTGACCATAGAATTGAGGGTCCATATTTGGGCTCTCTACTCTGTTCCACTGGTGTGTGTGTCTGTTTTTGTGCCCATTCTCCTGAAGCTGTTTCAAAAAATAGAAACATAAGGAAAACTTCCAGACTCTTTATGAAACCAGCATTACCCTGACCCCCAAACCAGGCAAAAGCCCCACCAAAAAGGAGAATTTCAGACCAATATCCCTGATGAATATGGATGCCAAGATTCTCAACAAGATCCTAGCTAATAGGATCCAACAGTATATTAAAATGATTATTCACTATGACCATGTGGGATTTATCCATGGTGGGTAAGCAAGGGTGGGTCAACACATTGACAAATCAATCAATGTGATAGAACAAATGAATAAGAGAAGAGAAAAGAACCACATGGTCCTCTCAACTGATGCAGAAAAAGCATTGACAAGATACAGAATCCGTTCCTGATTAATATGCTTCAAAGTATAGGGAACATTCCTCAACTTCATAAAATCTATCTATGAAAAAACCCCAGTGAATATCGTCCTTAATGGGGAAAAGCTGACAGCCTTCCTTTTGAGATCAGGAACATGACAAGGATGTCCACTCTCACTACTTTTGTTCAACATAATACTAGAAGTCCTAGCAACAGCAACTGGACAACAAAAAGAAATAAAAGGTATTCAAACTGGCAAAGAAGAAGTCAAACTCTCTCTCTTCGCAGATGGCATGATACTTTATATGGAAAACCCAAAAGACTCCAACCTGAAACTAATAGAACTCATACAGCAATTCAGTAATGTGGCAGGACAAAAAATCAATGTACAGAAGTCAGTTGCTTTCTTATACACTAACAATGAAAATACAGAAAGGGAAATTAGAGAGTCAATTCCATTTACATAGAATGAAGAACCATAAAATAACTGGGAATAAACCTAACCAAAAAGGTAAATGATCTGTACTCAAGGAACTACAGAACATTCATGAAAGAAATTGAAGAAGACGCAAAAAGATGGAGGAGCATTCCATACTCATGAATCAGAAGAATTAACATTGTTAAAATGTCTATGCTGCCTAGAACCATCTATACTTTCAATTCCATCATGATCAAAATTTCACCAGCATTTTTCAAAGAGCTGGAACAAACAATCCTAAAATTTGTATGGAACCAGAAGAGACCCCGAACTGCTAAGCAAATGCTGAAAAAGAAAAACAAAACTGGGGCTTCACATTGCCTGATTTCAAGCTTTACTACAAAGCTGTGATCACTAAAACTCATAGTTCTGTTCAAAGTTTTGTGGCAGTTATTTTTGGAATAATTTGGAAGTTTTCTCAGAACCAGCCAGTGACTGGCCATTTATATCATTCCCCAGTATCCTGGATCCAGAAAGCATGGAAGAGAATAGGCCATACATGTCTGAGTCACAAAGGTCATGGAACTCATGAGACTGGGGTAAAGTTCTCCATGAAATTCAAAGTGATGGACATCTCTTTGCCAGTATGTGAGCCAGTCTGCCAGTGAAAGCAAGGCTAAAGTTAAACAGATGGATCTTACTCTGCCTAAGGGAGCACAAAGAGGGCTCAGAGGGGATGGAGTGAATTCTAAGGCAAGGCTCACTTTCAGCAACTGTTATAACCTAGAGCTAGAAAACCCACTTTTTTCTTTGGTGGTAAGCTAAAGGATTAGAAATCCCAAGGGGCAAAGGTAAGAACAATAATGATAAACTCATTAGTTATTCAAAAGTATGGGAGATTTAAAACAGTAATGCTAAGTTTTTCAAGTCCTTCCAAATGACAAAAGTTTAATCCATTTATTTCCTGCATGCACACAGTATATGCCCGATTATATCTTTGGTCCACTTTGAACATGTTGATAAGAATGCTGATATTTGGGACGCCTGGGTGGCTCAGTTGGTTGGACGACTGCCTTCGGCTCAGGTCATGATCTTGGATTCCCGGGATCGAGTCCCGCATCGGGCTCCCAGCTCCATGGGGAGTCTGCTTCTCTCTCTGACCTTCTCCTTGTTCATGCTCTCTCTCACTCTCTCTCTCAAATAAATAAATAAAATCTTTTAAAAAAAATTAAAAAAATTAAAAAAAAAGAATGCTGATATTTGACATCTGACATAATGAATCATTTCCAATTCTCAGTTGGGACACACCCTAATTCAGACTCCAGGTTTGTGGCATTGATAGTGACCCTCTGCTTGGGTTTTCAGATGTGTGAAGAAACAGGGCATATTAGCAGACCCATAGGAATCCAAATGTTTGCCAGAGTTTAACGTGCAGTAGGAATACCAGTTCTTGGGTTAATATATTAACAAAATTTTGTTGGGACCTGACTGGTTTTTGCTCATTGCTCATTCTTTAAAATTGTGACTGTAATCCAACAAAGATGAAATCTGCTTCTGAGGTTGCAACTCTGTTTTCATCAATAATTCCATAATCCTGTCTCACACAATTTGAGACAGGAATCCATCAAAATCCTAGATGAAAACATAGGCAGTAACCTCTTTGACATTAGCCACAACAACTTCTTTCAAGACAAATCTCCAAAGGCAAAAGAAACAAAAGTGAAAATGAACTTATGGGACTTCATCAAGATAAACATCTTCTGCAGAGCAAAGGAAACAATCAACAAAACAAAGAGGCAAGCCACGGAATGGGAGAAAATATTTGCAACACTGCAGACAAAGGGCTGATACCCAAGATCAATAAGAACTTTTCAAACTCAGCACCCATAAAACAAATAATCAACTCAAAAAATGGGCAGAAGACATGGATACTTCTCCAAAGAAGGCATACAACTGGCTAACAGACTTATGAAAAAATGTTCATCATCATTAGCTATTAGGGAAACCCAAATCAAAATCACATTGAGATACCACCTTACACCAGCTAGAATGGCAAAAATTGACAAGGCAAGACGACAAATGTTGGAGAGGCTGTGGAGAAAGGGGAACCCTCTTATACTCTTGGTGGGAATGCAAGTTGGTGTAGCCACTTTGGAAAACAGTGTGGAGGTTCCTCAAAAAGTTAAAAATAGAGCTACCCTATGACCAAGAAATTGCACTACTGGATATTTGCACCAAAGATACAGATGTAGTAAAAAGAAGGGCCATATGCACCCCAATGTTCATAGCAGCAGTGTCCACAATAGTGAAACTGTGGAAAGAGCAGAGATGCCCTTTCACAGATGAATGGATAAAGAATATGTGGTCCATATATACAATGGAATATCACTCAGCCATCAGAAAGGAGGAATACCCAGCTTTTGCATCAACATGGATGGGACTGGAGATTATGCTGAGTGAAATAAGTCAAGCAGCGAAAGTTAATTATCATATGGTTTTACCTATTTGTGGCACATAAAGAATAGCATGGAGGACATCAGGAGAAGGAAGAGAAAAATGAAGGGAGTGGAAATCGGAGGGGGAGAAGAACCATGAGAGACTATGGACTCCAAGAAACAAACTGAGGGTTTTAGAGGGGAGTGGGGTGAGGGAACAGATTAGTCTGGTGATGGGTATTGAGGAGGGCATAGATTGCATGGAGCTCTGGGTGTTAAATGATATGCAAACAATGAATCTTGGATTACTACATCAAAAACTAATGATGTACTGTATGTACTAATATAATAAAAAAATAGTTCCATAATCCTTCTAATTTTGTATTTACTTTGTATTTACTTAATTGTATGATGATTGCATTCTTCAAAAGTTATCGGTCCAGTTTTAAAATAAGTAATTGCACTTCTGAAGGTATAGTCATGCTCCTTGCTTTTTTTTTTTCTTGAATTTCAAGTTCAATGTATTTCCATGTTTTGTCACAACTGTAAGAAAGCATCATTGTACGAATAGCAAGCACTCCAACAAGTTGGGCCTCTTGGTCTTGCAATTCCCAAAAGCCCCTGATCTGAGGAAGCACCTCCATAAATCTCATTGTCAAGTTTCCCCATCTGACAGCATAAAAATAAATGGCAATTGCCCATGCTGCTTTTGCTGCTCCCAAATATCTCATAAACTGGCGATGTCTGTAGGGACTGGCTTGGAGAAGAGTTACAACTGGAATCACTTGCTGCATCACATCACACAATGGACTTGCCCACAAGAGGTCATGGTCCCAGCCTTTGCAGGATGAGGCAATGACGGTCTGGCAGAGCAGTCTGTGCTACCGATTGCGATCAAGTGTCAGGCTGCTCTTCCCCCATTCACCGCAGGTGCCCCATTGGCAAGTAAACTCGTCTTTTCCATGTGTAGACCAAACTTCTCAGATTCATGATGTGCATATAGTTAAGACTGAACAGCTCATGTATGTCAGATAATTACACACATCTGTGGACATGCTTGTGTAAGAATCCATACTCGTGCCATTGTAAAACATTTAGAGTTTCCAGAGCCTCGTCAAAGAGATTGTCCTGCAACCGCAACTTCTAGACTCTATCCTCTTATTCATTCAACACATATCTAGTGAGAACATATCATGTTTAAATGCCTAAATTCACCTTCTACTTGTTGAGCTTTTAATTGTCAACCCCAATCTCTTTGAGGTGACAGTACAATAGGACAGGGGAGTTTATTTTCAAATGGTCTTGGCAGAAGTTGGTGTAGCAATTAGCCTCTCTAGAAGAATCCCCTGCTATTTCATCAATTTACTAACTTCTGTGCACTGGAATGGACATGGCTGCCAAGTGCAGCATTCTTTTTGGAAAAAAATAAATCCTAGTTTAAAATCCTCTACATAATCATATTCTGCTTCACTTGGCAAAACTCTTAGCTCCTTTGATTGAGACATCAATTTCTCTTTTTCTAAACTCTCACATAGTAAATCATGCATGTTTCTAAATCCTTCTTGAAATATTATATTTACTGTGTATCTTCTACCATAGGTAGTACTTTTATAATGCTTTACCAAAATGCTTTGTGACCTGCCTGCATTTGGCTGTCTGCAATCTGCCTTTTAGTCCACATCTGCTTACTGCTAAGCAGCTTGCCTTTGCTGTAACTTTGTGTTAAACATGACAAGTTATTATCGTGTTTGCTATTTGCTGCCATTTGCAATTGTCATCTTTTAAGACATGCTGTCTCCCTAGACCATTTTTGAGCATTTGCATGACATAAAAAGAAATGACTGCAAAAAAATTGCTTAAATGCTATGCCTGATTGTGGTTTTAAGTGAAACATCTGGGCTCATTCAAATCGCCCTTTCTTCTGAGGTGATTTTCTTTGCATGACTAACAAAGGCAGGAGGTTTGGTCAGGTGTCTTTTCCCAAGACTTACTGGAAAAAGGGAATTCTTCCTCCCGGTACTGGGTTTCCGGCTTCCTTGAGGCTCTTGGGCAGAAACACAGGCACCTCATATTATTCTCCTCAACCTGTCCTGGTCTATGGGTAGCTTCAACGAGAAAAGTCTCTGGAGGTGCTTCGAAAGGAAGTCCAGAGGAGGGTCACCCAGGAGCAGAGGCATAGCAGAGAGAAGTGAAGCCTGGGGAAAACTTGGCTGTCATCTATAAAACTGTGTGAAGGAGGTGGGCTTATTCCGGCTGATTTTGAAGTGTGGAACAGAGTCTAGGTATGAAGAATAAGATTTTCACTTCCACAAAGTCATTAACTGCTCCTACTTTAGGTCTCAGCTGGAAAACACTTCCTCAGAGAGGCTTTCTCTGCTACCCATACACAATATAGTAGATCACCTTCCCTTGATAATCACGGGAATTATCACCCTGCTTACTTCCTCAAAACAGTTATGAGATAGTGAGGTTTTCCTTTCTTCCTCTTCCTTCCTTCCCTTCCTTCCTTCCTGCCTTCCTGCCTGCCTTCCTCTTTTCCTCTCTCTTTTTCTTTCTCTCCCTCTCCCTCGTCTCCCTGTCCCTGTCTCTGTTTCTTTTATTGTTCTCCCGAGCAGAAAATGAGCTCCATGACAACAGGTACCCCTTCCATTTTGTTCACGCAAATGTCTCCAGAATAGGGCTGGCTACATAACATGTAGGGCCCAGAGCAAAATAAATACGTAGAGTGCTTTGTTCAAAAAGCAGGAGAGAAGTGCTATTAAATGTACAAAGGTATCAAACTTTTTCTTTTTTGGGTAGTCTCTCTTTCAGCTTAGCATTTTGCTTTTTATTTGCTATTTAATGACATTCTAAGTTAAGAAAAAATCAAAATTGTAAATTATTAGTATGGATTTACCATTCATCTTTATATTGTGTAATGCCAGTTTTAAATGTATTTAACTCATACGTGGTATCACAAAAATTACACAATTCATATTTCTTGGCTTATACATGCATATATATTTCATTCTTACCATAACAGTAGAAATGCTACACAAAACCAACTCAACAGTCTTTATTTAATTTTTTGATACATTATACTGACACTCTGTACCTTCAGCTTATTAATAAGTAAGGAAGACTGAAAAGGAGAGGAACTATGCATTGCCTGTATTTCCCTTTCCTTCTGTGTCATCATTTCAGCATTAAATGGTTCACTAATGCAGAGAAACAACCTGTATAAGAAAGCAGGTGACCATCAGTATATGAATGGTTAGGAAGATGTGGTACATACATCCAATGGAATATTGCTCAGCCATAAGAAAGAATATTGCTATTTGCAACACATGGTAGATGTAGAGGGTACAAAGCTAAGCAAAATAAGTCAGAGAAAAAAAATAAGTCAGAGAAAGACAAATACCTTATGATTTAACTCATATGTGGAATTTAAGAAAAAATAAACATACAAACTAAAAAAACAGAGTCTTAAATATAGAAAAGAAACTGGTGGTTGCCAGTGGGTGGGTGGGTGGGGTGGGGTGGGTAACGGGTGAAACAGAGAAAGGGGATTAAGAGTACTGAGTAATAAGCACTGAGAAATGTTGCATCATTATATTGCATACTTTAATATAAAACTGAAAGGGTTCCTTGGTCCTTGTTCTGGTTAGAACAAAGAGCACGGCCTTTAGGATGTCAACACCTCCCTCTTTCCCACCTTACTCAGTAGCAGCAGTCATATACTTTCTTTGTACTTGTTTTGAAGCTCCCAGGATGGTCCTGCATTATAGCAGCCATGGAAATTCTGTGCTCAGGGGGCAGCCCAAACACTATATGTGAATGGGAAGAAATAATGCATGTGAATGTTCCATCATCCAAATGGACTTCACTTACAAACATAAGTTCAGTGGAAAATTCTCAGAATTGCCACACCAGTGCAAAAAACCAAATGTGGGGCCATTTGATTACATGGGTCTGTGCCCATGAAGCCAGCCCTGGCCAATGTCCCACTATATTGGAGCACACTGAGCACAGAGGATAAGCACATCCATTCCTGGTGAACGGCCCAGAAAGAGAAAAAAAGAGGTAGAGATGGTGTTGCAGCAGTAGTTCCTACTAGTGCTCCTGTTCCTAAGCCTACTGAGACCTCTTCTCTTAGTGTTTAGTGAAATATCCCTACCTCCTTATAGTAAATCTCCCCTGATTTATCTAGTTCAGAAAGTATCAGGTTTTTGCAGCTGCCTGACAAAGAAATTCATTTTGTGTCCTGGCCCACTCATGACTCACTCTCCAGTCATACCAGTCCCCTCTGTACATGCCACGGTTTTTCACATTTTCATGTTTTTGCCCATCAGAGCGATTCATAGTTGCTCAAATGTCATTGTACCGAAAAAGACTGTTGACATTTCTGTCTCTGAGATCTCCTCCCAGACAGGATGAAGATTTGTTCTCTTTTGCATTTCTGTTGCCTGGAACCTAATACAGTACTTGGTCCTTAGAAGATGCTCACTGTCTATTGCCTGAGAGTTAGTTGATGATTACCAAATGACATCTGTGGTTAGGCCTGGGAAATGCTGTGTTAGGACTATTTTCAGAATACCTCGGTTACAAATTGGTTACCACTCCCCAGCCCTTGTGCTTTTTTGTTCAAAGATGATTCTTCATTGAAAGCTCTTTTAGCTGATTGTGGGAATTATGCAAGACAGTGGTGGTAGAAGGGAGTGTGGACAATTAAAAAAGGCATATTGAAGTAGTCTTGGAGATAAGCCATTCAAAAAATCATCTGAGCTCAGCTGTGCCTAGAGTACTTTTAGAACAAGCTAATTATGAAGTTATAGACCACAGAACACTGGCTGTGACACCCACATTCATTCTTGAAAAATATGACTCAGTTGTAAGTCCTGCACATACACAGGAGTAGGAATCTGAGGGGGGAAGAAATATCTATCTCTTGCAGATGCCATTCACAAAGATCCCCAGACAGTCTCCTAAGCAGACTATATTGTTCTTGTCTGGTCTGATCCCACTGGGAAATAGTCCAGGTTCTTAAATATTTTTACTAAACATACCAGTCTACCTCTTTAGGGATGGTGTTTCTGCAGGAGTCTCTCCCAGTGGGATTTTGTTTATCATTTATTTCTCATCCCAAGTGAGAATTGCTATAGAAATAAATCCTGCTTTCATTCAGTACACAGATTTGTTAAAATTATAACTGAAATGTAACAGATATTATCCTGATTTTGCAAAAAAAAAAAAAAAGGGCCTTACGCTCACTAGATGGGAATCCTAATGAACGAGTGACACATTGGTTAAGGTTTTTTTCTTGTCATTGTCAAGAGTTGGCTAGGGGAATGGGATATTAGATCATGTGGGGACTAGGAAGACTCAAGTGGAAAAGGCAAAAGATAAAAATTCTACTTGAGACAGAAGCAAACTCTGGAATGTCTACCTTCTATGCTTGCTTCATCACTGCACACAGGAGGTGATTCCCTACTGAGTGGACAGATAGGCAGGTGAGATTGGCTTCCATATATCTGGTGAGTGAAAGTGCCCCATCATGCTAGAAGATCTAAGAGCTATGAAGTCCAGATGAGGAAGTGGGAGAAGAGTATCAGATATCCTCCCCCTCCCCAACAGACAAATGCAGTGGGGGAATCAGTCCCATTATGTTTAGTTCTGTGGCCTAATAGTGAGTATTAAAATTATTACTCCGACTGTGAGCTAGTTGAATCACTGGGTCATCTTTTATTAGTTCTGGTCATTCCACTCTCCATTATACCATTCTATCTCTGACTGAATGAGTCCTTGTCAAATAATGGTTAAATCTTCCACTGTTCCCCCAAATACTGAGCACCAGCTGGGTATAGATCATTTGCCAACACCAGCAGTCATGTGAAACTCACTAATTGGGCACATGTCTCCTGAGAATACAAACATGCCTATGCCAAAGGGGTGGCTGTGCCTCCCAACACCTTCAGAACACGCAATCATTCCAGTGCTTAAAAAAAAGAGCTAGGGGGGAAAAAGCATTGAATTGTACACTTTAAAAAAATAAGGAAAAAAAAAAAAACAGAGCAGACTTGGCTGAAGTCAAGATTGCTTTTCGGAAGGGAAACTCTTTTCCCAGGGTGCACTATGCAGACAAAACTTACTGCATCCCTTCTGAAAATGTGTCTGGAGCAGTCTTCCAAGATGATTAATAGAGCAAGTATTTTTCATAAGGATCTGACCTTTGAGAGCACAAGCAGACAAAAGGCACAAATGGCCGGAGATGGGTGGAGAGCTGCAGGCTCACAGAACACCCGTGTCCACACATCCACCACTCATCAAGGGCCTATGACACACTGTGATGTCCCTAGGGGGGAAGTCCCTAGGGCCATGATGCCTTTGAAAGGCTTTTTGTGTAATTGTAAGGGCCTTTACCTGAGGAAGATTTTCTTTCAAATGATGGGATGATATATTTTAAGTGTAGGAACTGTGAAGATAAATTTAGCCAGAAGATTCTTGTACCACGCTTTCAGCTCTGAGCAAAGGGCACAAGTTTAGAAAAAAATTCCCAAATAATGTGTATGTTTCATTGGAGATGGAAGGAAAAAGAGGGTAGATATTTTGGGTAAAGAAAAATCAGTTATTTGTGAGGACCTATTTTCAAATCTTTGTAACAATATTCTAAACAATGTTTGTGTTCCTACTTTACAGATAGGCAAACTGGACCTTGAAGAACTTGGTAAGATCATGGCAGTAGAAAGATGTGGAGATTCAAAGCCAGTTAGGTCTAATTCCAAACCTTACTCTCATTCCACAAACTAAGTTATGTCAGACTGGAAGATGAAGGATTAAGTAGATAGACTTGGCAAAAAATCACCTGCTTAAAAAGAAACACCTGAGGGGCACCTGGGTGACTCAGTCAGTTAAGAGTCTGACTCTTGATTTTCGCTCAGGTCATGATCTCAGCATTGTCATGGGGTAGAGCCCTACATAGGGCTCCATGCTCAGTGGGGGGTCCACTTGAGAGTCTCTCCTTCTCCCTCTCCGTCTGTCCCTCCCCCCATACTCGCTCTCTCTTTCTTTCTCTCCCTCTCTCTTTCCCCCCTCTCAAATAAATAAATAAATCTTTAAAAAATTATTTTCTTTAAAAGCATATGTGTGCTGAGGGTCTCTGCTGGTTGGTAAGTTGGTCAGTGTAAGCAGTGCTGAATTTTCTTGTACTAAATTGTAATGGCTTCTTTATTTCCTGCTTCTCTTACCTTTTTGTTTTTCAATAATTTTCATTTACTTATATACTTGGCTTATCTGTTGGCTTAAAATTTTTTATTGAGTAACATCTCACCAAGTATGGTGCCGCAGAGTATGCAATGGTTGTCTTAGCTTGGCTTCCCCTACAACTGAGACTGAGACTAAGGCTTGCATGTGGATGGTTTATTTGGGAAGTGATGTTACAGAGCAGAAGTAAGGGACTAGGAAGAGGGACACAGGGAAGAGGAAAGCCAATATAAGGCTACATTACAGAACTGGCCATCAGTGCAGGTGGCTGGTGCCCAGTCTTGTTGTCACCTTCTGAGGAGTGTATAGAGGAATCAGAGGGAGAAGCATTTATCCTTGGCTCCTAGCCTGCTTTGGTTGGGAGTCACCCCATGGAGCATGAACACTTGCACACTTCTGGGCTGTACATATGTGAATGTCAAGTGGGCTCCTGCTGCACCTCACCCAGGGGAGTAAGGGAAGCCCTTAGGCAGGAAGCAGAGGCATTTGGTGCAGGCTTGAGATGTGTACTGTCAATGGAGAGCAGTTTGAAATCTCTTGGAACTCTGTCGCAGCCATGAGCTGAGGCTGAGAAGTGGTGAGGTGATGAGCAAGATATCTAATGGAGTGTGGCAAATGGATATGATCCTTGTACTCAAGAAAAGGCTGACAGTTTAGTAAGAGAAATGCATAATAAAATAATTAATATGTAGCTACATAACTACTAATTTTGATAAACACTATACAGGAAAAAAATAGTGCCAGGACAGAGACTAGCAGGCCAGTCTACCTTCAACAGGGATGGTGAGGGAGGCTTCTCTGGGGGAGTGAAGTTTAGGCTGACACCTGCAGAATGGGCAAGAGATAGCAGGAGAGAGGTGGGGGAAGGGCATCAGAGAAACAGCCCTTACACAAAATGGAGGCAGAGTAGATCCTAATGAGCTATAGAAATGGAAAGAAGCCCAACATACCTCAGCAGAAGGAAGAAGTGAGAAAGAAGAAAGAGATATACCTGGAGAGGTGGGCAGCTGGCTTCTGGATTTTACTCTGGGCAAGATGAAAAGCCAATAGAGGTATTTCATATATTTGAAAATTCTCTATGGTTTTTATGAAAAATTAATTTGTGCTCTGCAACAAGGGGAAGCAGGGAAGAATTTCTGAGGTAGTCCCAGTAGTCTGGGGAGGGAGAAAAGTGGGTAGACTAAAGAGCTATTTTTCCTTCCAATGAATGTGTTGGTGGGTTAATAAGGATGAGGAAGAAAGAGGAATCAAGAATAACTCCCAGATTTCCATGCTGAGCATTTATTCACTCACCCAAGAAATATTTATTAAACATTTACTACCTACAGAGCATTCCTCTAGATCACAGGAATACAAAGATTGATAAGACTCCACCCCAGCCCTTGGAATGACTCACAGTCCAGTGAGGAAGACAGAGAAGACAGACAATTCCAGCAGAGGGTAGTAAGTGCTATGATTGCTGCACATTCCAGACCTCATTAAAAGCTAAAACAATTGAGGTTACTTCCTCCTGTCCAGATGACCATAAATGTATTCTATTAGGGTGGCCCCAAAAGACATAGTTGCCCAGAATACTTTGCAAAATTGACCTAGAGAGGAATCAACTGGTCACAGGTTCTTTTATGCTCACTGGTTAATAACTAGCTTCTCAGACATCTGAGATTTATAAATTTTCATCTTGAAAATAGAAGTGCTAAATGGATTGGAGTTATCTGGGGGTTAGTGTAGCAAGTCTCTGTAAGGAAGTGTTCCCAGCATGAGACACTGGTAATTCCTCTTCTGTTGTCTGAAGCCCTTGAAGGCTGACATGCTACCAACAGTGCTGTCCTTCAGCTGGCAGTCTTAAAACTGTTGGCCAGTCTTCTCAGGCTGCATTATGAAGAGGAACTTTATAAGGTCAAAGTGCTTCCCTCAAACCCTGCTGAACCGGAGTCCCAGTCTTCATGAGCATTTCCCTGAAGGTACTTTAACCTGTTTTACAATTTGCATTTTAACTTGCAATCAGATTTCATCTAGTATCTCCAAAACTATCCCATGCATGCCTTTTGTCAGCCATTCTTGGTCAAAACACAGCAGAAATAACTGTCCACAGAGGAGTAAGAAAATAATTACTCAATAGCATTAAGAATGAGGAAAGCACTGCATCATGCAAACTCTGAAAAACCAAGAGCCCGAGATGTGCACTCTCTTGTTCTGTCTGAAAGCCAAGGGAAAAGTTTGTATTAACTTCTCTAAGAAAAATAGCGCTGTAGTGAGTCAACACTAAATGAACTGCACCTGTAATTCTGGGTGTTGACTTGCCCTCAAAGTCATTGTATCATTACCTTCCATTTAACATCCTAGAATCAAGACTCACTTGATATATACCAGACCGGTTGATAATCTTAATGACAGTCTCAAGATTTGAAAATGCAAAGATAGATGTTTTTTTCATGAAAAGACTCTGGAATTTTTTTTTTCTTCTGAGTTCAGGGAAAACAGTTTTGTGGTTTTAGTGCTCTGTTCACAAAGGTATCAAGTACATTCATCTAATGATAGCACATGAAAGGCAAGATTTGAATTGCAGAGCTGAAGTGACGCTGATTCTTAGTAAGGACACTTAGTAATTTTAAAAATAGGAAAGAAAAGCAGTAGAGAGAGGATCTAGGCTCTTCTGTCAATACTCCTGCCCAGGACCCTATTCCCTGGAGCTGACCCTTTGCAAGAGAACCTGATGTAGTCTAGACTTGGCCAATCAGAATACTCCATCCTCCAGACTGCAGTTTGGTTCAGAGAGGTGTTATGTGACCTGTTGTGAGGTCATTTAGAGATCTCCATGGTCCTTGTGAGACCATAAGAAAGGTATTTTCTCTTTCTGATCTCAGTCTGTGAGCAGGTGTAAACTTGAAGGTGTGAGTAGTATCTTGCTTCCACAAAGAGATCTTGCTTGCTTGCTTGTTCAGGTAGAAGCCAAACAGAGATAAGTAGAGTTGAAAAGAGGAAAAAGGGAAGGAGAGAGAAAGAGGGGGGGGAGGAAGAGAGAGGAGGAAGGAAGAAAAGGCAGAGGAGGGAAGGAGAGATTAAGTGAGAAAAGCCAACATGGAATGGTGAAAGAGAGAGCAAGAGAGGTATTGAGACCTCAAGGCCACAAGTGAAACCCAGGAAAGGCCTGAGTACCCAAAGAGAGCACTTGTTATGGTAGTCAATGAATTCACACTTATCTGTATTGTTACCTCTTACAAGGAAGGTTCCTGGCAATCACATGATGCTATTTGATTACTGCATTTTAAGAAGAATGCAGGCAACCCCAAAATGCCTTAGGAAGGATTTCCTGTGTTTTGAAATCTTTGCAGCCATGAAAATTTATATGCATTTGTAAAGATTTTACTTATTTATTTGACAGAGAAAGAGAGAGAAAGGGAGCATAAGCAGGGGGAACGGCAGGCAAATGGAGAGGGAGAAGCAGACTACCCGTTGAGCAAGGAGCCCAATGTGGGGCTCCATCCCAGGACCTGGAATCAGGACCTGAGCCAAAGGTAGAAGCTTAACTGAGTGAGCCACCACCCAGATATACTGAAAATTCATATTTTTGACACATATTTAATGACAGGGGAAAAGACTCATGATAAGCCAAGTGGAAAAAAAAAAATAAAAAACTGTTTATAGCATAAGACTTAGTTTTTTTTGGTGAAATGTATTTATATAATTGTATAAAAAATAGAATGGAAACAAATATACTGGAATTTTGGAGGTGGTTATCTCTGTAAATAGGATTAAAATAATTTTAATTTTCTTCTTTATACATTTTGTTTCCCAGACTTTCTACAATACCTAAACACTGCCCCTATAATAGATAATAAAAACTCTTTGGGGTTAATTCAAGATGATTTTCACTTAGTGCACAAGGCTCCCCAAAATGTATCAAAGGTTATGTTTCAAAACACCTGAAAAATTTGGTACTTGGCTTCCAAATGGAATCCTTTGGGTGCTTGTATATTTAATTATAATGGCCCCTGACCATGTTTCTAGCCCTGTTTCACTTTTAGTTCAAAGTAGGAATGCAAATTGTACCTTCCACAAGGAGCTAAGGGTCCAGTTATTACCACAGATGCTAAGCTAAGGGACAAATTCTAAATTCTCTGTTGATAGGGCAGTTGTGTCATCTGGAGGACACTTCTCAGTTTCACCTGACAAAAATGCTAGATGTCAAATTCTTAAATAAACAATACCAAGTTCCTGTGGGAGAAAAGCAAGTCAAATAGGAGATACTTGTTCTTGGCATAAAAGTGTATATTTAAGAATTAACTTATCGCATTTCACAACTCGCTGTAAACTAAGAGGGGTAGAGAAGAAAGGGTCAAAGGCTGCTCTAATTACTCTCATTTTAGCAAGCAGAATGAAATGAAGTTTCCTGGGGTTATTAATCACATTGTGATGAAAAGTGAACACAAACTGGACACTTTTTTTGGTCAGAGATTTGGTGGAAATAGCCACTGCCTCACGGACGACACTATTGTCGTCTGGTAGAAGGTTCTCACTTAGGAAAGAATGTATAGTAACACAAGGTCCAGCATTCAAAATAAAGGCGTAAGGAAAACAGCAGCAATCATCTGGCACTGCTCTTGCTGTGTTTTGGCTTCAGTTCTTGGTGGTAACAGGAGGTTTGCGAGTTTCTACGGTGTGTTGGGTGGAAACCGTCTATGCCTGGTGATTTTCACAAACAGATGAACATACTCCTATTTCCAAGCATGCGATTCAGCCACTTGGACTCCAGCAATAACTGCCACCCGTTTCAAAGGAACTGGTGTAATGTAGTCCTTACTATCTGAGCTCATATCTATTACGAAAATCAAGCTGCATGTTTTTCCAGGTGGTACCATCTTGGAAACAAGGCACAAGGGGACAAAAAAATGTGTTTCAGGACCTAATGTGAAAGCTTCCAATTAGGTTGTTTTTTTTTTTTTTTAAATCTACTTATTGCAAGTTGTTTTGGCTAAAACTGGAACGTATTTAAATGTCTTCCAATCTTGTGTATTTGCTGCTCTTACTGCTTATGTGTTATTTTGGAAATGTTCAAAAATCCCATCAAATTAAATGTAGACTTGACATTGTAGTCTTTGGTCTTTTTTATTAATTTGAGTGTGAAATTAGGCAATGCCTCTTGATTGTCAGTAAAATGATTACAGTAGAATGACTAAAGAGCAAATAGTCCAACTGTCAGAGGATTTCTGAAACCAGACCAGGAAAAACAGCAACATGGAATTAAATGCTATTCAGGGACTTTGATTCTCTGTCTATCTGTCTCTTTATGATGTTCCATATTTCAGGCCAATCCTATACCTCCTCTCCCACCCCCCAAACAACATGAAAAGCAAAGAACAACTCTCCTGCTGAACACTGTGTTACTCTGAATTATATTTTTTAAACTTTTGCCCAGTTAGTCATACGTCTGAAAATGCATAGAATATCCTCTTAAGCAAGAGTGTGACTCAAAATCTCACTACATACTTGCAAAAGAACTTTGGCATGCCTTGTCTCTGAGGAGACTGGTGGGGTTGAGACTGGACCAAATGGTGGCAGAATGCCTTCATGAACATGGAGGTAGCTCCCAGATCAAGGCTGGGTGGATGTGAAGGGTGGGGCAGCTCATGGGGCACCACAGAAAGTGGGAGGGGCAGTAATGTTGGGGAAAAATTGAATAAACTGTAGGAGTCAATCATGGTTGGTGCCAAGTTTCTCCTCTTTTTCTACAGGAAATTTGAAATCTGCCCTTATCTCTCTTACCCCACCTCCCAGTTTTTCCTGGAGTTTGTACTGTTCTGCAGACATATTACATTCTATCTCCCAGACTTTAAGCCAGTGTCTTGACCATGAATCTGTCCACTTTCATCACATTACAGACCTTCCAGCTCATAAAGCA
The DNA here is from genome assembly GCF_010015895.1 of Lontra canadensis. Lineage (NCBI taxonomy): Eukaryota > Metazoa > Chordata > Mammalia > Carnivora > Mustelidae > Lontra > Lontra canadensis. The sequence goes on from NW_022631009.1 coordinate 23,546,758, forward strand.
ACCCTTTTACAATCCTACAATAATGTCAAATTGCTTTCCTAAATGCTTTGTGAAGCTTCTCTGGAAAGCTTTCTCTTGTATTTTCAAACCTAGATACTTTACCTATTCTCTTCACATTACTCATCAAAATTATCGATCCCCCCAAAAACCAGGCCAGCAGATTTACTGTGAAATAAGGGATTGGATCAGAAAAGAATGACTAAAAATTACAATACAATGTAAAATTACTTGAGTTGATGGCCCTGGAATCAAACGTCAATGTGATAGATACCATAAAATGGGACTGGAGTTGACTAATAGACACTTATGAGTGGTTATTTAAAATGGTACTATTTTTTAAGAGTACCTTTTAAAAAATTCTATTTTTTAATGGATCATAAGAAACGTGATCATTGTAAAAAAAAATTAGAATACATATATTAAGGTAAAAGAAGGCAGTAAGAATCAACTGTAATCCCATCACTGAACTTTTGATGTTTTTGTTGCATATCCTTTAGGACTTTATATTGATATATTTCACAGTTATACACACAAACACATGTGATAAGATATCCTGAGTAAGTCAAAGCTAAGATTCAGATACGTTTGGTATATTCTATGAGGTGTCACCCTACCCACTTCCTGCTCTTCCCAAGTCTCTTTTTTCTTCTACATGATTCACATGGAGATGGGGAGCTTTATGAGAATGAAATTCAATACATGTTCAATTTGGGGTCCAGATGTATAGTTATGTCTGACAAACTATGTATGTGTGCTTGGGGTTCTGTTCCCCCAACAGAAACCAAATATTAAAGAAGATCTAGAGCTCCCTGAAAATTAATTCATCTTAAGTGTCAAGCTAGTTGGACCAAACTCAGAAATGGGGATTGAAGGAGAAAGTTACAATTCTGGATCCAGAATAGCTATAATTTCAATCCCCATCCCTCCCACTCCTCAATGCCTCAGGTTAGTGCATGCTAGAGAAGAAGACACTGAGAAAACAAAAATAAAAGCTTAAAATCCAGGGTTACAAATAACTTTGTAGTAGGGAGTCCTTTAACTGAGCATGAAAAGAGAATTAAGAAGCTAGTAAAACTCAGGCATTAGCATGGGTTGTGTATAATGGAACATCCATAGATGTTGAGACACACACACACACACACACACACACACACAGTCTAAATCATATATATACTATACATATGTGTGTGTATATATATATTATGATAAGACTAGTAGCATATACATTATATATAGCAAAAAACTATATATATATAATATAGATTCACACCTACATATATATGTGGTCTATAACACTATAACTTTAGATGATTTCAATATTTGGATTTTACTATAATTTATTTATAAACAGTGGCTCAATGAACATCCTTGTAGCTAAATCTTTGGGCAAATTATTTAAATTATTGATTATCTAAATCATTTCATTAGGATGAATTCCTAGAAGTGAGATTGTGGGTCACATGGCATACACACGTTTAAGACCTATGATATGAATTATATATGTCATATATAAATTTGTACTATATTTATATTATATAAAAATATATAACATATAGGAATATATGATATACCCTCTAGAGAGACTGAACCAGCTTACTCCTACCAGCACTGAATGGATGAGACAGACAAATGTTATTCTTTTAATTGATGCTGACATCCTGGATAGAGTAATCCCTTTCCTTTCTTAGAACCACCACCCACTGTAAAAATCATGGTGGTGTTAAACTAGATGGACCTAGTTTACAGCACCAAGTCTCATTTTAGACCAACAGGGCAGAAACAGAACTGTGTATAAATCATCAACCTTGGCCACTTTTACTCCTCTTCACTATGTAAGCCTATATCCAACTTAGTCACACTGAGTACAGTTTTTTGAGTACTGCATTTCCCTCCTATCTATCTATTTTATTTTTTCAGTGTTCCAAGATTCATTGTTTATGCACCACACCCAGTGCTCCATGCAATACATGCCCTAATAGCACGTTGCTGGGATGATTTTCTTCCCTAATATATGATTTTACTTTTCCTCAGATCTGCTCTTTTTTGGCATTTCCAACCTCTTTGATTGTGTCCACGGAACAGTGTTTGAATTTACTCACATCTGAGCCATTTAAATTAATGCACCAAATAAAGATCCATGAAGCGCTACCACTACCAACAGTGTCCCAATATTGCACTTCTTTTCTTCCTTGCTCTCAGTTTCTTTCTGTGAGCTCACTTCTAATTTCATCAGTATCCTCTATTCTTGCTTTATCTGTTCTACTGAATTTTAGAAACACATTTTTGACTTATACAATTGCCTTAAAAGGGACTGAAGAATACACTATGAAACACAAACCTTTTCTTCTATCACTTGGTAAAGGTTGTAGAGAATCATGGAGGTTAAATAGGAATTTTTAAAAATTAGCATTTTTATACATTGGTGGGTATAAATCAATAGAGTGTTTTCAGAAAGTAATTTGGAAATATGTATCAAAAGCCTTGAAAAACATTTTGTGTATGCAGTTCTATCTCTATGAATTTATCTTTTGAAAATAACTGAACAAGTATATGAAAATTAACATAAACATGTTTATGACAACATTATCTATAAACAAAAAGAGAATGTTTGATAATAAGGGTTTAAATCAAATTCCATATGCATACAGAAATATATACAACTATTAAAAGTGAAGACAAATCTGTTTACAGTACTGAAAGAACACTGATGATACAATTTTAAGTAAAAATGGCAGGCTGCAGAGTAACTGATGTAGTGTGATCCCATATTAGTAATGAAGACATTTGCATTTATGTAACTAGAGTAGAAAAGCTGGATCCCAATTCCATGTATGCATGATTAGCATGGGAGAAGAGGGAACCAAAGAGTAGTGCTGGGGACACTTCTGCCCAGGAAAGAAGAAGAAAAAAACAGGAGAGAAGGCGTAGGCCAGCCTATGTATAGGTTTGATCCCTGTAGAGATGAGGCCATTCTCTCTAGTTTTGATCCAAAATAAAGCCTGGCTCTGAAAGTCCGAATGTGATGGGAGTGGAGTTGCTATGTTCACACCTAAGGTGGGCCAGGTCCGGGAGCACCAGGAGACAGCATCCCAGGCAGGGCAGTTTGGCTGCGAGGAACACTGACAACAGGCAATGGAGGTTGCAGGAGTATAAAGGCCTCTTAAGAAACTGGCATAATGGTATTTCCTTCCTTTTCTATTAATTAAGGCAAGTCACATAGCCATAAAAAAGGGAAGAAGTAGAGAGACAAATCCAATTTCTTGAATTGGGGGGGTCAGGTAAGGTCAAATGTCAAAGGGCATGGATTTAGGAAAGGGTAAAGAACTGAGGTTACTACAATCTACCACACCTATATTTTCTCATATTTTGGACAATAATCATATAACATTGGTGCAGTTATGCCCATAAAAATGCATGGTATAGTAGACTGTTACACTAATGGTCCCCAAAGAACCATGTCTCCTAGTGCTCATGACTGTATTAATTTTCTAGGACTGCTGTGATAAAGTACTATCACCAATTAGGTGGCTTAAGACAAAAATTTATTCTCTCACAGGTCTGAAGACCAGAAGTCTGAAATAGTGTTGGCAGAGCCATGCTCCTTCTGAAGGCTCTAGGGAGAATTCTTCCTTTCCTTTTCCAGCTTCTGGTAGACCAAGCTGTTCCTTGACTTATGACAGCACCACCCCACTCAAGCTCAGTCTTCACATGGCTGTCTTCCCTCCAAGTCTGTATGACTCGTCCTCTTCTTAGATGAACAATGGTCATATTGGTTTAGGAGCCCACCCTACTCCAATACAACCTCATTTTAATTTGATTATATCTGTGAAGACTCTGTTTCCAAATAAGGCCACATTCTGTAGTACTGGTTGTTATGATTCCAACTTATCTTTTTGTGGGATACAATTCCGCTCATAAAGATGTTCTTGTGTAGTCCCCTCCCTCATCGATTCTGGACCACATAGACTTGCTTCAGCCCGCATGATAGGAAAAAACTTGACACAGAAGAGTTGTGAAGAACCCTTGAACACTGAGGTTGGCCTTTTTGGAGTACTGCCACAACTCTGGGAGGAAGCCCAGTGTAGCCTCCTTGAGGAGGAAAGGACCACAGGGCAAGGGAAGCCCAGATATCACATTGTCCCAGCTGAGCCCAGCCAACCCTCAAGCTGAATTCAGTCACATAAGTGAAGTCAGATGAAGTCACAGAACTGCCCAAGTAAGTCATAAAATAGCGAGAAATCATAAATTAGTGTTTCATAGGATCTACCAAGTTTTGGGGTGGCAGTAATGGAAAACTGACATGGATAGTTATTGGTTTTCCTAAAGCCTAAGACCCAATCAGATCTGACATTTCCCAGCCCACCTATTCTAGAATCATTGTTTTCATTGGAATTAAAAAAAAAAAACTTTAGAGATAATCCAGTCTGATTTCCTTATTTCACAGATGAGAACACTGGGACTTGGGAGCTAAAGAAGCCCACCTAAAACCGTGCTGTTGTACAGGCAGGCATCAGTCTCCTGATTCTTGGGTTTGTGCTCTGTTAACACGGCATGAGATCACATGCTCCAATATGGAACTACTACTCCAAGGATGGGGATGACTCATGGTCACACAGCTCTTTAGTGACAATATCAGGGCTAGAAAACAGATTTCCTAACTCCCTATCTGGAATCCTCTTCCTTTTGGGGGGATGGTGAGACTTCAGTGTATGTTTTTTACTTACATATTTAACTGAGTATTGTCCTACAAAATGTTATCTTGTGGGATTCAGAGGGAAAAAGATATTGTCCCTTATCTTTCCTAGCTCTGAAACCTCTTTCTCTTCCTTTTTTACTCTCCTCTTCTAAATCCCCCAGCCCTGGAAATATGAAGGAGAATTCCTACCCCTCCCCATCAGCCACCACTTCATGCAGGATGGATTAATGAGGTTATGTCTCCAAAGAACTTTGAGTTCCTTGGAAGAAAGGCATCAACATGCAAAGTGGTGGTTGTTATTGCGATTACTTCACTGAGTAGGGTTTCACAGCTGTCCTGATGGAAAAGGGGCCAACAAAACAGAATGCCAGTTTCCCCCAGCAGAGGAGCAGCTGGAATGGATTATAAATGAGACCTGTGTGCCCGGTTCTCTTTTTCCTCAAAGCCCATCAGACTTTCTCAATGCCCAGCACTCCCTTTGACAGCGCAGCAAGCTCTCTGAGCCAGACAGGTGTGGGCAAAGGCACCATCTAAGCTCCACATGGATAAGCCTGCTTGGCAGGGGCAGCAAAACCCTATATTCTGAAACAGGGCCAACCCATTACCAGTGCTCAGTAATGCAATGGATTTCTCCAGTGGTGATTTGGGGTAAGTAAAACATTCTCCTTGCTCAAACTTCCCTCCACTTTATAGGGCACCAGGGACAGGGGGAGGGAGAGGGAAGAGGGTGTGCAGATTCAGACAAATGTCACACTGCCAGGACCAGAGCACCTCTACCCACCCTTTCTGCCTTCTTTTCCCTTTCCTTCCTCCTCCTTCCCTCCCTCCCTCCCTTCCTCCTTCCTCGCTTCCTTCAGTCCCTCTTTCCTTCCATTTTAGTACATATGTATTCAATATTATGTCAGGCATCATGTTAGGTCCTGGAGATATAAGGAAAAACAAGATGCAGTCCTTTCCTTCAAGGAATTGCCCCTCTTGGTGAAGGAGTGGTGGTGGTGAGGAAGACAGAGACAGACACATGGACAAAAAAATCACGTTCCATAACACATTCCAAAACCCACATTGCTATTGTAAGATTAAGTACATAGTACCATAGGGACACATAGAGAAGCCACTCAAATTGGTTTTGAGAGGGTCTTGGAAGACTCCTAAAGGACCAATCAGAGATTGTCACATTAAGTGGAGGGCAAGCAGAATATTCCAAGCAGCCACGGTTCCATTGGTTCTACAGTAGTATAAAAATTGTCTATGTTTTATGTGGGTATATAAAAGAGAGACAGAATATAAGCGATGTAGTATTGTGCTATAATCATATTATTTGTGTTTTTATCAAACACTTGCTATGTGCTAGCCATCAATAAAAGCTTTAAATGCACTGCCTAATTTAATCCTCATAACAATTTTATAAAGCAAGTTCCATTGCTATGTGGTTTTTTTTTTTTTTTGTCTTTTTAAATTGAAGGTGAAACTGAGGTCCAAGGGATAAGTGACTTGCTCAGAGTTACAGACTCAGTAGGAGCATCGCGTCTACCCACAGCAAGCTTCACTCCAGAGCCCATGCTACAACCAGCATAAAGCAGTTGTGTAGAGACCTACCACCGCTATATGTAGGTAAGCTTTGTCCTGATCCGACTTTTTAAAAATAGATCTAAAATAGCAAGGTATAACACTCAAAGTGGGTTCTCAGATATTCGCTAACTGAAAAAATGATTTCTCCAAGTCCAGGAAATATGAGTTCTCTATTGCATTGGATAAGCTAAATATTTTCTTATTATCCAGTAACTCATGTATGAGATAGCTTTTTTAATCAACGCAAAATCGTATGCACAAACAGGCCAGCAAACAAATTAGAGAATAAGTCAAGAAGGAGTTAAATTTGTACTTTGAGATAGTTTGGACTTTTTTAGTTAGAACTTGTCTTTAAGCTGTCAGACTTTTTCTAACCCTTTTGTCTTGTTTCTCTAGCCAGACTGTAAGCACTTGGAGGCCAGAAACTTATCTGTTGTCCCTCTCTGTCCTTGTCAGTCCCCAACTCCACTCTTTCTATTGTGCTCCAGGATATCCGTCTACCTCTTTGCAAAGGATTTTTCATAGTGTCCTTTATGGTTGAGTTAGTTGTGTGTCAATTTCATATGAATTCTTGAGGTTGTTTTTTGAAGGGGGAGGGGCACATAACAGATTTCCAGTAAATATTTTTTGACTTGAAAACAGAAGGCACTTGGTTAAAGTTCAGGGCTGGCTGGTAAACCAAACTCTAATCAAAGACTTTCAAGCAGCTCATGTGCCTTTTTCAACATCCTATAGGGCCTAATCCTTTCTACTCTCAATATACCTCCCTTCACTCTCTGCCCCTGAGCAGCATTCCTTAACTACACACCAAAATCACGTTGTTTGTTCCATTGTCCCTTAAACTTCATTATAGAGATCCTTTGGGGGAATCACCTAGTTTGGGAATTTTTTTTTCTTAAAACGATGACCATTTCGAAAGCCTATAAAAGCATTTGGCTTTGTTTTCAGATGTGTGTGTGTGTGTGTGTGTGTGTGTGTGTGTGTGTGTTATTAATTCCAAGTATCCTGTTAATCTGACCTACATATTTTCCTTAGTGTTTCCTAAACAAAAATTATTTGCTGATATGAAGAATAGAGATGGTTTATCTAACCAAAAACAGTGAATATTACTGGATCTCTTAATTCTAGCATGGAATTGGGCTCAGGCTTTTTTATATGGCAGCTCACTTGAACTTGACAACAGCCCTATGAAGTGGACACTGTAGATGAGGAATCTGAGACTTATGGGTTATAAGTGATTTGTAAGTGTAATGCTGAGATTCAAATAGGTTCAATTTCCTCATAGTCTTTTGTTCCCTCTTATTGACCCAGAGTCATTTCTCAAAGCACTCTGGGATTGATCTCATTTATCTCCCGCATACAGAGGTGGAGACTCCTGGGCACATGTAGGTGATATGCCTAAGGTCAGAGACTTTTAGGCCTTGATTCTCTTTATTGCTGATATCCCACTACTCATGCCTGTTTTGAATAATGAGGAAAAGAGGTTGGGGATCAAATTGTTTCTACTTGCTTTATACAGATGCAGGTCACATTCAAGTGACAGAAATAAACAGACATTTACATATGTCTGGGCTCTGTAAAAATTAGCTGCAAAAACAGCTTCTGCCTTTCTCAATTCTTCAGGACAGTCCTAGTGAAAGTGAGGCAGGGTGAGAGGGTTGGCTTACCCAAATCATAGAGCACCACATCTTTCAGTGGTTACTTTATATTGTCCTCCAGGCATACGTAACCAAATTGTCATTCCCCAGCACTCCTCAAACCTTTCTTCCATGTGTGGTATTTCCTCTGAAGCAAGTTGAGCTTGAAGAGGACAGGGACCTGGCAGCCCCAAAATAAAGAATATTCAACCCCCCAAAATAAAGAAATACAGAGCTGGGACTTGGCATCTGGTTGGATCCCATCCATTATAAACCAAAATTATTTCAGAGGGAATCTTCCTTTTTTCATTCTTTTCTCCCCTGTTTCCTTAAAATCTGATAGGGGCTCCACAGAATCGTTGCATTTCCCTGCATTCCACAGGCAATGGTGGGAGTGGGGCAGTCTACATGAGGTGGACATATACGACCTTGCCTAGTGACCTCTCCTTCTCATGACAACTCAGGATGCTGAGAGCCTTCAGTGTAGAAACTTCTCTAAGATACCTCAAACAGTCCTCATTTCCAGGAAGGCACTTAACAAATGTTAATTCAAATTCCCTCTTTGTTCACAATATTTTTGAATTATTTTGTCCCAGACCTAATATATATGTTAATCTAGGGTTTTTCTGCTCTGTCACTACCAGTTCTTACTTATGGACATCTCATTTGTCTAAGAGGGAGTGGTCAATAAGAGTTTAGATTCTGCGGGCACCTGAGTGGCTCAGTCGGTTAAGCATCTGCGTTTGGCTCAGGTTATGATTTCAAGGTCCTGGGATTGAGCCCCATGTTGGGCTCCCTGCTCAGTGGGTAGTCTGCTACTCCCTCTCCTCCCACTTGCGTTATCTCTGCTAATATCTCTCAAATAAATTTTTTAAAATCTAAAAAAAAAAAAAAAAGAGTTTAGAATCTATAGGAGGCTGCCAATATTCAATTGTCTACTCTGTCACCGAATGGCTGGGTTACCTTGGAAGAGTCACTTAAACTCACTATAACTCAGTTTCCTCACCTTTAAAATAGGCTTTTTCAGTACCCACCTGAAAAAGCTGTTGTGAGGATTTAAAGAGTTAATTTGCATAATGTTAGAGAATATTATCAGCATATATAATAACTAGCTATTACTCTTCCTTAACTAGTCTTTGCCTCAGCTTGCTCATGTCATATCTATAAAAACAGAAAACTTCATATTTTCTGCATCTATCTTGTCTAGTTGTTGTGAAAGAAGAAGGCATTTAGGGAGGATCTCTATGTGTAGGCACTAGCAGCTTATGAAGACCAAATATAAAACAGATTTAAAGTGGAAAGCAAAAACTGTGTATGTAGCATAAACGTCACTATGCTTCAATTGATATTAAGTGAATGAGGATGATTTTCATAGTACTGCAAATTTTTGTCTTTCACTCTAGGGAAATGGTTTTGTTGAAGTTTCCAGGGGCTGGGGATATAGAATAAGTGACATGACAAAAGAAACTGGTGCCACAGTCAAATTTGTTGAGACTGTCTGAGGCCTGATTATCCACTATGGAAGTACCAGCTCTCCCTGACCTGTAGCCCTTGCATGTGGCCTTCCTCTGAAGCATTTATTGTGGCTGACTTTAGCTGATGGTATGTCTATGAGGTATGATGTAAAAAGAACCAGTAAAGATTCCACCCAGAAATAGATCCACTTCCCACTGGTTGGCAGGTGCATAAGGAGGCAGCCTGTACCTCTTTCTGTTCCATAGGCTCCTTCTGTATTCATTCTATCTGCTTATAGCTCCCTGGACACTTCATGCTGCTGATCACCTTCAGGCCTCTGGTCTTGAAACTCCCTCTGCCCAGAGACCTCTCCTTACTTATAAGAAAATAAACTAACTGAAGATCTGAAGTTCTGGTTAGGCCATCACATTCTTCATGTCTCCTCCTTGGTCACCTTCTCCCTCAACCAAAAATCAGCCTGGCCATGCCTTTCCTGACACTCACTGCAGATGGTTTAAGGAACCCTGTGTAGAGTTCACAACAGGAAGTACTGGGAATACCTGTTAGCACTGCATTATTTTTGCCACTGAAATGCCTATATTTCTAGAACATAGAATTCCTAGAATTAGAACACTTAGAGGAAGACACTGTATTTTAATCATCTTAGCCTCCCCCAAACCTAAAAAGTACTTGGCTTATAAAAGAAAATCAGCTAAGGGTTTGTTAAAAGGACGAACAAATGAAATAAATGAATGAGGTTTAAAAACTTCTTGGTCTTCAGAAAGCCAGGTAGAAAAAACTGAAATCAAGTAATTTCACCATTTTTGAGCTGCTTTGGATAGAGGGTACTGGGAGGGAGGCTTAAATTCTTAGCTACAATAGTCTTCTGACAGATTTGGTTTATTCCATTTTCTTGTTTCTGTGTCTTATAGCATTTGGTCCAGTATATATCAAAATAATGGATGCTTAAGAAATGTTTGATGAATGAATAGAAGATCTAAGAGATTTTATTTTCAGCTGCAGGATTATGGTGGTGTCCCCAGGGAAGGCGGCCCCACAGTCTAGAGCCCAGATAGAGAGATAGTCAGTGACAGACAATTTCTTGGGGATAGAGTCGGGACTGTTACCCTGAAAACCCCAATAGTAACCAGAGGCCTTGGCTTCTGAGGCACAATCCATGGAGGAAGGAGCCCTGGAAGGACCTCTCTACTCTTCAAGTTGTCCCACTCCCCGTGTTCAGGCTCTTCCTCAAAATACATTTGTGAATGTGATATTTAAATGATATTAATATTCTTTCTCTCTCTTTTTTATGTACTTATTTCCACCTTCCTTGTCAACAAAAAGTGAGATTATCACGAAGTTAAAATCAAGGGAAATTTATTATTGGGTTTTTGATGTTCAAGATAGGATTTTACAGAAAGAAAATATAGTGTTGAAAGCTGGCAATGTGAACCCAGAATTTTCTAAATTATTCTGGTGCTCACTTAACATTATCGAGGCTAGTCCTGGTGAAACACATTATACAATTTTATGTGATGCAGAGAAGAAGGAGATCTCAAAGAAAAGTTTGCCCCCCTAGGCCTAAGGGATTGCGCAGAGAGGATGATAGAAGACAATGAGAGAAGGGAGGGAAAGAAGAATATAGCTACTTTAATGTCTCTTCTCTAGGTCTTCGGAGCCCCATTGGGTGAGCAGCAGCCGTGAATAGGTTGGGAGTGGAGTGGATGGAGACAACAGACCCTGCAACTGTAAGAGGGGGTACGTAATTTAGAGTGTGGAGTGGGATGTTCAGGTTGGAAAGGGGACTGGTGTGTAGGCCTGAACTTCCCCTGCTTTCATATGGCATGGAGGCTCATTTGTGAAGCCATAGACCTGCCACAGGTTGCTGGGCTGGAGGCTGAGATAAGCCTGAAACGTTAGTACCAAGGTTGACAGCTGGGGCCAGAGGTTGAAGATAAGGCAGAGACTCAAAGGGGGTTCTTCGTCAACAGTAGCAGGGTGGGGAGTGGGGGTAAGTCTTCAGGGAGGGGCCCTGGACTCTGAGCAAGTCAAGCAGAAATAGACCACAAGTACATCAGCCACAGATGTCAGCTGCGGTGCCAGCTGTGAACGCCAGGCATAGGGCGGTGCCAAGCATTCCTCAGCAGACACAGGCACCTCACACCCAAGCACAAGCGTAAATCCAAGAACTCCCTTCCCCCACTGCCATGGGCCATGGGACTCAGAGAGGGGAACAAGAGACAGGGAAACAAGAGCTCCAAAGAACTGAGCAGAAAAACTAGTGGATCTAAAGATTCTTTATAAATGATTGGATGGAACTAACTTTACAACTACATTAGACTAAACAGAGTTGTTTTCTTGCTACTCAAGCTGGTGAAGGACTCATGAAAAAAGTCAAACCAGGTATGAAGAAATAAAGCAGCGAATTTTCTTCCCATATCTGAAGTGCCGTGTGGGTAATTTGGGGACTCTGTTATTCACAGGCAATTTTGATCCTTAGCAGCTTAGTCACGGAGCTCAGGAAGGACATGGTTTGCCAGGTACACGGAAACGGATTCCATTCAGCATCATGCCAGAAGCATTTCCAGGGGCTAGGGATGCACCCGTGGCTGGGTCTGTCCTATTTCCATCTCTTCTCTCATTGCCTCCGAGCCCTCTCTATCCTCTCTTAATTCCTCCCCTCTTCCCCTTTTTCTTTCATCTCTTGACCTTTACTTTTCCTCTCTGAAGAGAAAAGCACACAGATGGGCAAGCTGAATTAGAATGGTGCCTTTGTGTGCTTTCTGGACATTTAGAAGAAATCAAGCTGAACTCTCCAAGCCCTCAGGAAGCACCTTTCTGACAGTTATAGATCCCTCCAAAGAACCTTACAATGGTATTATTAATTGAGCATGTATTTTCACTTTGGAGTCCAGGGAGAAGTATGCAAGGGAACAATAAAAGCTCTTTAGAGTGTTCGCATTTAGCTGATGAATATGTTAGTGAATTGAAGAAACCCTCAAAAAGTTTAGCAAGTGGAACATTCCTGATGCAATACGTTAACTTGAGTAACTTAATATAATAACGGCCATAAGGAAAAAACAAGTCATGCTCCCCAGAGACTATCTATAGTCATAGAAAGAAGATGGGGAACTTTAAGTAAATAACTAATTGGAATGATCCAAAGTGTTGTTTTGACTAATAGTGGGGTCTCTATACAGTAATATGAACTGTGTTTGCTTTGAGGGTTTTTACTCACAAAATAACCCTGCTCCAGTGAAACATCTGAATGTTTAGTAAAGTGACAAAGTCTTAGAAAATAAAAAGGGGATTGAGGCCAAACAGTTTCAGGGCCCATATGCAGGACAGTAACAAGGAGATAATAAAATGCCCTTGATCTGTTATCTCCTTCGCCTTTTTATCATTTGTGCAAACTTTTTACTCATAAAGGTTAACGTTAAAAACAAGTTCAGTTTGATGCAGTTTTGAGCCATGACAGGGTATGAGGATGGAGAGCTTTGCAGGAAACAGATCTCTTTCCTTAGAAATGACTAATCCGTTGGTCAGTGACAGAACAAAAGTGGCATTAGCTGAGCTCCTAATACATGTCAGGAGCTATCGTAATTATTCTGTATATCTTATTCCATTTAGCCCCACTACAATTTTAGGACAAGATGTTATCTCCATTTTACAGATAAGGGAGCATTCAGTCCTGCCCTTGCAAGAATTCCCGAGTTACCAGGATAGTTGTTTCTCCTTTCCTCCAAAGCCATTGGGGAAAGAAGCCTTACAACCTCTCATTTCAGCAACAGTATGGCCCATTTCAGCAACAGCCTTCTGAAGATTTGCAATCCAAGCCTTCTTTAGGTCCCTGGCTACTTAGTGATTAAACCACAAGTCCTCTGGTCAACAGTGCATTGGTTTTCCTGGACCCAGATCAAAGGACAGGAAAGATTTCAGGGCATTGAGTTTTGTTGTATAACTTTGAAAGTACAACTTACATTCTTATTATTACAAACATAATACAGGAAGGAAACAAAGTGAAACTGCCTTGAAATCCCACCCTCAGAAGATTGCCATTAGCCCTTGGTGTTTAATAAAAATCTGGCTAGAGAGGTCGAGCTGGCTAGAGTGGTCTCTGCCACTGCAAGATAAAAATAGGACTTTATTCAGTTTGAAATAGTGAAAAGAACATATCAGTTTGGGAGCCAGACAGACCTGGACTTGAATCTCAGCTTTGATCTTGGGCAAATGATTTAAATTCTCTGAATCTCATCTTCCTAGACGTCAAACAGGCGATGATAGCACTAATTCATAAAGCTCGGAGAAACTTAAATGTGTTGTATGTAAATCTCTTAGCAAGGTGTATGGCACAAAGCAGGTATTTAATAACAGCATTCAATTGAATATTACAGACGTTCCAGATATTAGGATCCTTCTGCCTGCCATGTAAAATTACCAGCTGCAGAGACAATTCCCCAACATGATTTTTTTCTCACTGAGTTAATGGCTAGACTTTAGGCATACACTTTACAGAATGAGTTCTTGGTTAAAGTTTGTTAATATTTAACATAAGGTGCCTACAGAATTTTCTTCTGTTTATGTGTTCTTTACTGAATGATTAAAGCTACTCATAATAAAGTAGACAAACTAGGGGCACCTGGCTGGTTCAGTCGGTAGAGCATGGGACTCTTGATCTCTGGGTTGTAAGTTCAAGCCCCAAGTTGGGTGTAGAGATTACTTAAAAGTAAAAATCTTATAAAAAATAAAGAAACTAGAATTATTAATGATTGTATGATACATTTTTCAGACTCTCAAGTTCCACTTCTACAGTGAAAGCTGACTAACCCCACTTTCAATACATTGATAAACTGGAAACTTGGAGTTGCCCTCTTCAGTCCTTGTGGGGACCAGAGGTGACACAATGTGGGAGCCACAGTGTGAGGAAGGCTGTTTCTTCCTAGTGAATGCCCATCCATCCCACTTGGTTTGGTTGAAAAGCAAGACTCCAAGTCTCAGCCTCTGTGACTGCCAAGATTCTGTCACTCTTAATGTGTTCATTTCCAGCTGTGGCCCCATGATGTCTCTTCAAACAAATTGATCATGTCCTGCTCCCTTTACATGGCCCATAACCATATTTGAGAGTTATACAGAAATACTGCCTGACAGATGATCCACACTGGGGCCAGAAGGCTTAAAGCTCAACATCTCCCAACCCACTTGCCAGTGTGGGACATGCATGGGGCCCACACCTAACAACTGTGTCAGTGGTAAGAAGGCCTAAGTGCTGAAACACTCAGCGGCTTCCTGCCTGCGAATGACCTCAGGGCTTTAGAGCAATTGCACGTCTGGACTTTTCTTCCTAAGACCCCACGTGCCTCCATCAAACAAGCAAACAATTTTATTAATTGTCTGTCTCCATTTAGCTGGAATATTAGCTCCAAAGGGCAAGGCATTTGGTCTGTCTTGTCTATGTACATCATGTAGATATCTGGCATATAGCAGGTACTCAATTTATATCTGTTGAATGAATGAATGAAAGGAGAATCCAAAGGTGATGTCTTTCCTTCATTTTTCTCAAGGAAACAGAGGTCCTAATAGAAATAAGCAGGTAGTGAATATGCCATCTATGGGAATTCACTTTATTAAAACAAAAGATGCTTTAAGATACCTGTCTTATCATTATAATAGATGTTCTTTATTCTGAGTATAGATGCAGTGCAATAATTTTGATGTCCTTTCAGCTTGTAAGAAGTTTGTAAGAAGAAAAAAACGTGCTCATTTGTATTTACTTATACTATTCCTCCTCACTGAAAGTTTTGGAATGGCCAAGTGGATCATTTTAATGAGAACCAAATTTCAGTAATGGACCTGTCAAAAGAAACAAGGTTATGCCATAAAAATCAATGTGAGTTTATTGTTTGTATTTGAAGCACAAAAGTGATTTGAAGAAGTTCTGGAAATATTTTGCCCTCTGATGAAATCTGAGGATCAAAACTGTTTAATAATCTTTCTTAATTTCTTAAAAAGAACTTAACTTCCTATTATATCTCACTATGACTGACTTTGACCATGCCAAACACCTGTTACTTTTCCTCCTGGCATTTGTCCTTACCTGACCTATGTTCCAACTGTCATCATGTGACATAAGTTTATGTGCTTAATTGTTTAACACCAGTCCCTCCTAGCTAAGCTGTAAGCAGGATTTTTTTTTTTTTTTTGTCCATTTTGTTCATGTTGCTTCCCCAATGCCTAGAATGGTTCCTGAATTGTGTTAACTGCTTAATAAATATGCCAGAAGAATGACTTAATTAAAATGTACATCCTGGATCCCAATACCTGTATAATCATATCTTGAAGAGGAAGTGATAGCAATGACAGGGCTTGGCTCAGGACATCCATTGTAGAAGAAAGAGAACTGGACTTAGGCATGGGGTATGTCCAGGTTCATTCTTTTCTAGATGTGTGCTATCAGGCATTTAATCTCCTCAGGTGAGGTTTTTGATGCTGGCAAAATGGTAATAACAGTAGTCACCTAAGGAAAGAGGTATGAAGATTACATGAAAAGAATGATAGAAATGTACCTTGTAAAATCTGCTAAGGCTTAAATAAGCATCTCATTATATGCTGGGTACACGTCTCTGTTGATGAAATGAGTGGTTGGTAACATGTTACATAGTTCAAGCACTCTCCTGGAGAAGCTACTAATGGATGCTCAGTTGTCATAGCAGGCATTTAAAGGGTGATGCCTTTCCCATGAAATACCAGTGATTGGGGGCTCATTAATATTACTTGAGGGACTTTTAAAAATTGTATATTCTTAGGTATGGTAAGCTGTATTGCTTGTTCACAATCATATTTCCTTTGCCAACCTCACTCAGCCTACCCCATATGCCATGCTTTTCTGTAGGTGATGTTTAATCCTCACCCTGTGAATATTGGGCATGGCCATAGATTTGCCTTAGTCAATGAATTATAAGTGGGTGTGATGCATGCCACGCCAATGTAGAAACCTTAGATGTGTTGGCATGATTTGGCTTGGTGCCTCCTTGAGCGCCAGCCTCAGTTATGAGAACGGCATGCCCTAGTTAGTGGATACTACTTCAGTCTGGGTTCTGGGATGAGAATACACATGCTTCTAGGTCAAGCCCAGGCATGCCCAACAGAACTACAGCAGACCCATAGCTCTCATGAAACGTGAGCACAAATGTTCTTGTGAGCTACTGAGATGCTGAGGTGATTTGTTACCTTTGTGAAAACTGACCAGTATACCAGGATCCACTCCAAGCCCACTGAAGTCCACACTCAGAACCGCAGAAGCCTGTGACTTAAAAAAGTTCTTCATGTGATTCTAATGGGTTTTGGAACCACTCTCATAGATTTTCTACACCTCTTCTCTTTCCTGCCACCTGTTCATATAACAGGGCTTAACTAATGCTTCCACTGTCTCTATAACTCAGCTGGTAACATTCCTGGTTGTCAGGGCAGCAGGAAAAAGAAAAGAATACCCCTCTGCTTTGGAGATAGTGATAGAATATGGAGCTGCAGAGACTGCATCTCGAATTAAATCAGATATTTCAGGGTCACCTGACCTCCCCTCTCCAGCTTCTTATTGGGAATGTGATAGAATAATTTATTACGGCAAAAGCAAGATATAACCTATAGAAGGACATACTCTATAATAGGCCAGATGGTTTGGATTTGTGTGTGGCCATTATTCTAGTTTCTGACAATCCCTAATAAGTCTGCCTACTTTAGCTACTAAGTTATTATTGGCTATTCAAAGCCCAGCAGTGCTGCCTGTTGATGAGGTCTTGAGGCACCTACAAGAGTCAAGAAAGCACTGTCGATGGCCACTGATAGAAACCAAGCCTATGATTCCAAGGAAGACTTTTCATTTACTAACATTTTGCCCTGAAAACTAAAGCCTGCATCTTTGGCTTATGAAGAAAAATGACCTTTTTTGTTTTCTGACCTCTTATAATTAGGTCATATGAAAGGTCACGGATGAGCAAAATTAAAAGCACTTTACAAGAGTAAAAAAAAAAAATTCTTTAAAATTCACTGGACAATCTCATAATCATAGTTATTTCTTAATAAAGTTTAGACAAGACTCTATGGAGGACAAGATCTCTAACAGTCCTACTTCTTTCAATGCCAGTGACACTCCAGTAAGGATGCCACATTTAGTTTGACTACTTTTTCTTGGGAGCAAAAGGGTCAGGGCTTGGCTCAGGACATCCATTGTAGAAGAATTGTTATCATGTATGACATTAAAATTGAACTTGAGGTTTTGTTCCTATTTTGGCCTTGTATAAGCTATGACTAACTGCTCTCTCCATGTTGTAAAAGCAAAATTCCCATAGCCTCCTGATTATAGTCAATAGGACAGAAAAAGCTATTTTATGTACTCAGCTATGCTCAAGAAGACTTTTTGAAAAGCATAGCATTACAGAGCTTGGGACTAATCTGTGGGGGACCCCCTGAGTATTTCTTTCACTACACAGGTATCTAGTAGATCCAGAGACTCAACAGTTCATGACAAGCAATAAAGATACAACAGGCTTCTAGTACATTTATTTCATCAGCATGAGAAACTTGGGAATATTCCATATTCAAATACATTGAAATGGAGATGTGTAGAGCCAAAAGCTGTGTAAATCCTATTTTCCCTTGAAAATGAAGGTCTACATTCCTTTGAGTGTAGCTTTCTTCAGCTCCTATCCCCCATGACTCCCAGAAGTATGAAATTGATAAGTATCCAATTACTTCTTGCAGAAGAGACTTAGCAACCAGTATTCATATTGGCTTCACTTATTCTTTTAAAAAAGAAGTATAATTTTCTTAAATATTAGATAGTAAAACCCCAATTACCTGAAACACTTGAGGGAATCCAGGATGCTCCAGCTGATGATGGAGTATGTTTTGTTACAGTCCCTGCTGTTGATGTTGGCATGCAAGGTGCAGGGGGCAGAGTTGAGTGTGTCACTTTTTGGAATAAAACACCAGTATGAGTTTATTTGCCTGGTATTTGCCCTTTCTTCTAAAATTGAAGACCAAAAATTCTTGGTAATTAAAGGTTCTGCATATTTAGATTTCAATTATTCTATTTTACAAAGACTTTTTTTTTTTTTTAAGTTATGGAGACATCTGAAAATATGCTGAAAGCTATGGATCTCCCTCCACCCAGAAATCCAAATTTCAGGGAGTTCACCTGGGGTTAACGGAGCCCTGGTTAAACGTTCACAAGATAATGAAAACAATGTGGACTTCAGGTCAAATTTCTCCCCCTCTTCTTGCTGTGTGGTATTAGGCAAATCAATTAACTTCTCTGAGAGTTAGCTTCCTTTTAGTTCTGTAAAACATATAAGGATCTATAAATCTTCGCAACTTTTCTTGCAATTGTAGGAGATGTGAATTTTACTGAGCTCCCCAAAATGTTGTTCTCTTTCTCCTTTTAGCATTAAGATCTCTTAAATGAGCCTAAAGAAAATCTCTTTTTTTCCCCCCTGCCAATTATGTGTGGTCCTTATGTCTGCCAGTCACTGGTGCCCTTCCTAGGCCTCTGCTTTGTAATATTAAAATTGACACATTAATGTGTGAGAAATTAAAATGGGGCAAAAAATGGAGTCCAAACAAAATGTGCACATTTTTAATTGAATATCTAAAAAACCCTGTGCCTGGATAACTGAACTACAAATTAGGGGGAGGTCCTCAGCCTAATATTAAAACCAACAGTTTTTGAGTACTTTATGTGTGCCAGACAGACAGTTGCTAAGACCTTTATATATATATATTTTCCATTATTTTCAACAACCCTCTGAAATGGGTCCTTTTTTTTTCTTTTCTATCTCATCCATGTATATCTTGTATATTTTGAGACATTACTGCATACATTCAAATGTACCAATCTTGAGTATATAGGTCACTGAATCTGGATAAGAGGATACACCCATGAAATTTAAAAAAAAAAAAAAAAAGAGCATTGCCAACACTTTAGGAAGCTCCTTACTGTTTCCACCAGCCTATCCTCCTTCCCCTCCCAAAGATAATAATTCTTTTGACTTCTTATGCTGTTGCTTAGTTTTGCCTACTCTTGACCTTCAAAAAAATGGAATTATACAGTATGTACAATTTCTTGTCTGGCTCCTTTCACTCGCCTTTGAGATTCTTCCATGTTGTTACTTGTATCAGGAGTTCATTCCTTTTATTACTGAACAGTATGTCATTATATGGATATACCACAATTAGTTACTGGGCTCTTGTTGATGAACATTTGGGTTGGTTCCAGTTTGGGGTTATTATGAGTAAAGCTGATCTGAACTTTCTTGTATGAATATTTTTATGGACATATGTTTTCATTCCTCTGAGTTAGTCCTTGGAATGGAATTATAGCTCAAATTGTTATGGTGCTCTATAGCTTCCTCGAGGTCTCCGATGAGCATTTGCCCAAGGATTTTCCTTTCATCCTTGTAGACATCAAGATATGTATGATAGCTGGAATAAACCCCTAATCCTTTATTTGAAAGCCATGGGGTTATATGTTTTGAGAAATCAGAATTTTTCAAATTAAAAAAAAATACATAGACATATATATAGTATAACACCCCCCAGCAGGGTCTGGATTGACATCCTGAATCAAATGTGTTAATATTTCTGTGAAAAAAAAATTCTTTACTATTAATAGCTTTAAAAAAACTATTCATAACCACATGTCATTTCACATCATATTTTGTCCCCAAATGAATTAGCTGCAAATTAAAAAAAAATATTTTCCATAGGTTTTTAAAAGTTTTTATTTAATCATTTATTTAAGTAATCTCTATACCAAATATGGGGCTCAAACTCATGACACTGAGATCAAGAGTCACACACTCTGAGACCATACAAATGTCCTTTAGTGTCTGTTTGTCTAACTTCACTTAGCATAATGTTTTCAGTGTTCTTCCATGTTGTAGCCTGTGTCAGAACTTCATTAGGTACATAATACATTTTGTTTATGGGCAAACCCATTGATGGACATTTGGGTTTTCCACATTTTGGCTAGCATAAATAATGCTGTTATGAATATCTTTGTACAAGTATTTGTTCAAACACCTCTTTTCAACTCCTGGGGTAAATATCTAGGAGTATAATTGCTGAACCATAAGGTAATTTCAAGTCTAGCTTTTTTTTTTTAAGATTTTATTTATTTATTTGACAGAGAGACAGATCACAAGTAGGCAGAGAGGCAGGCAGAGAGAGAGAGGGAAGCAGGTTTCCTGCTGAGCAGAGAGCCCAATGCGGGGCTCGATCCCAGGACCCTGAGATCATGACCAGAGGCTTTAACCCACTGAGCCACCCAGGCGCCCCTCAAGTCTAGCTTTTTAAATTAACTCTATGTTTTTATGGAATTCTATATTTTTGCAGAACTGCCAATATTTTCCACAGTGAGTGAAACATTATTTATTTCTTGAAAGCAACATATGAGGGTTCTTATTTCTCTACCTCCTCACCAATACTAGTTACTTTGTTGTCATTGCTATTGGCATCTTAGCAGGTATAAAGTGGAATCTCATTGTGGTCTTTATTTGAATTTTCCTAATGACTAATGCTTATTGGCCATTTACATATCTTCTTTTAGGAAATGTCTATTCGCATTTTTTGCCTGTTTTTAAATTGAGTTGCCTTTTGTTGTTGAGTTGTAAGAGTTCTTTATATATTCTGGATACTAGAATATCTGATTGTCATATATGTGATTTGAAAATATTTTCTTCCATTCTGTATGCTGTCTATTCACATTCTTCATCATACCCTCTGATGCACAAAATTTTTAAATTCTGATGAAGTCCAAAGTATCTATTTTTTTCTTGTTGCTCATGATTTTTATGTAATATCTAAGAATCTATTGCCAAATCTAATGTTATGATTATGAATATTTACCCTTATTTTTTTTCTTCTAAGAGTTCTATGGTTTCAGATATTCTATTTATATTATTGATCCCAGTTTGAGTTAATTTTTGTATATATTGCGAAGGAGGGTCCCACTTCATTCTTTTGCATGTAGAAATCTAATCGTCCCAGCACCACCTGTTAAAGAGACCATTCTTTCACTACTGAGTTGCAATGAGTATTTGGTACTCTTGTCAAAACCCAACTGGCTGTAGATGGGTTTATTTCTGGATTCTAAATTCCATTCCATTGGTCTAAATATCATCCTTATGCCAGTATCACAGTTTTTGTTGTTGTTGTTGTTTTTTACTGTAAACTTGTCCTAAGTTTTGAAATTGAGAAGTATGAATCTTCCATCTTTTTCTTCTTTCCAAAGATTGTTTTGGTTATTTGGAGCCTCTTGCAATTCCATATGAAGCTGAATATCAGCTTTTCAATTTCTGTGATAACAACAAAAACCTCTGGAAATTCTGATAAAGATTGCATTGAATCTAAAGAGCATTTTGGATAATATTCCCTTTTTAATGATATTAAGTCTTTCTGTTCATGAAGATGGGATGTCTTTGCATTTATCTGGGTCTTCTTTCAGTGATATTTTACAATTTTCAGTGTTAAGTCCTTTATCACCTCGGCTAAATTTATTCCCCAATATTTTATTTTCAGTGCTATCATAATGGAATTATTTTCTTAATGTTCTTTTCAGATTATTCATTTTTGATGTACAGAAACACAATTTTTTATGTGTTGATCATGTACCCTGAAACTTAGTGAATTCATTTATTAGCTCTAATAGCTTTCTTATGGATTCTTCAAAGTTTATATATATATATAATCATTTAGTCTACAAATAGACATCATTTTACTTCTTTCTATCCAATTTAGATGCCTTTATTTATTTTTCTTATCCAATGGCTCTGGCTAGAACTTCCAGTACAATGTCAAATAATAGTGGTAAAAGCAGGTATCCTGATCTTAAAGAGAAAGCTTTCAGTCTGTCACTATTCAATATGATGTTAGTTGTGGATTTTTCATAAATTCCCTGTATAATGTTTAGGATGTTTCCTGTGTTTGTTTTTTGTTTTGTTTTGATTTTTTGTTTTTTGATTTTTTTTTAAAGAATGTTTCCTTTTATTTTGAGTTTTCTGACAGTTATTATCATGGAAATGTACTGAATTTTTCAAATGCTTTTCTGCATCAATTGAGATGACCATGTGAGTTTTTTTCCTTTGTTCTACTAATGTAATGTTACTACATGGATATATATATTTTTTAATGTTGACCCACCATTGCTTTCCTGGAATAAATCTCACTTAGACATGGTGTATAATCTTTTTCATGTACTATTAGATATGATTTGCTAGTATTCTGTTGAAGAGAGAGTTTTAAATTTAATTTCACTTAATATTTCATTTCAGGAATTGTGAACTTAGCTCAGTAAGGTGGCTAAATAGTCAATACAAAGGTAGTTGATCAATGGAGCCACACTGACATGAAGCAGAACCCCAACAGCCAGTCTCTGTGTTCCAGAATCCTGACCAGTTCCTTTCAATATTTTATCAATGGCTTGAAGATGAAGAGGACTTGCTATCATACTTGTAGCTGACAGAGCTAAAAGGGAGACATAATATTTGAAAGAGCAAAATAAAGATTCCAAAAGACTCTGACAGCCTAGATAATCAGGGCAAACTAACAAGATATATTTAAAATCCAGGATTAATACTTTGGATTCAATAAAAGGGTTAAGGAAAGTGGGAAGGGGAGGGTTGCTGGATTAACATCCATTCCCATAAAGAGAGTAGGGTTTAGTTGACAACAAACCTGACATGAACAGAGCATTTTGAGGTTCCAGAAGAAGAGTGCAAGCTGGGGCCATGATGACAGTGTCCTTTCCACAGTGTACATGTACACACATGTGTGATGTGTGGGGGTTGCTTCATTCTGCTCTTGACTCTGCAGGCCTATGCACATCTGGAACATTTATTGCCTTTAATTCTGAGTGCCAACTTTTAAGTGACAAACTGGACTCAATCCAGAGGAGAGTGACCAAGACAAAAAAGGACTGAAAATTATGTCAGGCCAGAGAATGCTGAAGGACTCAAGTCTATTTAGCCTTGGGGATAGAAGATTAAGTGAGGGATTTGAGAGCTGTTTTCAAATCACATCATGTGAAAAAAGAAATAGACTTGGTCTGTGTATTTCCAGAAGGGAGAAAAAGACCCAGTGGTAGAAGTTAGAAGAAGGGAGTGGTCAGCCTTCTATAAGGGAGACATTTCCAGTAGTCAGTAAAGTCCAAAAAATCTTGAACACATTCTGGGTGGCAGAAAACTGCTTAAGCACCTTAGCTCCCCCAACTTCTCTTCTAGGGAATTGCTTCCTATTCCTTCATGATTTTCACTGAAATATCTTGAAAGTTGCACCTGACCCAATTCAGTCCAATGAGTCCTTTCTCTGTGATTTTGGGACTTAGGAGTGAGAAATAGTCAGGCTGCCTATGGCAGACACTGTAAGAGGAAATACCAGAGAAGAGTTTCCCACCAAGAGGGGTAGACTCATGCATATAGCGAGAAAGAACAAATAAGGGGCACCTGGGTGGCTCAGTGGGTTAAGCCTCTGCCTTCAGCTCAGGTCATGATCTCAGGATCCTGGGATTGAACCCCACATCAGGCTCTTTACTCGGCAGGGAGCCTGCTTCCCTCTCTCTCTCTGCCTGCCTCTCTGCCTACTTGTGATCTCTCTCTGTCAAATAAATAAATAAAATCTTAAAAAAAAAAAGAAAGAACAAATAAAACTAGCAATCAGAGGAGTGACAGAGAAGACAGGTAGCAGAGAGTAGAGGGAGAAGTGAGAGAAGGAGAGCAGAGGTGTTTGTGTTCTGAGTTCCAGATATCCTTTCTCTTAAAGATTTATTTATTTATTTATTTATTTATTTATTTGAGAGAGGAATAAAGAGAGAGAGAGATGTGTGAGTGCTAGGAGCAGAGGGGCAGAGGCAGAGGGAGAAAGAGAATCCAAGCAGACTTAGAACTGAGTGTGGAGCTTGACATGGGGCTTAAACCCACAACCCTGGGATCATGACCTGAGCAGAAACCAAGAGTCAGACACTCAACTGACTGAGACACCCAGGCGTCCCCTGAGTTCCAGATATTCTTGAGGCTTATAATACTCTTATCATCACACAACTTGGTCACTCAACTCTTTCTTAGATTTTATGAAATATCTTAGCAGCATTCCAAAAGGTGGTGTCTCTTATTTAAGTAATAGTTGGGTTTCTGTCACTTCTGGTTCAAAGGACCCTAATACTAGCAGTCTGAGGAGGAAGTGTGCTCTTCATTTCTGGCGGTGCTTAAAGAGAAATAAGGCTGCTATCACCTGCCAAGAATGCTATAACATGAATAGGAGTAAAACTGAAATAGGATTGGTTATGAGTTGATCATTTTTGAAGCTAAAGGTGGCTTATTATTCTATTCTCTATATTCTTATACATTTAACATCTTCCCTAGTAAAGAGAAGAAAGGTGATATGGAAAGAATTGTAGCACTGAGGTAAAATGAACTAAATCAGTGGGTCTCAAACATATCAGATTCCTCAAGTAGATTTAAACACTAAGAATTCAATAAGTAAACAAATAAAAGAATTCAAGGCCTTACTCCAAAAATTTGTTCATTTCATCTGGGACAAGGCTCAGGATTCTATACATTTTCAAAACTCTCCAGATGGTTTTGACCACCATCGAGGTAAAAATCACTCTTGGATTAGAGACATTTAAGCCATCTTCTAAATCTATGATCCAAAGGCTCAATGAGAATAGAGGTTGGGAATAACCAATACCTTCAATTTTAAAATGTGTTAACCAAGATCCAAAGAGATCTAGTGATTAAAGTTATGGAGTTGGTAAGTAGCAGTGGAAAAAAGCCTAAAACCCAGGCAATCTGTGTCCTCCATCCTGCTCTCACCAATTTTATATAATTTTTTAAAAACCTTCATTAACAAGGACACAAAGAAAGCTAACTTTTGATCCAGACCACTTAGTTCCAGTCTTGGCTTCGTCACTCAACTCACTGTGTCTGTTTCCTCACCTGTATCCTCCTCACAGGGTGGTTGTGTAAATTAAATGATTAAATGATATTATATATATCTGTATAGGTATATACAGATATATATAATATTATATAAATGCTTAGCAAACAGTAAACAAGTGTTCATTACTGTTACAGTTATTACTTGCATGACAGAGGAAAATTCTCGCTAAAGACCTTCAAGAAGACTTCAGAAGGTTATTCATTGTTGACAATTCAGAGCAAGGGTGGAGTATTTCCAGCCCACACCCAGGATCTGGCTTATTGCTTCATGTCATTCTGTTCAGTATAAGAGGCTATTGCTCAGGACACAGAGCTTGAGTCATAACTTCAGCCCTGATGGGCCACCCTGGATACCTCAGTTAGCGGAAAGAAGAGCCAGAGTGCTCCTAAGAGCAGCTCACCAGCCACAAAAAAAAAAAAAAAAAAAAAAAAATTAATTATTTATTCCAGAAGCACTCTTGCTTTGTTTTTTATTTCCTACATATGCAGTCATTGAACAAACAAATAAGAATACCCGGCTTTAATTACCCCAAATAACCACCACCAACAGAGTAGCTCAGAGAGGTATGGTGGCTTCTAAGGCAACCATTAGATATTGTGAAATTAGACACTCCTAAGTTCCTAAGAAGTAAAGATAGGAAAAGAAGGGCATGGGGTGAGGGTTTAATAAATACGTGTTAAAGGGACAATCTTTCAGGGGATGGTTCACTCATTTTACAGACAATTTCAGGTTCAAAGTATAAATCTACAGCTTCAGTTATTCTGTTTAACTGTAAAGCTTGAGAATTTCATGAAATAAATGTTTAAACACTCTTAAAATATTAAATATTTTAAAAAAGAAAAGTTGAAGTTAAACATAAAAGAAGATGAGGTATTTCCTATGGCCAAAAGGGCTATTTCTAAATAAATGAGGGATAATTTTCAGAGGTGGCCACAGAGAAAAGGAAGAGCGCGAGACAAGCTCTGCTATCCTCATACTGCTCTTTCTCCGGGACATATTCCCGCTTTTCCTTTCTCTTCCCAGGTTTTGTTGTCCTTATTCATCCTCACCCAACGAGTCTCTCCCAGACCCTGCTTTAAAAACTATTCTCTTTCCTTTTCATTCTTTCTCTTCTTCTTCTTCCTCCTCTACCCCAGTCTCTTTATTTCTTGTGATAAGATGGAACTGAAATATAAATTAATTAAATCCTAAAATGAACATTTAAGGAAGATCATACTGTGTGCTAGGTACATTTTTATTATGTTTTTTTGTTGGTGTTAAAGTATAATTTACAGACATCGAAGTCCACAAAACTACAGCCAGGTCAAGACACTGGACATTTCCAGTCTCCCTGCAGGCTCTCTCATGACCCCTCCTAATCAGCTACCTTCCCAAAGTTAATTATTCTTCTGATCTCTATCATCAGAGATTAGTTTAGGACCTCTTATGATTAGAATCAAGCCCCTATTCCTGTGTATCTCTTTTTGTTCAACATTGTTTAAGGGATTCATCTATGCTGTTGCATGTAGAAGGTACTATTTTTTTTTCAAATGAAGCCTTATTTCCATAAGAAAGAATAACATTTTTCTTTCTAAAATTAAGCCAACTAAATCTAGTTACCTTGTACATAGGTTGGTTCATGATGGATTTTTTTTTTCTCCCCACTCATCCCAAGTTCCTATCCCCTAGTCCCATATGGACTAGTGCTACTTGATGAGAAGAAAAAAAAAAAAAAAAATCCCATGCTTGGGTTATACCTTCACTTTCTCAAAGGAGCTAGGGATTGTAACATCTGAGATCTCTTTTAGATTGAGATCTCATGGGTTTTCTACTTGTATGTTACTAGTTTCCTAATTTAGCTGCCTTTGCAACTTGGCCACATAGAACCTGTAGATACTGGCAACCTCACTTTAGGATTTCACCTATACTACCCTCCATTGTTCTTCTTGCTAATTCCTTCCGACCACTAGAGGTCAGGGTTCAGTTAGTACTATAGGGGCTGAACAAGTGTCAAGGACCAATTAGCTAGCCCTCAGAAGGACCCCAGGGTGACAGTCTGGGATTACAGTGGGTTGTGTGCTGAGGTGGAGTTTAAGCATGAAAAAGCTGAGCTTTCCAGGCAAATAAGTTGCATTACCCTGTGGAAAACTGGCCTCAAACACCACAAGTGCTATTTTTACTTATTTACTTATTTATTTTAATTGGCAGGGGCATTTTGTCTAACACATAACTGACATTTCATTTTATTTCCTTTAGGCAGAAGAATGCATTGAACTCCAGAACAAACTTGAGCATTCCTACTTGGAAGTTCCTGAAATGCTTGGTTTCCAGATTTAACAATAATAACAATAATAAAAACATTCTCTCAGGAGCTTCTGTGGGACTCCTTGAGCAGCTGCAAAAAATTTTTTTCTGACAACTAAAAATATTCAGTAGGTAAGCATCTCTAACTATTTTAATGGGCTAAATTTTTATTTTACAATCCTAAAGCCTTGCTGCTTAAAACCCCATTCATTAAGGCTGCTCTATTCTTCACTCCATCACCCCAATTCACCCCGACCTCACAGTGCTTATGCCAAATGGGATACAAAGAAGACTACAATTATAACAAGTCTCCTGAAAATTTAGAGTCAGAGGGCAAAATTTAGAGATAATTTTGGTCAGTGGTTTTCAAAGAAATGGCTAAGCTATGAAGCACTTGATTTTATTAAGTCTTATCAAGAAGCTCCACATATAAAACAGATAAGAAGTAGATTTCCTCTGGAAGACATAGAACGTGGAACTATGACTTCTGCCCACTCAGCTCCCCAAATCCACCTGCCCCACTCTGTGTCCACAGAGGATACACTTCTGAAATCCTACAACTCTAGGAACATTGTTTGAAAACCACTGATCTAGTCCAACCTCCTTACTCCGTGAGCAAGGGAACTGAGATCCAGTACTTGCCAAGCTAACATCATACATTATCTGCCAAGAAATGTGGCTGGAAACTAATTATTTTTATTAAAATTTTAGGGTTTTTTTTTTCCCAAAAACATATCATGCACTTCTTGTCCCAGCATACAAATACACTGTTATGTAGAATGTACGTATAAGACTAAACACCAGCTAGCTCAGTTTGGCCAGACCCTTGGCAACAGAGTCCTGTTTGGTGAAACAGCAACCCTGTCATATTCAGAGTTAACGGGCTAAAATCATGGTCTGATAAATTTGAAATTTCATTAAGAATTTGATCCCTTCAAAAGAAGGAGATAGTTTTAGATCTTGAGTGTGCACTAGAATTTGTTGCCATGGAGACCATGCTAATATTGGAGGTTTGAGAGCAAGAGGGATATTTCCACAACTAGTGAGGAGAGGCCACTGACATATGAGGAGAAGGAAACTAGGCCATTGGTGCTGCTGGTAGGAAGGCATTGTGTACCTGGGGTGAAAGGGGAAAACAAAGCTATGAGTAGAGGATCCTGGGAGAACTGTGAAGTCTTTACTTGCCTATACATTATGCAAGTGGCTTATTTATAATATAACAGTGAGGGAAGGAAAGCAATGAAAATTTGAGAGCAATTTCCAGTAAAGGCTTTTAATATCAAATGGCTCTTCAGTCTCCCTTATCTATTTACATGGCCCAGCAACAATTTACTCTAATTTTAGAGGGTCTGATAGAGATGAACAACATTACACTTGAGTTTAGGAAAAAACAGGGCAATTAATACCAGACAAGGATCAATGAGTAAGGAATTTGCTTAAATCTTGGTATTTGGATTTCTTTAGGTCTTGCCTAACTTGTGTTTCATCTTTAACTAAAAAATAATATAATAAACATTAGTAGTTATGTTTTATGATTTTAATAAACAGTTGTGTTTTAAACTGAAAAAGAATTCTTAGAGTCTTGTGATACTAGAAGTAAGAAAGATTTGCTGTTATTTTCCTCTCACTTTACTAAATCTGTGGGGAGACTGCCTTCTCAGAGTATATGGACAACAATAGAATACTCGTGGCAATATATACTAATATCAGCTCTTGGGCCTAGAAAGGACTAAACAGCTTTCTACAAACCTAGACAGTGAGCTGGGCTTAGTTCTAGTTGCACCTAACTTCCTATACCCTCCATTTCATGAGATTTGAACTGGGAGAAGACTTGAGAATTTGGATCCTCCTTCAGGCCATGTCTTACTTGTAGAAGCATGGGTTGAGAGTTTGTTCAGTCACTGGCAGTGTGGCATGCTGAGGTTGTGTACATGGGGTGAAGAATGGAGATGTGTGCTGTGCTGGGGGGAATTAACAACCGGTGTTCACCTTGACCAACGTGCTTACTAAGCAAAGAATGGGAGGTTCTGCTTTTTCACTTTGGCTAATAGCAGTTTTGCAAAGTTGGAAGCCAAGAAGCAGAGGATTGGTCAACTGGAAGCCCCCCAGTTTGTGGTCCAAGATGCTGCTCTGAGTATGTTACATGCCTAGGGTCCTGATAATTACTATTAGAGGGAGATACTTTCCTCAACAAATCAAACCCGGGATCCTTCATCATGAGGCAATCAGAAGAGAGAACCAAAGGTTAACACAAACTGAAAGGAAGAGGGTCAAGTAAAAAGTCGCCCCTCTGTCTGAGGCTTGTGACAAAAGCATCCATTTTTCGTTCTCTTCTTTGGAATCCCTGTCCTTAAAATGGCTTATGGCTGGGGGGAACCTGTCTGGTAGGCATATGGGTGTTCAATATATTTGTGATGATGAGATAATAATTTTTATTGCTTGAATAATTGAGCATCCAAGCCAAACTCCCTTGTCTGACTTCTAACCCCTTTGCTTACTGACATTTCAAGCCAAACCCCTAATTTGATTTCCCTCATCTGAGAAGAAGGAAAGTCTAACCCACAAGGCTCTAGTGCTTATCTTCTGAGCTCCTCAGAGATAGCCCTGCCACCAACCACCCTTCTCCGGAGTAGGAAAGCAGAAGGGGAGATAAGGGATTGCGACAAGGATCAAACAGATAAGAACCAAATTCTAGATTTATGGACTGATTAAGGGTATGAGCTGTTGACAAGGGCTAGGACTATGTGTATAATCAATGTGCTTCAAGGAGACCAGGAATATGACTTTGTGCCTTGGGACTCTTGGTGAGCTCAACTGGTAAACTTTGATCCTCAGCTGATCCAGCTAAGCCAACACCAAAACTAGGCAATGATGGAAATAGCCATTTATAAAGCTAAAGGCAAAGGATAAAGAGAATTTCTCCTTCTCCGCTAGGAGTAAAGGACAGAACAGTTTGAGAAAAGCTTCAGCCCTAGGGTGGGTCAGGATCAGACTGTCCTCCAGGAGGAAGAGATGGAGGTGAAGGTGGCAGCTGCAGAGCCCAACTGACAGAGCAGACTTCGTCATGGTCAGTACCACTCATTGGCCTGTGTGTAAAATAACCAACACTTGAATGAGCCTTACCAAGTTGGTTTCACAGTCTCATCTACAGCCAGAATGGGAGCTTTCTCCTAGAGACTTAACTATTCAGATGTGCATCTTATATACAGGGAACATGCCATCATTCAACAAATTATTTATTGAGTACCTACTATGTGTTGGGTACTAGTCTAGGTGGGAGCAATAGAATGATAAGCAAAACAGATTCTTTGCCCTCATGGAATTTATGATCTGGTGGAATAGGCCAATACTGACCAAGTCAATACATCAACGTAGAATTAAAAACCATGGAGTTCTCCGTGAGCAGACATCATTTCAATCTGCACTCTTGCAGAGGCACTTCTCTAATCAGACATCCAACAGTTATTTCTTTTCTGCCCACACCAAGCTCTTCGAACAAACAGCCTTCTGCTTTTCTTTGTCTTATCTCAAATTGTTTTTTCCCCCTCCTGGTGCTTCCTTAGAGAAGGTTTCTCATCAGACAATATCAGGGACCTCCTCTCCCCCTAAATACAGCAAAACAAGTTCTTTTTTCTCATATGATCATGGACCAAGAGCTCCCCTGTTCCCTTTTAACCATAGACTACAACAGTCCCTATGTACAAAGGCACTGAACAATTACTCTGGTTGCATGGCAGGATACAAATGTGGGGTCGAAATAGACAGACATTGTAAGACTTGTTGTATGAAGGCCTCAGAGTTAGTCGCTGGTACCACATTCCAGAAAAAATTGGACTGGATCTTTAACCCAGCTGGACCACATGAAGAGTTGGCAAGAGATTCCAAGCTTCTCCAGGGAAACAAAGATACATGAATCCGTTTTAGAGGCTGGGTTGTCTCCCAAACAGTAATTAGATTCCTGTCTTGCATCCCACAATCCCACAGGTGTAAACCACATGAACAAATATGTGCTTAGGGGTGAGGGTAGGAGTGGTGGGGGAGGTGATGACAGTTCTGAATTCATAATGCATCATCTCAGGTGGCAGCTGTGCATCTGTTCCATATTTTGAAACCCCCTCTCATACCAGTAGAGCTATTTCAGCAGATAATATCTCGGATTGACTGAAAGAAAAGTCATATGTTACCCAATGTCCTGAAATGGCTCAAGAAGATGGATAAGGGGAAGGTGTCAGGGTTGAAACTTGTATTTTACCTCCTGACTCTCAAAATCATTTGGATGGCAGCTTTAATGCAGTCTGGGAAACTGGACTTAATTAGCAGGAATGAGCCCTCTATGTGGGAGCTCTTGGACAGGCACTTTGGGTCCCTGTTTCCCCAAGCTCTCTCCCAGGGATGGGATTGAACAGTTGTGGCCCGTGGGGCTCCTACAAAGTATTTCCAGCCCATATGTGGCTAAAAGTGATAATCCCAACACGTTCTGCAGGAAGAAAAATTGTGCTGGGAATGGCAAGTCAAGAATTTGCTGAGTTTTAGTAGGAGGTGTGAAAAATATGTAACTCTACTCAGGGTCATTCCCATTGGCCTCACTGTTAGCCATAGCATGTGTGAAGGGAGGCAGAGGCAGCTCCAAGCTCACATCCATCTTTCCATGTCCACATTAATCTCTCCTCTTCCTGAAAACCAACTTATCTTGCAATTGGTTTAAAAACCTCCCAGGGCTGCAAATAGGACAGCTGCTAGCAACAAAGGGCCTCTGTGTTAATTAGAAAAAGACGTCCTCTCTGGGTATGAGAATTGCAAAGAGATGCCCCCTTCTGGCAGTCAAGGAGTGGAGGTGCACTTTCTTCGAGGCTGACCCGGGCCCATGCCAGGACTCAGGGCTCAGCAACTGGAGCACAAGCTGGAGTTCAAACCTCACATGCTTCCCCAGTTGGACCTCATGGTACCTACTGGCCATGGTTTCCACACCTCTTCTGTGGCTCACAAGACTGATACTAATTAGTCTTGTAGCTGGAATGTACTTTCTTCTAGCCAAGTCCCCTTGCTGATGCTTGCATTCATAATCCTCTACCCTTACCAAACACTGTATGTTTGGAATCCCCTCAGAGATACTGATAGGCATCAGAATTGAACCAACAAACATAACAACACTGGTCTCTGTTGCACTGCCCTGTTTGGTAATGACTGGCTCTTCAGACATGAATTGTAGATACAAATTCTTGCCAGGCACTCCTTCCCCCATGACGTTCTTTCTAACATTTTCTTTCTACCTGAGAAATGGACCGTATGCTCAAATTCACTTTTTCCTGATACTGGAGACAATATTCTGTCTTTTCTTTGTCATTAGTTTGTTTCTGATTTTCCTAAGCCATTTTCTCAAATATTGTTTTGTTTTTTTTGGTCCTTAAGTATGCCTGCTATCTTAAGGCCTCACCAGCAGTAATGATAGTAATACTAATGCTAGAAAATGAGCATTACCATATACCAGATGCAGTTGCTATTCTAAATGCTTTCTATGGAGTAACTCATTTTAATCATCACAGAATGACTGGCATGAGATTGGCATGATTATTATTCCTGTTCTAAGATGTGGCAACTGAGACAAGATAAGTTAAGTTATTTGCCAAGGTCACAGAGCTAGTGAGCAGTGGAGCCAGGATTGGAGTCTAAATTTAGGAACTTGGCTCTATAACCCTATACTATCTTGTCTTCATCTATCCATTTATGAAAATTCTGTCCACTTTGCTATCCATTCTTCCATCAGTCACTCCATGTATTCACTTGTTCTACATACCTATATTAAATACCTTTAGACCAGGCTCATTGTAGGTACAGAGTATGCAACCTCAAGCAAGATATAAACATTAAAATACAGTTTGTGAATAGTAGGGTGGACAAATAAGTACAAAGATAACAAGGCTGTATATAGTTTCATAGTAGGTATTTACCTTACCAAGAGTGTCCCATCCCAGAGACTTCCCTTTCCCATTGCTCCTATAAAGGAATAAGCCTACGTGCCACATTTATAGCACATGACTACCCTCCGCCCACAAATGATTGGACCAGAGTAAATATAAGACATGTGTTCCTAACCACTGCCAGTAACATAAACTACCGATTAATTCTTATAAGGAATTTGGACTAAGAGACACAGTAGAGGTAGGTCATCAAGAAAAAGGCTGGAGTTGGCACTTGAGCAAACACACAAATTTGGGAATTACATAAGCAAAGACTCTGACATGAGACTGACCACGGTAGCATACAGACCATTAAGGACCTGCTTGGCTGCCAGAGAGATGGACTTCATGCTAAGAGTTGTAGCAGATGAGGTAGTTATATATAGCTCAAAATATGAAAAGTAACTTCAAAGAGCCACAAAGGAGTATCAATCTTGTTGCAGTGTGTGTAGTGGATGACTATGGGAAAAGGTCCTGATAAGGGAGGGCCTTGTGGGCCAAATGAAGATCATGGTGCAGGAGGCTGGTGGTCCTCAAACATTTCTTTTTGCAAACTAAATGCCACAAAGCAAGTAAAAGGATAGTTGTTCTGTTATAAGCAAGGATCAAGGCCATGGAACCACCACCCCTCCTCTCCAACAAGGTAGTGGTGCCTTCTAGGGTTGTGTTACTCAGAGGTTTTGCTTTGCAAGGTTTTGATCTGAAGAATAGAGGTTAAGAGAAAGATTTTCACCAGAGACTGACAAGGTCAGAATTCCTGGAGGCCCAGTAATCCCCAGGGCCCCTGCAATGGCCTGGAGGTGAAGGGATATGGGCTTGATGTAGCAGAGGGAAGGGCAGGGAAAGGACAAAGCTGCCAACTACTTTGAAAGGCAGGCTGGTGGTGAAATTTGCTATCTGCATCCAGTTACTCTCAGAGGTTTGAGGGACTTCTGGTCTTTATCACTCAGTTGGACGAGCTTCTTAGCATCTGGGTGGCTCCTTGTGGCCTTAATCTTTATTTAGCATGATTTGAATTATGCAGTCTCAAATAATGGACTCTAAGGCCACTCTTAGCCTTGGTTTGATTCACAAAGTTGCCACACTGAAAACAGATGTTTAATGGTTAGTGAAATACTGAATTAAATTAAAGTAATTATAAAGAAATAATTGGTTACACATAATTACTATAGAATAGGATCACAATATTGCTAGATAGTGGGAGAGAATCTCTATTCCTCTTTCGCAGGAGTTTTTAGGCATAATATTTAAGTAAAGGAATGGATTAAAAAAATACAACCATATTTCTTCTACCTCATATCTTGCAACATAGATATGGCATTAGACAGACATGGATTCCATGAATTCTAGAATTGTGGCTTAATATGGTTGATAGTTGGAATTGCTATATAAACTCCCTCAGCAACAGTCTCTAAAATAAAGAGTATAAAACACACGTCCTAGGATGGTTCTGAAGATCAAAAGAGATGTCATGGGGCAAGCAGTGGGCTCAGTGAGTGACTGGCACCCAGGAGGCACAGTTTCCTCATCTGAATAATGTATAATAGTTGTACACCTTTGACAGGTTTTTGAGACACTGAATGAGGTAACCCAGGCAAGAGCACCTAGCACTCCTAAGACTGATGATATTAAATAGAATAAATGGTTTGGAATGCGTGACCTGAAGTGTAAGAAAAGGGGCAGCACCAAAATCTGAGAAATAGTTAAAAGGAGAATTTCTACCTCTTTGTAGGTTAAGAAATAACACAGGCAAATTATGACCCAGTCAATACACAGGGGAGCCCAGCAGTGAAGAGCAAAGAACTGGGTGATCTGTGGGTTGGGTTCCCAGTTTTGTTCTCCTGGCAGAGAAACTTCCAGAGAAACCAGAGCTCTGGTGCTATTCTGTTCAGGTGCTTGGGCAGCTGACTCAGTAGAAGTGATCCCTCCTGAGTGTGGCTGACTCAAGAACTGTCTCTCTGTGTCAGTTTGCCTACTGGGACAACACAGACTTTGTCTACATAATTTGTTCTCTACCATAAATATTGTTTTAGTGTTGTCTACCAATCATTATTCATTTTATTTATGTTTATTGACTTATTTGGGTTGGTGTAGTGTGGTTAGAGTTTGACTTTCTCCATTAGTATATGAAGTAGCCTACAGTAAAAGGCATATAAAGGAAGTGTCTCAGTCAGCTCAGGCTGGTATAACAAGAATACCAGAGCCTGGGTGGCTTATAAATAACAGAAGTTCCTTTCTCACAGTTCTGGAGCCTAGGTAATTCAAAACAAAGGCAGTGGCTGTTTCAGTGTCTGGCAAAAGTCCACTTCCTAGTTCAGAGACGGCCATCTTCTCACATTGTCCTCACATGAAGGGGTGTTGGGCACTAATACCATTCATGAGGGCTCTACCCTCATGACCTAATCACCTTCCAAAGTCCCCACCACCTAATACCATCACTTTGGGTGTCAGGATTTAACATATGAATTTGGAGGGGACACAAACATTCACTCCATAACAGAAAGAGACCAGTGATATAGAAATTTTAAAATGTTGGTGGATATGGGTATAGGTTGAGAATTCAGTGAATGGTACTAAATGGTTTCAAATATCTGACATTATCAAAATCATAAATCAGTATGCCAATACTGCTATTTATAAATATCTACAATGTCATATTTTGGTTGGAACATCATCATATCATTTTTTAAATAACTTGCTCAATATTATTTTTTTTTATTTTAGAGAATATTATTGGCTTTAATACCAGAGAGTTTAAAATTGCTGCAAACAGTTAGCTGTTATATGTTACTAATTCAAACAGGAAAAGAGGTATGCCAGGTAAGCCAGTATGAAAGAATGAAAAAAAAAAAACACTGCAGGAGTACCTTATTATTTATTATTAACTGGTTCTGACTGAGTTAGTGAAATAATGGGATGACTGGGGTAAAACTGTCCACAACTGTATTCAACAAATTCTAGAAATGAGCACATAATGGAGATCCAGTAGATTCAGTCTAGTCAATCTTTAACTAGGTACCAAGGACAGTGACAAAGGACATTATCTCATTTGGTCCCTAGAGTTGTGCTGGATAAGGTAGTCATTATCCACATGTGGCTATTTATGTTTAAATTTCAGTTAACATTAAATAACATTAAAAATTTGGTTCCTCATTCACATTAGCCACATTACATACCTATTCACGTAGCAAGTTGAGTGCTAGAGACCATGGGCATATGTGGGAGATATCAGGATGTTACCACTGGCTTTGTCACTTACTAGTTATGTGATCTGGACTTATTCAAGTCATACCCTCTGATCTTCAGTATTCTCATCTGTAAAATGGGACAAACAATACCTATGTTGGACAACTGCTGTAAGAATTATAAATTACAAGTTTGTGAGTCACCTTGCAAATTGTCTGCTACATAGTAGATGATGATGATGGTGATGATGATGATGATGATGATGGAGGAGGAAGAGAAGGAGGAGGACATGGGGGAGGGAATTCAAATTCTTTCCTCAAAAAGCTTCTGGTGTGACTGTTACAGCATTTTGGTCACTCCCAAGAAATAAATGTGTACAGCCATGGTAGGAAAACTCCCCTTTCAACACATTTCTAGAATCTCCGTAACAAATATCATCCCTCTGTGACACAAGTCTCTTCAGTGCCTCCATGAACTTAGGCTATTGTCCACTTCCCCCTATTTTTCAGGAAGAATCTCAACCCTTAGTAAATAACTTTTAAGATTTTGATGTTACCAAGCCCAAAAGTTTAAAATTGTAACGACAATCAAATCTAATATCAGTTTACCCATGAGAGGGCATCCTTAAGTGAAAGACACCAGTCTCCACCTGAAATTCCTAGAACCAGTGAACACACACTGGGAAGAGTTTTGGGGCATGTGCTAAGCAGCTCCTCCTGAGACTAGCTCTGATCGTATCTTTTCTCCTTTCTGACCTCTTACAGACAAGACCTTGCTTAAAACCCCCCTTGCTGTTAGGAAGC
Organism: Lontra canadensis; assembly: GCF_010015895.1. Classification (NCBI taxonomy): domain Eukaryota; kingdom Metazoa; phylum Chordata; class Mammalia; order Carnivora; family Mustelidae; genus Lontra; species Lontra canadensis. Next base: position 23,584,334 of record NW_022631009.1, read on the forward strand.
CGAAGCAGCCCCTCCTTCAGAGACCAACACACCTGCAGTTGTTCTGTTTCCTTCTGTCACACCAGCCATTTTGCAACATCTGGATAAGTAGCTACAACGCATCTTTTCCTGTCTTGAGTCTCAGTCTCCCACTGACCACAAGGTCAAGTGTTTTGCTTAATTCCGTGGCCTACCCCGCTGTCTCTTCAATCAGTGCTGTCATTCCCCCAGTTGGAGGGTCAATGACTAGTCTGGACAATAGGTCTGCCATAAGCGAGTCTTTGCCTGGGGTATAGATTACTCATAAATCATATCTTTATAACAGCAATAACATTCCCTGTTGTCTAGCAGGTGCGTTGACTAGTGGTTTGTGATCTGTCTGGACAGTCAGGCTTCTGCCAAATGCATATTTGTGGAACTCTCGTAGTTCACAGATCACTGCCAATATTTTTTTTCTTGCTTCCTCAGGCAGACTTTTTTTTTCTTTTTGCAGCCAAAGCTAGCATGAGGGATGTGCAAGTGACTACTGAACAATCCAACTGCTTGCCAAGACCCTTACCGTAGGTTCTCCATGTCCCTGCACATCATTGGACCGTTATTCTGGTAATGCCAAAGTACTTTAAATGGAAGGGAAAAGAGACTCACATTTGCTAAGTAAGCCCCTGCACTGTGCCAAGCACTGTACTCACCCAGGAAATTCTATTTGATCTCTCACCAAACTCAAGAGGTGGGTACCGTTTTTAATGCCATTTCATAGATAAGGAAATTGAAGCTCAAAGAAGTGTAATATCAATACCAGCTAGAGGTTATCATGCTCTGATGCCAGGCACAGTGATAAAAGACATGATCCCATTTAGTCTCTAGACTTGCTGCACTGTCCAGTAAGGGAATGACTGGTCACATATGGCTATTTAAATTCAAATGAATTTGAATACAGTAACATTTAAAGTTCAGTTCCTTAGTCATAGTAGCTACATTTCAAGTGCTCAATAGCCGCATGTGGCCAGTGGCAACTGTCTTGGACTATGCAGGTTTAGGACATTACCATCGCCGTCCAAGGTGATACTGACCACTGCTGCCCTAGAGCAAAACTATAGGTAGGTAAGGTACTATGATACTTTGGCATTACCAAAATAACTGTACAATACTGTATGGGTACTATGATACCCATAGTACGGGTGAGAAAGAGAGACTTTGACTGGTTATGTGATTTGCTGAATAGCAGACTCTGTGCATTAAATACAGGCCTGAATCCAGCACTAGGAGCCTTGCTCGTAACTACAGCTCTGTTCTGTATACTCAGTGACTTATCTAAGGTCCTGCCACTGGAATGTGATAATGTAGGGCTCCTGGGCAGAGGCCTCCTTGAGAATTCAGGGAGAGCAGTTGTAGCCTCATAGCAGACACTTTGCAACAAGGCTTATCTTTGTTGCGAGGCATGCGATCCACGTTTCTGGCATTTGTTGATCTGGTTTCACTCTGGTTTACTAGATGCCCTGGGCTGTTTGCCTCCACCAGTTTTGTTCATGTGCACTTTTAAGGGTCTCTTGGCTCTAGGGGACCCATCTCCTGCTCTCACAGTGTCATCTTTGTCCTCATGCAGTTGTGTTTGGCTTCTCCATCTGCTGCTGTCATCCACTTGGGCTGGAGCATTTATCCCTGGAGACTCCCACAAAGTCTTTATCATTCTCTGAATGACCTTGGAGTCAAACTCAATCCCAACTAGTAGTCTGAGTCTGTGACTCTGGCTTGCTGCAGAGAGCATGAAGGATAGAGAACAAAATGGGTTTCAGATGCTATTATACAAAGCTCTTTTGCTGACTTAGGACCCAAGACTTCCTCTGTGTCTTGAAGAGAGATGTGGCCAGTGGCCAGGTTTCTTCTGCTAACTCTAGCCCAGGGCCTCTGCTTTTCTTTTGGGAACCATGTCACTGAGCCAGAACCTCCACTTATTCCAAGGGCTCAGTACTCACCATGATACCTGGGTTTGTCTGAGATGTCTCAGCATTGCAGATGATACACAGCAGGAGCTCTATAGCTTGTTGAGTGACCCTGACATACGGGGTTCTGTCCTTGGCGATTTGGGGAAAATAACTAAAGCTTCTTTAGTTATTTAGTAGCCTTTAGTATGTGTCCAGGACTCTGTTGATGTGCATTGTTTCATTTACTCTTCACAGAAATCCTCAAGTGGCAAATATGCTTTTTTACTTTCACTTTACAGGCCAGAAAATCAAGGCACAGAGAAGTAATTTGGGCTATTTGGAAATCAGTTGAGATGAACACTTAATCACTATGGAACATTACCTCTTCTTTGACGCTAATTCTGAAAATAAGAAATTATTGTCCATGATTGGGTGATGAGAAAAATGAGTCTTATAGATTAAGGATCTTTTTCCAAGAAGCAGGAAATAAGTGGCTAAACTGGAAATCACCATAGCAACATTAGAGTATATGTTAGCTATTTTAAAAGCCCAATTTTAGGCAATTCAGCTGTAAATAGGTGTTTTAAGATAAAGAAGAGTGCCTTGTGACATGTAGGTCACTCTACAAATTTAAGGTACTTTCTTTTATAAAGGAAGCTCATAATTAATTGTGTTAAATGTTACTTCTTGATCATATTCTTTATATTAGGACCATTAATGGCTTATGCTCTCATCAGTGGTCAAAACCCAATAAAAGAAATCAAGTTCATTAGTAAGGATTAAGTTAGACTGCATTAATAGAACAATGTGGCTTGAACTCAGTAGAAATTCATTTCTCTCTCGTGTAAGAGAAGTCTAGAAGTGAGAAGTCCAGGGCTCATATGGGGGCTTCTTCTGTGGGTCTCATTTTCATGGGCCATCATGGCTGCTAGAATTAGGGCCATTGTGTCCATGTTGAAGAAACTGATGAATTGTTGAACACTACATCTGAAACTAATGATGTACTATATGTTGGCTAATTGAATTTAAATAAAAACAAACAAAAGCAAGCAAACAAACAAAAAGAAGCGTGGATATCTTTTCCATCAAGAAGACTTTGTTTCTACTTATACCCATTATAGTAATGGAAGCCTAGAAAATGGAGTCTTTTGTTTATGCAAAGATACATCTAGATAAAAACCTGTGTCTTGTTTCTTCTTCTTCTTCTTTTTTTTAAAAGATTTTATTTTTCATTTATATGAGAGAGAGAGAGCATGCACATGTGCAAGAGAAAGCACAAGGGGGGAGTGCAGAGGGAGAGGCAGACTCCCTGCTGAGCACAGAGCCCTACTCAGGGCTCTATCCCAGGACCCTAGGCTCATGACCTGAGCCAAAGGCAGATGCTTAACCAACTGAGCCACCCAGGCACCCCCAGGGTCTTGCTTCTGAAAAAGAAGAAGAAATAGATTTGGGGTAGGCAACTAGGCATGTCTGCCACAAGAATTAATGTCCAGAATAATCTACAAGTTTGTTTATCAACTAGGTAATTTTGGCATTGCCCTCATTTTCTGGTGTACCTTCCAGTATGAGTTTTCTGGATAAACCAGCAGAAAGACCTTCAATGTTACATAGCACAATTTCCAATTTTGTGAATCTCAGAAACAATATAAATAACATATTGTTTTCTCTTTTCCCTGTTTAACATCTTATCCAAGGTCTTTGTAGGACCATTTTCGTCTAATGAATGATCTTGGGAAATCACGGTTACCTTCCTTGTACTTCCTATTCTGTAAGTTATCCCCAATTTTTATTTTTTTTATTTTTTTTTAATTTTATTTTTTATAAACATATATTTTTTCCCCCAGTCTGTGAATCTCCACGTTTGCACAATTCACAGCACTCACCATAGCACATACCCTACCCAATGTCCATAACCCCCCCCCAACCCCCCTCCCCCCAGCAACCCTCAGTTTGTTTTGTGAGATTAAGAGTCACTTATGGTTTGTCTCCCTCCCAATCCCAACTTGTTTCATTTACTCTTCTCCTACCACATTAACCCCCCATGTTGCATCTCCTCTCCCTCATATCAGGGAGATCATATGATAGTTGTCTTTCTCTGATTGACTTATTTCGCTAAGCATGATACCCTCTAGTTCCATCCATGTCGTCGCAAATGGCAAGATTTCATTTCTTTTGATGGCTGCATAGTATTCCATTGTATATATATACCACATCTTCTTTATCCATTCGTCTGTTGATGGACATCTAGGTTCTTTCCATAGTTTGGCTATTGTAGACCTTGCTGCTATAAACATTCGGGTGCACGTGCCCCTTCAGATCACTACGTTTGTATCTTTAGGGTAAATACCCAGCAGTGCAATTGCTGGGTCATAGGGTAGTTCTATTTTCAACATTTTGAGGAACCTCCATGCTGTTTTCCAGAGTGGTTGCACCAGCTTGCATTCCCACCAACAGTGTAGGAGGGTTCCCCTTTCTCCGCATCCTCGCCAGCATCTGTCATTTCCGGACTTGTTAATTTTAGCCATTCTGACTGGTGTGAGGTGGTATCTCATTGTGGTTTTGATTTGTATTTCCCTGATGCCGAGTGATACGGAGCACTTTTTCATGTGTCTGTTGGCCATCTGGATGTCTTCTTTGCAGAAATGTCTGTTCATGTCTTCTGCCCATTTCTTGATTGGATTATTTGTTCTTTGGGTGTTGAGTTTGCTAAGTTCTTTATAGATTCTGGACACTAGCCCTTTATCTGATATGTCGTTTGCAAATATCTTCTCCCATTCTGTCAGTTGTCTTTTGGTTTTGTTAACTGTTTCCTTTGCTGTGCAAAAGCTTTTGATCTTGATAAAATCCCAATAGTTCATTTTTGCCCTTGCTTCCCTTGCCTTTGGCGATGTTCCTAGGAAGATGTTGCTGCGGCTGAGGTCAAAGAGGTTGCTGCCTGTGTTCTCCTCAAGGATGTTGATGGATTCCTTTCTCACATTGAGGTCCTTCATCCATTTTGAGTCTATTTTCATGTGTGGTGTAAGGAAATGATCCAATTTCATTTTTCTGCATGTGGCTGTCCAATTTTCCCAACACCATTTATTAAAGAGGCTGTCTTTTTTCCATTGGACATTCTTTCCTGCTTTGTCGAAGATTAGTTGGCCATAGAGTTGAGGGTCTATTTCTGGGCTCTCTATTCTGTTCCATTGATCTATGTGTCTGTTTTTGTGCCAGTACCATGCTGTCTTGATGATGACAGCTTTGTAATAGAGCTTGAAGTCCGGAATTGTGATGCCACCAACTCTGGCTTTCTTTTTCAATATTCCTTTGGCTATTCACGGTCTTTTCTGGTTCCATATAAATTTTAGGATTATTTGTTCCATTTCTTTGAAAAAAATGGATGGTACTTTGATAGGAATTGCATTAAATGTGTAGATTGCTTTAGGTAGCATAGACATTTTCACAATATTTATTCTTCCAATCCAGGAGCATGGAACATTTTTCCATTTCTTTGTGTCTTCCTCAATTTCTTTCATGAGTACTTTATAGTTTTCTGTGTATAGATTCTTAGTCTCTTTGGTTAGGTTTATTCCTAGGTATCTTATAGTTTTGGGTGCAATTGTAAATGGGATGGACTCCTTAATTTCTCCTTCTTCTGTCTTGTTGTTGGTGTAGAGAAATGCGACTGATTTCTGTGCATTGATTTTATATCCTGACACTTCACTGAATTCCTGTACAAGTTCTAGCAGTTTTGGAGTGGAGTCTTTTGGGTTTTCCACATATAGTATCATATCATCTGCGAAGAGTGATAGTTTGACTTCTTCTTTGCCGATTTGGATGCCTTTAATTTCTTTTTGTTGTCTGATTGCTGATGCTAGGACTTCTAGTACTATGTTGAATAGCAGTGGTGATAACGGACATCCCTGCCGTGTTCCTGACCTTAGCGGAAAAGCTTTCAGTTTTTCTCCATTGAGAATGATATTTGCGATGGGTTTTTCATAGATGGCTTTGATAATATTGAGGTATGTGCCCTCTATCCCTACACTTTGAAGAGTTTTGATCAAGAAGGGATGCTGTACTTTGTCAAATGCTTTTTCAGCATCTTTTAAGAGTATCATATGGTTCCTGTTCTTTCTTTTATTAATATGTTTTATCACATTGATTGATTTGCGGATGTTGAACCAACCTTGCAGCCCTGGAATAAATCCCACTTGGTCGTGGTGAATAATCCTTTTAATGTACTGTTGAATCCTATTGGCTAGTATTTTGGTGAGAATTTTTGCATCTGTGTTCATCAAGGATATTGGTCTGTAGTTCTCTTTTTTGATGGGATCCTTGTCTGGTTTGGGGATCAAGGTGAGGCTGGCCTCATAAAATGAGTTTGGAAGTTTTCCTTCCATTTCTATTTTTTGGAACAGTCTCAGGAGAATAGGAATTAGTTCTTCTTTAAATGTTTGGTAGAATTCCCCCCGGGAAGCCGTCTGGCCCTGGGCTTTTGTTTGTTTGGAGATTTTTGATGACTGTTTCAATCTCCTTACTGGTTATGGGTCTGTTCAGGCTTTCTATATCTTCCTGGTTCAGTTGTGGTAGTTTATATGTCTCTAGGAATGCATCCATTTCTTCCAGATTGTCAAATTTGTTGGCATAGAGTTGCTCATAATATGTTCTTATAATTGTCTGTATTTCTTTGGTGTTAGTTGTGATCTCTCCTCTTTCATTCATGATTTTATTTATTTGGGTCCTTTCTCTTTTCTTTTTGATAAGTCTGGCCAGGGGCTTATCAATCTTACTAATTCTTTCAAAGAACCAGCTCCTAGTTTCGTTGATTTGTTCTATTGTTTTTTTGGTTTCTGTTTCATTGATTTCTGCTCTGATCTTTATGATTTCTCTTCTCCTGCTGGGTTTAGGCTTTCTTTCTTGTTCTTTCTCCAGCTCCTTTAGGTGTAGGGTTAGGTTGTGTATCTGAGACCTTTCTTGTTTCTTGAGAAAGGCTTGTACCGCTATATATTTTCCTCTCAGGACTGCCTTTGTTGTGTCCCACAGATTTTGAACTGTTGTATTTTCATTATCATTTGTTTCCATGAATTTTTTCAATTCTTCTTTAATTTCCTGGTTGACCCATTCATTCTTTAGAAGGATGCTGTTTAGTCGCCATGTATTTGGGTTCTTTCCAAATTTCCTCTTGCGATTGAGTTCTAGCTTCAGAGCATTGTGGTCTGAAAATATGCAGGGAATGATCCCAATCTTTTGATACCGGTTGAAACCTGATTTAGAACCAAGGATGTGATCTATTCTGGAGAATGTTCCATGTGCACTAGAGAAGAATGTGTATTCTGTTGCTTTGGGATGAAATGTTCTGAATATATCTGTGATGTCCATCTGGTCCAGTGTGTCATTTAAGGCCTTTATTTCCTTGTTGATCTTTTGCTTGGATGATCTGTCCATTTCAGTGAGGGGAGTGTTAAAGTCCCCTACTATTATTGTATGATTGTCGATGTGTTTCTTTGATTTTGTTATTAATTGGTTTATATAGTTGGCTGCTCCCACGTTAGGGGCATAGATATTTACAATTGTTAGATCTTCTTGTTGGACAGATCCTTTGAGTATGACATAGTGTCCATCTTCATCTCTTATTATAGTCTTTGGTTTAAAATCTAAGTGATCTGATATAAGGATTGCCACTCCTGCTTTCTTCTGATGTCCATTAGCATGGTAAATTCTTTTCCACCCCCTCACTTTAAATCTGAAAGTGTCTTCGGGTTTAAAATGAGTTTCTTGTAGGCAACATATAGATGGGTTTTGTTTTTTTATCCATTCTGATACCCTGTGTCTTTTGATTGGGGCATTTAGCCCACCCAATTTTTATTTTGACAGTGTATTTGTTAAAAAGCAGGCTTCATCTCTCCAATTTCTTTCCTAATCTTTGCTTCTTTGTGTCAACTTGGCCACCATTAGATTTGGGCTTGACAAAATTTGAGTTCAGGTTAGATGTTAACTTTCCAGGGAGGACTTTTATGTTAAGCCATTTATCACCAAATAAGTTGGAGCAGCAGCATTGCTGAGTAAAAATCTGTGGAAAAGTGATTTAATTATTATGTGTAGTTAAAATATCAACTGACTGAACATTGTGGCTTCTCGGGGGCTCAGTTTCCTCACCTTTCATACAAGGCAGTTTGGAGTGCAATTAAATAATCTACAAAGTCTGTTAGTTCTGAGATCTACAATCCCTTGGCCTTGTACTGATAGGACCCAGAAGAGTCAGCAATTGGGATATCCAGGCCAGAGACAGAGGGGCAGTGAAGGGAAGACTGGAAGAGGCCAAATCTCTTTATAATTTTTGTTAGAGTTCAGCCTTTTCCACTTTGAACTTGAATCAATCATGCTTGAAGGAGGAAGGAGGGGGCACATGTCTTTTCTATGAACTGGAAAGTGCTTGGAGCACCAGCATGCAGGAGTAGCCCAGTGGGTGAGTGGATGAGGAATACACTTCAGAGATGCCCTCTGGGCTCTCCCTCTACCTCTGCTTGCTTCCTCTTAATCTTTATCCCTGACACTTATTATCCCATCCCTACATTTCAATGATCTCCAGGGTTTTATAATCTGCACTTTTGACTTCTCACTCACTATACTCTCCTTGTCCACCTTATCTACCCAAATCTGTATCTCCAACCCAATTCTTTCTGTTGAGCTCCAGACCCACAAAGTAGCTTTCACAGGCATCTCAAAATAATCTATCTACAGATGAATTCATCCCCTTCCCCACAAAATGTACTCAGTTTCAATATTCCTAGTTTTAAAGAGCTACATCCCCAACCTACCTACCTGCTTACTTGAGAGCCTGAGAGCCATTTTAGACTCCCTACACTTCTTCCTTCCTTGGCCTGTCGGTTAGCAGACCCCCTCACTTCTGTCACCTTCTCCTACCAGCAAGTGCTCACCACTTTTATCTGCATTAATATAATAATTTCTGGCATTCTCTAATTCTTCTATAAAAACTTCTTTTAAATGAAAGGCCTCGTAATAACAGGGCCAGTATTAGCAAAAATAATCACTACTGCTTATTTTTCCCTGGAGGGTGCAAGTGCTTTTTACTTATTCTCTTCAATTCTTATAACAACCCTGTCATGTGCTTATTGTTTTACCCACTCTACAGATGTGAAAACTCAGGCTTACAGAGGCTAGACAATATCTACAATATCACCAAAACTAGTGAGTGGTGGATTTCAATTCTGATCTTTTCAGCTTCAGATCCTGTTGTTTAAAAATCCTTCTTGTCCTCCACTGTTCCTCTGCCATTGCCTTCAAGATGGAGTTAAACCTTCTCAGCATGATATAAGTGGGCCTTGATGACCCAGCTAGTACTACTCTCCAACTTCATCTACTGCCACGTCTACTCTCTACACCACATTCATTCATTCAGCTTCAAGATCATTCCCTCCCTTTTTGTGTCTCTTGATTTTTCAAATGATATTCTTTACCTGGGAAGGTCTTTCCCCAGGGATCACATACTACTTCGGATCCAAACACTTGACTCAAAATTCAAATGTTACTTCCTCTTCAAATTCTCTCTGGCCTTATTTCTTGCAACTCTTCTCTAAGTTTGAAATTATTTCCAAATGAAAAGTTTAAAATGTTAATAAATTCATTTTACTCCTCTGGGGGGAAAAAATCTGTCTGGCCTTCTGAGTCTGTTACTTCCACTGCCCCCTGAGAAAACCTCTATCATTGTATTTATTATTCCAACTTTTCACTGTTTTCCCTTTCCTTCTTAAGACAGGGATTCTTTTTTCCTTTTTCCTGTATTTCTCCTGTGTCTAGAACATTTCATGCCCAATAAATGATGATGGTGATCATGATGATTTCATGATGATGATGATGATGGAGACAAGGCTGATGGTGATATAGTCAATAGGGATGAGTTTGCCTAGTACTTACTCTTATCTTTCCTTAAGCCCTTTCTAATTCATCCTATCCAATTCCATGGCATTTCATACCTACTTTTATACTGATGACTCCAAACATTTTGTCTCCAGGCCTGACTTCTCTCCTGGGCTCTAGATGGATATATCCAACTGTTTCCTTAATGCCTTTATTTATAAATCTAATAGGTATCTGAACCTTAACATATAGCCAGAACAGCACTCTGAAGAATTTCCTTCCTTAACTGCTACTTTTCCAGTCTTTTCCATTGCATTTACTAGTCCCATCTTTTACTTGCTTGCTTTGACTAACAACTGAAACAGTAACAACTACATCTCTCATACCCTATATCCAATTCATTAGCATATGTTGTTGGCTTTACTGTCTCCCGAAATAATAACAATCCTCATATCTTACCATTTTTCTCCTTTATCAATGCTACCACCCACATGTGAGTCAAAGTCATCTTTCAATCTTGAAAGTCATCTTTCAAAGACCAGCTCCTAACTGGTCTCCTTATTTCTATGCTTGTCTCTCTACAATCTATTCTCCACATGGTAGCAGAATGAACTTTCATAACAGGATCATATCATATCATTACCCTTGTTTGAAATGTCCCAAGGGCATCCTGTCACACCTGAAAGTAAAATATTCTATCTATATCCTACCAGGAGACAGGCTTCTACAGGACCCTGCTGCCTACTTCCCTGATTTGATCTCTGCCACTGTCTCTTTCTTCCATCAGGCTCTGGCCATATTGACTTTCATTCTGTGCCTCAAACTGGATCATCCTGGATTTGCTGCAGACCCATGCACTTGCTATGTCTTGGCCTAGAACATACTTGCCCCCAGATCTTTGCATTGCCAGTTCCTTTTTGCTCTTCTCTGCTCAGATATCCCCTCCTAAGAGCAGCCTCCTCTGAGCACCCCACCTCAAATAGTCCCACCTGCACCATTGCTCCTTTCTCCATTACCTTTTCTTCATCTCTGTGTTAGCAGTGATCATCACTATCTGAAATTAACTTTATTTACCAACTTACTTATTCATTTACTTCTACTTTATTATCTATTCTCCCCAACTAGAATGTAAGCTCCAAGAGAATAGGGACTATATGTATATAGCTTTATATTTATAGATATATATAGAGAGAGACATTTAGATTAAAATTTTAAACATGTACATACATATATGTAAATCTTCCCTAAACCTCTTAATGATATGAGGGCACTAAGACCACCAACTCCAATAGATTGGAGAATAAGAAGTAAAAGCTTTCTCATTCTTTTCGGCACTGCCTTAAAAATTCCTCTTCAGAAAATCCATTGCATTTCAACAGTTATTCTCCAAAATAATAAGGCATCTGAAAAACTACTGGTATGGAACATGTAACAACATGGATGAACTAAAAAACATCATTCAGAGAGAGAGAAAAAAAAAAGCCAGTGAGCAAAGAGTATGTATTATATGATTCCCTTGATGTAAAACAAAACGGATCCATGGCAATAGAAATTAGAATAGCAGTTACCTAGTAGAGGGCACTGGCTGGGAGAGATCTAAGGAATCCTTTTGAGTAGTAGAGATGTTCTTGACCTGGACATTGGTGATACAGGCATGTACACATAAAAGCATGTCAACCTATACACTTAGGATTTTTGAAATTTACTCTTTTCATGTTATACTTCAATCAAATGATCAATAAATCAATCCATCAAGCTACTGCTAGAAGCCAGTTAACCACAATAACATCAGAAGCCTGAAGGGATTTGATATAAAGGGTTAGGAAAAAAATACTTTTTAGGATTCAGTGCAAGCCTCTTTCTAGGACAAAAAAAATCTCTGGAAAATATAGGGAGATGACAGTTCCAGCACACCATGGTATATTCTTGCTGTTAAAAGGAAAAATCTCCTTAAGCCTTTACATTTATTTGCTCCATTCCCCGTGGCTCCCAAGCACAATGGTGAATGTAAGCTACAATAAAAAGGTCATTTTCTTCTTTCAGCAACAGTAACACAAGTGGCTACATTTCCTGGTTCTGGATTAAGTTCAAGATTTCAAATACAACTGGACTCGTTTCTGATTAGAAAGTTTGATATTTATCATAGACTTCCCTGTCTTCCATAACCAGTATGAGAGAGATTGCGAAAAAGTAAACTGAAAGGGACCATTCTTTTATTCAACAATTAACCCCATCTGGGTAAATAATACGGCGTAGGGCACTTGAGCCATTGCTGTTAGGCTCTGAGTTCAGAACTCAACACGGCTTCAAAGCAGCGTCGATGAAACGATGACAAGATGCTACAGAGGTGGCTTTTTATGTGGAATATAATGCACGTCTAGTGTTACATAGTACAGTAACGAGGAGAAGAGGGTTGTAAAGGCGGAGGATAGAGTGTCTGGAAGTACTTACCTGAGGGAAACACAATCTTGGTGTAGTTCAGGCCCTTAGGCCTAGAAACACAGTATATGGTCTAGAAACTTGAATATTCGAAAACAATTTCACCAAGGGTTGTAAGGTTTCCATCACAGGCAAATAAAAACAAAATTCCCTAGCAGTCACCGAGGCAGCCAAGAGCTGAGATGCTTCTGAAAACCTGAGCTTCATTCCCTCTTTTATCAGATAATTTCATTATACAAAGGGGCATATGTCTCTTAAAAGTATCAAACAGCACATTAGAACCGTGAAAGCCCGTCAGTCAACAAATCCTTTTGATAAAGATCGATCGCTCCCTGAATAAGGGGAAAACATAGTCCAGGTCAATCTGTCAGCAAATGCATTCAAAAATCTATACTCTGAATTGAGACAAGGAACTCTAATAAACTGAGATTACTTTCCAAGAAAATATTTGGGTATCCCTACAAGCCCAGGCCTCACACCTGACTGCGTTTGGCATCCCCGGGAAGAATAGGCTAGTGACCCACGGAGGTGTGCAGGCATCTTTGGTTTCTTCTGAAAGGCAGGCCTCACCTGATTTCCACAGGCCTGTATCACTTTTAGTAAATGGCACAGGGATGGAAATTAGTGAGGGAACAAGCTTGAGACCTGGGCAGCTCCGATTTCTCAAGTAGCTTTTTCTATTGTAATGTGGGTACTCTGAAGATCACATGAGAAACCCAGGGTCTGGGATCTGCTTCAACAGCAAACTGTTTGCAAAGCCCCCTGGAACAAAAAAGGTTTGTGCATCCAGTCTGTCAGTTACAGAAGTCTCTAGATTGACCCACGAGGAAAGTAAAACATGGAGAAAACAGATTTGGGTCGTCTTTGTAACCCAGGAAAAACAACTGTCTTTGTCAGTTAGTTGAGGTCCTGGCTCTGCTGCCCAGGGAACACGCAGGGGAAGAAACTCACACTTACAGAGTCCCTGTGGTGTATGTTGTGCAGGTTGCAACATTACCTCATTTAATCCCAGCACCGCACCGAAAGGCAGATGTCATGTAACCCATGTTACAGAGCTCCTAGGAGGCATAGGGAGCCAGCGTTTTTACCCAAGACATTTAACTAGTGTCCATAGTGCCATTTGGAACAACTGTGTCCTGTGTATCAAGTCTGTCCACCAGGGTGATTGTCAGCCTCTGGTTTTTCCCTTAACCTCATAGTCCAGGGCCACATACCCACTGTTCCCACTGATTCCCTTCTCAGTAGTTGGGCTGACTTCTGGGAAGCAGACGAACTTCCAGTTTTTTTGTTGTTGTTGTTGTTCTGTTTGGTTTTCTATTTAGTAAAAAAAACCCTGGTTCAAAGTGTCAGCCATATAAAGAAGGACAGGGGAATCCAAGTTGCACAGTTGGAAAAAACATTGACCAAAGCCCACAGTTTAGAAGCCCATGTGCTCAATAACCATTCTCTGGATAGTCAGAGGGCCTACGAATTGGATAAGTGGTCGGAAGCCAAGGGTGAGGAGAAGTGCAGAAGGTAGAGACTCTGGTGCTAGGGTTAAAGAGACCAATCAGGCCAGTTGGAAAAGACATGACTTAGATTTTAGAAGGACTGGATTCAAATAAGAACACTGTAGGACTGCTGTAGGACTTAGGGCAAGGTAACTTACCCCACTGAGTGCCAAGTTTCATCATCTGCATATTCAGGATAATGGCACCACCTGATGGAAGAAAAGTGAAGATTAAAAAGAATAATGCATAGGAAACACCTAACCCAGTGCCTGGAATACAGCAAGACTTCAGAAGTCTTAGGTCTCTCCATTTTTCTTTCTATCCTCTTCAGGAAGAACCAATTTGACAGGGACATTGACCATATAGCCTAGTACCAGAAAATAAGTAATGGCTGGTTGGGCTGACAAATTCAGACACAAGGCATGATGCGGCCCAAAACAGCAGTTCTAAGCTGCAGCCACATATAAGCCATGAGCATCACTACTTGGGAATATATTGCAGCAACCAGGGCTAATTGTTTTTGCTTTGTCACTCCCACGTTGTGCAATAGCAAAGAGAAGGGCTCTGATATTCATCCCAGGTAGGATTCTGACATGGTACCTGCCCGGGCCCCAACTTTAAACACAGCAGCCCTAGTTCCAACACTATTGCTATCCCATCCTGGATGACAGCCACTGTCCCCACTCCCCACCTCACCAGTCCTCCTCCCAGTGTTCCAAGTCATCATCCCTTGGTTTTAGCCTGGATTCCTATTTGGCTTTTCAATGTTATAGCCTGACCTCATGAGCCTAAAAATGAAGAATAAATGGGGATTATATACACTGAAGTAGAGGAAAGAAACTCAAATTTACATGAGATATGCATGCATTTTACCCCTTTCTCCTTCTTTTCTCTTAATATTTTGCTGGAAAGTGATTGAACTGGAGTCCTGGTCCACCCTCCTCCTTAAGTGACCTTGGTAAGTCTGTGACTTGGTAAGTCAGTTTCCTATTAGTAAAATATGGTCATATAAGATACCATCTCTCAGGTTCCTTCTATTCAAGCATTATGTGAGGCTAATATTCTATTATACAGGTTTATGTGTATTATTAAAGAGGAAGGAGGCAGAATTACAGGTTAGGAGACCATGTAAGAGGTAGCACTAGGCATAGAATTCTGAGTCAAGACCAAGGTCAGTCACTAACTTGACATGCTCTTAAATGGGATACTTCTCCTTTTTTGAGCCTCTGCTCCCGAGCTTAAAAAAGAAAATTGATATCAGAATTGTTAAGGATTCTTCAAAATCTAATATTCCACAGTAGAGAAAACAAATCCTCATTTTAGGGCATAATTCATATTTCAGACCCTTTGCCAGGTGTTGAAAAACCTTTGTGGGCAAAGAACTAAAAACCAACAAGCATGGGCTTCCCTGAAGCTCCCTAGTATTCCTGATAGACAATAGAGGGCACTCTTGGCATGTGTGCATCCAAAGGGTCCCCAGAGACCCTGGCATGAGCTACCATGGCATATAGTTTTTCTGGAGCTAAAGTTTTTATGAAATGTTACTATAAAGGTTCTATCTGTCCCAGTTGCCTGCCTCTTGCCTATTGAGCCATATTTAATCTCCATTTGGCCCTTGGTTCACCTTCCATGAATTTATTAAATTCGGGAACTAATCTGGGGACCAGTTCTCCTATATGCAAATTCTCATGCAAACATTGACATAGATCTGACGTCCATCTCTCCTCTCCTACCTGTGCCCTAAGCATATTTTCACCTACTCTTTTACTTTTACCAGGTTCCACACTGTTTTAGCAAATTAAAAGAGAAATTTAAAAAACAAAAACTGTATGAAATTCCAAAGTTTATCTTGCTCAGATTTAAAAAAGTACAGTAAGTGAATCCATTTGGGGTTAGCAGGATGCATTTCTTTTTTTTTTTTTTTTTAAGATTTTATTTATTTATTTGTCAGAGAGAAAGAGGGAGAGAGAGCGAGCACAGGCAGACAGAATGGCAGGCAGAGGCAGAGGGAGAAGCAGGCTCCCTGATGAGCAAGGAGGCCGATGTGGGACTCGATCCCAGGACGCTGGGATCATGACCTGAGCCGAAGGCAGCTGCTTAACCAACTGAGCCACCCAGGCGTCCCAGCAGGATGCATTTCTTAAAACCACATTTGTCCTTAAATGATACTCTCCACCAAGGGACAAGGGCACAGTTAACTACATCTGCTTTTCAATCTACTAGCCTTGATTGAGTCAGATTCATTAGGCCTAAAACCATGGGGCTCTACTGTGTTATCTAGGCCACTCCCTTTGTGGACTTCTGTGAATGCCATGAATTGAGTAGCTTCATGGTTTAGGTGAAGGGCGTACTTTTCAAGTAGAATAGAGCTTTATGGGAATCCCTGCTTTGCCCCTAACAAAAGGCCTGGTGAAAGTTGCTTTCTTTCTCCAATCTTGCTTTTCACATGTTCAAAGTGGGGATAAAACCACCTTCCTTCTGAGTTTTTTTCTGATGATATAATGAGATAGCCCATGAAGGACCAAGCACACATAGAAAACATTCAATAGGCATTAGCTCTCTTCCCTTCTTCCTCTCTTAAAATGTAGGCTTGGTTTCATCCATCTGGATGGTTTAGCAGGACTTAGCAGTTATCCTATGCAGGATTCATTAATGTATAGTTAAGGGTGAGGATAAAAGTAAGTAGAGGAAAATAGGTGAGACTTTTAATCTGAGCGTCCAAAAAAATGTCCTGGGTTTCTCTAAAACAAAATCATGTTTAAAGGCTTAATTTAGAACTTTAAACCTTTAGTGAAACAACCAGGAGGCAGCTGTGGGAGTTAACTGCTCTACAAGCACCCTATGGTCTTCTGCTACCCTCTCAGCCAGGGCAACTCAGGGCTACCAGTCTGACCCATTTGCTTGATTAATCCTTTTGGACAGAGATTCACGGAAGGTAGATTCCAGCAGACTTTTAGAGCATCCCTATTTGACATGCAAATAGCCTTAAACACCAATTCATCTGGTCTTTCAAATCATATACTTAAATTGTGGGCATAAAGCAGTAGAAGAAAAAACTAAGTAGGTTAGTCTTCTTTGAGTTGAGCAGGTGGAAATACCTAACACTTGGGGCCATTTGTTTGACCTGATGGAGATGACAAGAATGTGCAATGAAAAATAACCCACTAGTTTTGAAATATTTTTCTCTGAAGTACCAAGCATACCCTTTTTAAGTATAGATGATATGAGATATATGATGGAACATATGATGGTGCTAGTAATTTCCCACAGGGATACCATTTCCTATTGAATTTTGAGTTTCCCATAGAACTAGAATCAATTGTCACTTGCAGATTAGAATGTACTTGACAAACAGAATACTGCATTTTTGACAAATAATTTTGGCTAAGTTTCTGCTAAAGAGTGTTTCACTTTAAGGAAAAAAAAAGGTCTTGACAAATTCAGCACTACTTCTAGCAAAACAGCATGGCAGATTCAATCATGGTTACAATGATGTTAAAATGCAGCAGCATGCAAAGGAGTATGGCTATAGGCCCCAACCAGGTGCCTTAATATACCAGACAGAAAGCCCATGAAACTTTTTTCCCCCCTGAGGTGGATATATTCCTTGTATTTTTTTTCTCTGTGATTCCAAGAGGAAATGCTTATAATTATTTGCTCTCCATGTAATGATTATCACATTTTTTATTTCAGAGCAAACACCCCTGGAAACACATTCCTTGTGGTAACCTGAAACCCCCCATTTGAGCAAGATTTTGATTGATTTCAGCAGAACAAAGGGACAATTGCATCTTATTTGAAACCCAGATGAGGTGCTCCATATTTCATTCTAAATTGGGAGTGATGATGGTTGGGTGGCCGTAACTTCAAGGGGAAAAATAAAACAACAACAACTTGAACAGTGCTGGTGTACAGTGGCTGTTTTTTGGGCTGGAACTGGTTAACGAAGAATTGAAAAGTCATCCTCTGGTAGCCTGAACAGGAACCTGCAGTCTGCAAGCACTTATTCCCATCAACACTGCTCCAAGGAGGTGCCGAAATGCAGGGTCCCTCATTCCAATCTTGTGTCTGTCCTGGTATGAATTAACAGAGGGGAACAGGAAATGGATCAACACTGTTCATAAGTAAGGAGGCCAGGCAGGAGGGGAGGTCCTTCTGCTTTCAATCAAGAGAGAGGGTACAATCTGAGGCGTCATCAGTACATCTCAACCATCGGTAAACCCAGGCTTCTGCAGGGAGCTGGGCTTCTTTATGGATGGAATTACACACTTTGTGAGTAAGAATTATTTCTTGTATAGAATACCTGTTAGCTTACAGCAAAAATGGGGGTGGAAGGAAACACATGGAGTGGTAAAGTAAGCCACTCAAATGGAGTGGACTTAACACTGAACTAGACAGAGAAATCATTATCATCACCATTACCAATATTCTTATTAATATTATTTAATAGTGATATTTTTCCCAGTTACTGATCTGGAATACTCGAGAGAGGAAGTTAAGAAAAAATCATTGCCTTTCATGGAGACCTTCAGAATCCAGGAGCTGAGAAAAATTTCCTCTATACCACTGGATTACTCATGTTTTAGTGAGCACCGGTCCTTGCTCTGTTGACATCTTGGGTAGTTCCTATTAAGAGTTGGGAACTAATTTGCTTAATTTCAACCTTACTAATTCAATAAGCTTCCTTGTTTACTTTGCTTGCTCAGCAAGCCTTTGAAAAATGAGACTTTTAAGTGATTTCCTACTCCAGGAAAGATTTGTACATGGGCACTTGGTCTTAATCAGAGAGGGGATGGACTTGTCTGGGTGGATGTGGTTGGAGGTGAAGCCTACCCAGCAGAGGCAGGAGTAGGAAACTGGAAAACCACCAGCCTCTCCTGAGTCATCTTCACAGCGTGACTACAGGATTCCCCAAGACTAAAAAACACCCATATATAAATGCAAGCACAGAAGCAGAAAATACATTCTTTTTTTGGTTATTTGACATTTTATTAGCCACATCCCAGTTTCTCTCCTTTTGTGTACATCAGTGGGGGTTGCGTATGTTTTGAAGAGTATGTTAGAGATGAGCTGTGTCTTGAAAACTCATTTTTATTCAGCAGCTTGGTAGGTCAGTGTCAGAGCCCACCAAGATTCTAGTCACCTCCGTGCTATAAATCAGGTGTATCTGAAACTATTACTTATTCACTAAACTACCATGGCCATGGCCATTTATGAAATAGCCCTAGCTTTTTTTCCTCTACAAAGCATAACACAGTATGCAGTACGGTATTTAGAAATATGATAGAAGTGTACATCATACAGAGTGGGTCTATCTTCATTAAGATACGCCCCAAAGCTTAGCATAATATTCTTCCAGTGGAGAGCAGGCACTTAATAAACCTTTGCTGAATGAACGATTTGTGCAGACTATTGACAGGACAACTCAACTGGCTCTGAGTAAATGCTTCATGTACTCAGAAAATATCACCAGAACTGTGTTTATACAAAGCCAAAACCACATTTAAAAATTATTCAAACCAATTCTTTGGCAATACTTAAGTAAAACCAATGGACTATTTGTTCCCTAACCAGCACTCAGCCCCGATTTTCAGGGTTTGTCTTTGTGTCCTATAAAACACAGACCTGGGGGAGGAGTCCCCATTATTCCCTTATACTTTTGTTTGTTTTCATTATTATTTTTTTTTGAAAGAGAATGTTTCTCTTGTAGTCCAAATGAAGGGTGGTCCTTTCCATTTCAAACTAATCATAACAGTATGATTGGAGAAGAGTAGCCAGGCAAATTTTATTTTACTGGCCAAAAGATCAGTCCAATGTAAAGAGGAATTTTCTTGATTCTGGGACCACAAAGCTGTGGGGGAACTCTTGGATGAAAGTCATAATCCAGCGGAGAAGGATGAAAGGAATTTAGAGGTGAATTTGGGGACTTTGGAAATTTAATACTGTGATTTGGTATCAGATTTAAATTCCAAAGCCACTGTGAAATCAAGGTGGGGGATGGGTGACTTACAGAAAGTTGAATGTTATTAAAACTATATATAAAAGTATTTATCAGTCCCTTTTACTCCCCTAGCTAACACAGTTCTTTAAAATTCTCCATAAAAAGATGACTGTATTTTATTGAACTACACCTTTAAACAAATTAAAGGACTGTTGTATCTAGTACCAAAGATAAAAGTATATATAAATGTGTAAAGCACAAGGATAAACCAAGATGTTATGTTGCCATTTCCTAAATCTGCAGATCCAGCACAACTTGAGGAGATAAAATACCAATGAGGCTGATAGTTGACCGCATTCTTCCATGACACAGACAAGGTAGCTGTAAGAGGAAGTAAATTCCCAAATGAGTGGTTAAGTGGATGGCTTCCATAGCCTGGAGACATCTATGCTTATGAGAGGCTTAAAGACATTCTCTGGTACTCCCAATGAGAGATAACCTAGAGAAAGGGAAAATAAAGGAACAGGGCTGTCCTGTAGAGCAATACCTTCAACAGAGTTGCCGATAGAGAGTGCTTATTTTTCCAAGAGCTAAACAATAAGGTAATATGTTTTCCTCCCCAGCAGGCCCCATTAGCCGTTCTGATTTGTTAGTTAGTTCAGGGCTGGTAGAAGTGGTTGGTTTCAATGAAGAGAGCCCTCGGGGATGTAATACCGTCCTACAGGATAATCACCCTAGTTTCCCTATGGTTTATGCCAACTAGGGGTCATCCTTCTTAGCTCTAAGGGCTCTCCATTTGGAGAGATAATAAACTGTTATTGGGGTTAAAATCGCACAGGCTTCAGAAACAGCTGAAGTTTGAGTCCTGCCTCTCATTTTCACTCTCTCAAAGACTTCATTCCTTTATTGTAAAATGGAGAATATAACACTAATTTGTCTGGCTTACTTTAAAGAACAAATGAGGTAAATGTGGGGAGTGGTTAGTACAGAAATTATTATAAGTAAGGCAGCCCAGTGTCATTTCAAATTCTCAGGAACCTTAGGGATTTTGGTCTTAAAAGTTCATTTGATAACATCCCAGCCAGGTGGTTATCCAGCTTATGGTAAACTGTCAATGGGAAAGTTGAAAATGAAATAAGCAAACAACAAATGTTTAGGTAAGTTTCATAAATCACTTTTTGCAGTTTTTATTTGACATTTGCAATAAATTCTTCTTTCTTTTTCTAAATATTAATTGATGGGGCACCTGGGTGGCTCAGTCATGGTCTTCAGGGTCCTGGGATCAAGCCCCACTCGGGCTCTCTGTTCAGCAGGGAGCCTGCTTCCCCCTCTCTCTCTGGCTGCCTCTCTGCCTACTTGTGATCTCTCTGTCAAATAAATAAATAAAATTTTAAAAAAATATTAATTGATTGGTGGTTGGTTGGTTGGTTTTGGAGATGCACATATTGCTCAAATGCTTTAATAACTCTGCCTTGACTGATTTATTAAATGGGATGTTTGCTATCAGTGTATTAGTTCATCCATACACAAATATAAAAAGGATCATGAGTTTGCACTTAACCAACATTAGAGTTAATTTCTTCCAAAGCAACATAATTTGACTTAGAAATTAAATCTTTTCTTTTCGTTTTCAACTTGTTTCTTTGTTATGAGATTTTAAACTATGACTTCCCTCCATTATTCCAGTTCCCCTCTGGAAGCACCTATAACTCTAAGCTGAGTTCTGTTTCCCGTCTTCCATATTTAGTATGTTCTTTTGAATAATTTCAATCTTCATTCTTTTCCACTTCAGTCTACTCTCCTTTCGGTTACCAGTTCACCTTTTCCTCTGGAGTAACCATCTACTATTCCGGCTTTGCAACATCTGTACAGATCTCAAATGCACTTGTAAGTGTATTTAGATGCCTTTCTGAATTGAATTAGTTCTATATTATAACAGAACACAGATTTCAAAGTATTTTCTGCTAAAGGGGTAAATCTGTGCAAAGACAAAACAAAAACAAGACAACAGAACCCTGTTTAGGATAAGGAGATAATTTTGTTTCATTTTAAGCATCACTAAAAACTGGAAATGGACTCTGAAAAACAATCTGAAGGGTTTGAAGAGGTGGCGGGGTGGGAGGTTGGGGGAACCAGGTGGTGGGTATTAGAGAGGGCACGGACTACATGGAGCACTGGGTGTGGTACAAAAACAATGAATACTGTTATGCTGAAAATAAATTTTAAAAAATGATTAAAAAAACAACCTGGAAATATCCCCAGGTTAGCTGAGTGTACACTAGGAAGGATAACCCCAGAACACTCATACCAACATTCCACATGCCTATGCCCTTGCAAGAGGTTCCCAAGAGGTCACAGTATTCTTTGTCATGGATCCAGTATGAAACCTTCATCACAGCTCTCCCAGCAGCTACAACCAGTTGGAACTGGCACATGTTAAGAAATCCATTTGCCACTGCAAATCTATTAAGGAATTTTAATTCAACAGTATCAAAATGTGTGATGCAAAATTTGTTTCTTAAGTTTCCAATGGAATTTTTGAGGACCCCTGTTCTTAAGTAGCTTTATATGTCAGAAGCTGACTCTTACATTTGATGTCTGTTGGGCAGTTTTCTTAGGTGTCCCCTCTAAGGGTGGGTAGTGATCACAGTGTTCCCCAAATTGCTGTTCCTGATCATGTCTCTGCAATTGAGATCAATTTGTACTTGAGTGCTAATCCATGCTTACAGTGGTTTTCTAGTTCCATCTTCCATCTGTTTTTCTTTAACAATTATTCTGCGGTGCAAGATACAAGACAATTTGGGCACACATAAAAAGTTTATTGAACTGGTTTTAAATAAAAACAAGCAAATAAACATGGAGAGGTAAGAACCACAGAGGCACAGGGAAAACCTGTGTTTGTGGATTTGCCACTTGATAACTCATAAGTCACCTGAGTGTTAACTGTGTAGCAGCACTTCTTCTACACCATCTTGTTTAGTATCTCTGACAATCCCATGAGCTAGGTATAATTTTTATTTCCATTCTACAGATGAGGATATTGAGGGTAAGAAATTCTAAGTTAATTGTCCATGATCACACAGCTATTAAATGCCAGGGTATAGATTCAACCCAGATTTGTCTCATTCCAGAATCCATTCTCTTAACTGCTATGCTTTCCTGCCTAGGATGTCAATAAAAATACTTTCCTTAACAAAAGCAAACAGTATTTTCTTATAAGGCATCAAGCCAATAATAATGTCCTTTCATACAATAGGTCAACTTCTGCTGTGGAAATGGAACCTCGGAGTGGTGTGTGTGATAAGACTTTGAATAAACCTGCAAGCAAGGAAGGCCTATCATTCACCCAACAGAAACATACAAGAGAACAAAGAGAGCCTCCAGCAGGGTGGTGTCATATTTTACAGTGAAACAGACTACAGTTATGTGTGTGGTCAGGTAACTTCCATGGCCTCTGTTCCCTACTCTTTTGTCTATTGCACTGACCTAGGAGACGATTCCCCCCATTAAATTGTTAGCTTTGGGCAGGTTGAACTATGTTTTTTCTGGGAGTACTCAAGACCTAGCACAGTGACTGGTACACAGCAGGCATTGAAAAAATGTTCGCTGAAAGCAG
Source organism: Lontra canadensis (assembly GCF_010015895.1). Lineage (NCBI taxonomy): Eukaryota > Metazoa > Chordata > Mammalia > Carnivora > Mustelidae > Lontra > Lontra canadensis. The sequence goes on from NW_022631009.1 coordinate 23,607,578, forward strand.
GAATGCTTAATGTAAGGGGTGCTAGGGAGAAGGGGAAAAAGAAGAGTGGGGAAAGGAAAGCAAGAAAGGAAAGAAGAAGGAAGAATAAAGAAATAAATTAACATCCTTTAACATCCTGCCTAGGTCCATAGTGGAACCCTTCTATCTTCAAATTTACATGCATGTACCTCTGTCTATTGTGGAGTGGCGAACTCCTAAAAGTTGCCTACTCTGGGCTTTTCTGTCCCTTCTGCTTTACCTACTTTGCAGTTAAGACCTTCTAGTATTCACTGCCACTTTGCTGGGAAGGGAGCAATAAGGAATGCTGGGGGAGAGGCAGTTGGTAGGAAGTAGGGGGACCTGTCCCACCCCGATCATGCTGTTGTTAGAACAACATCTGAAACCCCAGACACTAAGAACCCTAACCAGAAGCCCACCTCTAACCAGACCCAATAATCATAGAGGTCCAGTGGTCAGTACTGGCTACACATGGCCAAATGGAGGTATCTGCCTCACCGTGACATTTTCTTATCCGAATGTCACAGCTTAGATGTGGTTTCCTCCCTATAAAATAGGTCCTCCCACCTCTGACCCACATGAGACCATCCTTAACCCTTTATCCACTATGAATTAGCTTTGCCTTAAGAAGCAGGTGCTCTGCTTTCCAGACAGATTCCTATAGGTCACACCTGAAATACAGTTTCATTTTTTTAAAGATTTTATTTATTTGACAGAGAGAGACACAGTGAGAGAGGGAACACAAGCAGGAAGAGTGGGAGAGGGAGAAGCAGGTTTTCCACAGAGCAGGGAGCCTGATGCGGGGCTTGATCCCAGGATTCTGGGATCATGACCTGAGCCGAAGGCAAATGCTTAACGATTGAACCACCCAGGCACCCCTGAAATACAGTTTTATATTTTCCCTAGACTCTGAAGCCCCCAAGCTAGCCATACCTCCATGATGTTCTTTCTTTCTAATGACAGCACCATTCACGTACTTGCTCTGCTATCATTCCTGACTTCTCTCACCTATATCCCATATCCAAACCATCATCAATCCTTTCACAACATTTGAAATGCATGTCAAGTCAGACCACCTTTCACCCCTTTTAGTATTATTATCCTAATCTACATCACTGTAGTCATTCAACTACTCCACTGAGTTAGACTCCTAACTAGTCCCACAGCTTCTACTCTTGACCTCTTTAGTCTACTCTCTGTGGGGCAGCAGGTGGCTCTTCTTCTTTTTTTTTTTTTTTAAAGATTTTATCCATTTATTTGACAGACAGAGATCACAAGTAGGCAGAGAAGCAGGCAGAGAGAGATAGGAGGAAGCAGACTCTCTGCCGAGCAGAGAGCCCGACGAGGGGCTCGATCCCAGGACTTGGGATCATGACCTGAGCCGAAGGCAGAGGCTTCAACCCACTGAGCCACCCAGTGCCCCAGCAGGTGGCTCTTCTTAAGACAAAATCAGATTGTAACACTTCTCTGGCCAAAACAGCCACTGGTTTCCCTCATCTCACTCAAAGTGAAATCCAAATTACTTAACTTGTCCCACAGACCCACAAGCTAACCTCTATTTACCTCCTTAGGCTCCTACCAATGTCCTCCTCACTCACTCTGCTCTTCCACACAGGACCCCTTCTCTCCCTATAGACATTCCCACACTTTCTACCTCAGGGCCTTTGTGCTTCTTCTTCTCTCTACCTGAAATGCTCTTCCCTAGAGATCTGCACAGTCTTTCACTTAGTCTTGTTCATTGTTTGATCATGGTCACTTCATGAGAGGTGACATCCTCTCCCATTCCCTGATCCCTCTAAGCTTTCTTTCAAAGCAGTTATCATCATCTGACATGATGTATGTATTAATTTGTTGAACATGCATTATCTCTTCATTGAGAAGAAGTGCAGGAGAACAGGAATTTGGCGGTGGGTACTAGAGCACCTTAGCACGATGCCTGGAGCAGAGCTGGTGTTCCACAAGTATTTGTTCCATGAACAAAAGAATAAACATGGAGAAAGATTTCCAGAAGACTTAGTGGCGGGCCAGAGTGGTTTCAGAGCATGGGAAGAAGTGAGGCCTGTGGCTCTTACTAGATGCGTACTCCCATACTGCTGGACTTCCCAGGGCCTGAGCCCCTGCTGGTTACAATGAAGCTTTTGCTGGGTGAAACCGCGGTTCAGAGAGGAAATCCACACAGGTCCATCTATACCCTTGCCCTTTGGCCCACAGGCATGTGCAGATGATTCCTGCCTCACAATCTAACAGTTCTTAGTAGTAATAATAGTAATAATGAGCTCAATCCCCCAAACAGTGAGGCAAGTAGGGTCTTTTAAAAGCTAAACTCAGGGGCGCATGGTGAGGGGATCAGTTGATTAAACACCTGACTCTTAATTTTGGTTCAGGTCATGATCTCAGGGTCGTGAGATCAAGCCCTGTGTCAGGTTCTGTGCTGGGTCTGGTGCCTGCTTAGGATTCTCTCTCTCTCCCTCTGACCCTCCCCCCTAAAAAGAAGTTAAACTGAGGCACAAAGATATAATGATGAGTCCAAGGTCATACCAGCAGTTGGACAAGAACTCAGGATTAAAATCTAGACTTCCCTTCTTTTGGGTGTTGGCTATCAAAAACATTGTGCTTGGAGCCGGTCCAAGATTCATGGATGTTTCATTCAGACAGAAATGAAAGAGATCCCCTAAAAAATAGACTGGTTTGTTAACTTTCCAAAGTTGTGTTCATTGTGTATGATACAATAGATGAATTTAAGCGATCAGAACATTAGCAAACCTCCCTTTGGGTTTCTCTGACTGCTGCCCTCTGTTTGCAGACATAATATTCAGTTTCCCCAAAACATCTCTGGTTACTGAAAGTAAATTTTGTGGGAAAATGGTGACGACGGTCAAACAAAGAGTTAACACAACCCAAACAAAAAATCCAGTTTGAAATATTTTTACAACGTTCTTTACACTCGAGAGCGGTGGAGAAAAAACAGGATTTTAAGTGCTGCTCTTTTTCCCATTAGGTTGTCTGCTTTTACAGGTGGCAAGTTTCAGTGAGATCTAAAGGCAAAAGGCTCATGCAGAGATGGTCTGGAGCAGAAAGACCTGACCTGCCTGACCTCCTGCCCATGCAGACAACATAATCACTCACAAAATAGATACTAAAATAATGTTAGCAGCCGCCAGGCCTAAACTAATAAAACTGAGCACGTCGGAGTGAAGGCAGAAAGCCTGTCCTTAACTCACCCCCTTGGGCCTCAGCATTACTTCTTCCCTGGCCTGAATCAACGGAGCTCAAACCAAATGGCTGTTTGCACCTCCCTGCTTTTCCTTGTGTCATTCTGACACTCTTTTTTTCCCCCCGCTAACAGGGCCTGACTCAGTGAGTTTAAATGCCCTTCTCTTTCTCACTCACCACATGCAAACTTTAATTAAGGTTGTCTCTACATAACACCAACATAACTTGTTGAGAAGTGAAATGGCTCGTCAAATCACTGGGCTTGGGGCCATGAGAAGAGGGATAGGGGAAGGTCAGAGGGGGTCAGGAATGACAGCAAAAACACCGTAAGTGCCCAGATGGGTTCCTTTTCACAACATTCTCTCCTTTGGACTGTAAGCACCAAGCCCTTTCCTTGCATTCTAGAGAATAAACATTTGTTCACTAGGGTGGATGCACATGGCTCAGAAGCCTTTCTGTTCCTTTTGTGCCTAAGTTCCCCACACTTTATCATCTCTGTGCTATCCATGTTAGCAGGGGAATTGTTGATCTCTCAGAAAATGTTCTCCCTCGTAAGATGGAAATCAGAAGCTCAAAAAGTTGACACCAAGTCTATAGCTTCAACAAAAGATTAATTTTAAACATTTAACTAAATAATAAGTGTAATTAAAAAATAGACTAATTAAAAATCTTAAAGGCCAAGCAGGGAACTTAACTTACATTTCTTAACTTCAAAGTTACAAAGACATGAATACCAACAGAGAGGTTTTCCAGGTGCTAATCATCAACTAGGTCATATTCGTATGGTAAAGGAACTTTCAGACCCCATTTTTCCATCTCATAGCTTAAGGAGCTTATACAGTATCATGGAATGAGTTAACAGGGGGTGGCTCCTTAGCTTTGCAGACTTAAGAGATGTTTATTAGCCTTACTGGGGAGCTTCACTGCCTCAGTTACTGCAGTCCAAGGACGCATTTCAAGCTGGGGCTACAACATTCCCTTCAGGTTGCAAAGAGAAAAGGCCAAGGCCAGAGGTTGCAGTCAGAGAGAACACAGAGACAGAAAGCATCACAGCATTGAGAAGGGCAACTGAAGCCATTCCTTGGTCTTGTATACATGGTCCAATTGCTCTGCTGAATGTCCTGGAGCCAGCAACCCTCCTTAGGAACATGGCTCATGAATGCTGCGGTTAAAATCTGAAATTCTTAAATGTTTCAAATAAGATTGGCATGGGCAATGGAACTGACCCTATCAGTTATAACCCAAACTTGTTGGGCTTTGGCTACAACATGTCCAGCCCCTGAAATAGGACAAGTATAACGAAAACAGCAATTCGCGTGCTGCAATAATGATACATATAACAGATAATATTTATTAAATGCATTTGTGCATTTTACATATATTGTCTAATCCTAATTATTATATTCCTTTTTTTTAAAGATTTTATTTATTTATTTGACAGAGATCACAAGTAGGCAGAGAGGCAGGCAGAGAGAGAGGAGGAAGCAGGCTCCCTGCTGAGCAGAGAGCCCGATGTGGGACTCGATCCCAGGACCCTGGGATCACAACCTGAGCCGAAGGCAGAGGCTTTAACCCACTGAGCCACCCAGGTGCCCCTTATATTGTGATTGTTATAACCACACTATGGACCACTATCCAGCTATTAAAATGATGAAGTAACTCAACTTGTACTGGCATACAAAGATGCCCATCACCATAATGTTACCAACCAATGTTATCTTTCTTGCTGAATGCTCTTCCTCAGGTCCAACCCCACCAGACTGCAAATTCCATGAGGGTATGGACCACTCCTGCCCTATTTTCACAACATCCCCAGGGCCTGGACAGATGCCTACCACACAGTAGCCACTCCATTAAACTTTGTTGAATGACTAAATGAAGAGACGAGTAAAAAAAAAAAAAAAAAAAGTACACGAAGTATTTATATGTATATTTAAAGGTCAGAAGCAAATACAATAAACTATTGACAGGGTTTTTCTTTGAGGAGCAGAACTTTAGGAGGAAAGTAAATTTTTGTCTACATTTTTATTTCTTTATTATTTAAAATATTTAATCAGTGAATGACAAAAGATGTTCCCATGTCAAGATTATAAAGACTTAAATGATCCTATGAAAAATGTGTATGGTTATGGGCAGAAACTAGAGAAGAATGTGCAGACAAAAGTCGTAATTTTAGGTAAGTTGTATTGCATTTTCTCTTTTCTAATCCTTTGTTTTTACTCTGATGCTATTGTTTAAAAGTATTTTAAATAGATTATATTTAAGTGTTCTGAGAAATAAACTCTCAAAGAAGGGTACAATGCATTTTCTATAATTATACCATAAGAATATACATTATTGGTTTTATATTCCAAAGAGAGTTTTATTACTAAAGTTACAGAGTTCCTAATACAAATTTTGGAAAATGCAGAAAATAAATTTTTAGAAAAATTCTTAGCATTTCAAGGTAATCTACCTCTCAGTTACAATTCTAATGTTATCTAGACAGAGTTCAAATTGAAATGCAAAGAGGATGGAATCCCCAAATTTACAGTTGGGGGCCTGGAGAACTCTTACAAAGTTAACAAAGATCATGTCGATCCTACCACAGATACATTAAGCATCACCCTCTTTCAAACTGATATTCTAACTAATCAGCTTGTTACTTATCCTAGGCCTAATTGGGCACTCCCTGAAGACAGGGACTCTATTTTGCTCCTTCTCCTTCATTTTTAAACCTCAATGTTATTACAGAGCCTGGTACATTGTTAGCATTCTATTTGTTTGTTTATTTATTTATTTATATTTTATTTATTTATTTTTTTTTGAGAGAGAGGCAAAGACAGAGCATGAGCATGGGGGGAGGGGCAAAAGGAGAGGGAGATGCAGACTCCCCGCTGAGCAGGGAGCCTGAAGTGGGGCTCCATCCCAGGACCCCAAAATCATTACCTGAGCCAAAGGCAGACACTTAACTGACTGAGCCACCCAGGTGCCGCTAAATTTATTTTTAAATGAATGAATCATCTTTTGAAATATAAGGAAGACATTTGAAAGTGGAAATAGAAGAGAATGGAGCAAGTGATAAGAAAATAGGAAGAGAGTGAGAAAGGAGGAAAGAAGGAAGGAAGGAAATAAAATAGTTGGAAAGAAAGAAGAGACAGGATGAGTCAGAAAGTGCCCTTTCTGTCCTCTTTTTATTTCTCTTTTCTGTGATTACAGTGGTCAAACAAGAAGTCATGCACACCAGGTCTTTTTTCAGAGGCTGACTTCAGTAGCGGCTAAGGCAACACTTTCAGAATTTATTAGCTTCTGGAAAAAAAGGATGAGACTTGATGAGAGAGCCTAGAACAACGTTTATTCTGGACCTCGATCTAATCTGAAGCTACACATCTGGGAAGGTAGGAAGTCAAAAGGCCCAATTCAGCCTTTCAGCTGTGGCAAAGGGCAGATAGCTTTGAAAACAGCATAAAAAAAAAAAAGACAATATCTAGTTAAAACCGATATCCTACTTCTTAACAGGTTAAACAAAATACAGACATAAATCATGCCCAGAATGAATGAGCATGAGCCACAGGTTATTTAGCATAATCATGCATTCCAGAAAGATTCTTCCTTTTTTTCCCATTAAAAAGATGAGAGGAGGAAGGTAAAAGTGAAGGGGAAAGGAGAACAATGACGTTTATTTCTCAAAGGCTTTTGGTTTTCTGTCCATTTTGATCTCCCCGTGACATCCCTGGCAAATCCATTTTGGATGGGCAACAGTAAAATTATGCAGCATTTTTGAAGTCAGCCTGATTCTTAAACCCAAAGGACTGAAGGAATATGTACTCTCTTGTCAAGTCGTATACTCAGTGCGGAGGTAAGAAGAGTACTGAAAGAACTGTACAGGAGAGAGAGAAAGAGAGAGAGAGAGTGTGTGCACGTGCCTGTATGTCAAGGGATTGGAATGAAATCAAGCTATACATTAGGGATAATCATATCACAGTTTCCCTAGTGTAAAATTCAAAGTCTGAAGTTCAAAGTTCCTTCAGCACCTGTCTCCCTGCTAACAGAGCCTCATCCTCTCTTTTCTATCCCATGCATTTAGGCTGAGCTTCTCACTGCCCTCCCAAGGAATCATGCTCATTCCTGCCTTATACATTTGAACACACTGTTTCCTTTGTGGGAAGTGTTCTTCCCATCTTATTTACTAGCCTATTTCTGTGCATATCCTAAGTCTGAGTTTACAAAACACTTCTGTTATGGAGTGTTCCCCAAGCTCCCCCAATAGGGTTAGTTGCAGGTTTAGTTGCCTCCTCTTCTGTGATCCCACAGCTCTTTGATCATATGTCTACCACAGAGCTTTATCAAATACAAGTATTTCTCGACCACTAGACCCTGAGATTCTCAAGGCAACAGCAATCTTATACTATTCCCAATACTTAAGTAATGCCCGGTATGGAGGAGACACGTAAAAGAGATGTGTCACAGGAAGTACATTGAGAAATGTTCAAACTTGGGCCTTCCAAAGAAGATGGCTTTATGCCACCTAGGCTCTTAAGATGAAGGGGATGTTCCTGGGAGAAACACTTAGGCCTGACTGAAGTCTGGCAAGACTGACCATGTAAATAATGAGGAAGAAAACGTAACAATCAGAGGTGGTAAAAATAAAAATAAATGGCATGGCCCATTTGTACTCCCTATAGCTTACAATTGGGGTAAGGGGTAAGGGCATTAACAGGACTTGAGAGGCAGCATAGTCCAACAGATAAGTAAGAGAACAGACCATGGATTCAAATAACAATTTGGTCCCTTGTTCTCAAGTGAAATAACATGCTTGGGTATGATCACACTTGGGTGTGATCTTGGGGGAAATAAATGAATCTCCATGCCCATCTTCTCAACTATAAAATGTGTCTGGTGTGAGGATAAAACACATTAACAAGTGTAAATACATACAATAGTTTCTGGCATGGAGATACACAAATTTATAACTCACCGTACCAGTAAAATTCTAAACTCCAAAGTGGCCAAGTTTGGAAGCAATATCCAGCTGAAGGACAAAGTTCAACAATCTCACTCCCAAGCTGGATCTTCTCTGTTTGTTCTCTACCTGATGGCATGGACTTAAACTGTGAGACAACTAAACTTCAAAAGGCAAATTAATTTTTTGGTTAAAAAATAAGACATGTATAAAAAATGAACTCTCTGGAAGAGAATAGGTAACATGACCTATTGGTGTTTTGTGAAAGTTTTGATCTGTGCTATAAATATATAATAAACTGCGGGCATGATTTGTATGCCTGAGGCTTCCATGGTCTACACAATATTGTTGAGGAACATGGTGGCAGAGAACTCCCAGTGAATGGGAGAATTGCTCTTGCTTCCCTGATACATAAACTGAACTCAGGGCAGTCAAGGTTGACATACTGAAAAAGGTTCTGCAATACTTCAAAACCGGTTTGTGTTTACACTTCATTGTGAGGTTTTTGTTTTTTTTTTTTTTTATGGTTTGAAATGACTCAGAGGAAATTATGTAATGTTTATGGAGACACGTGCTAGAAAATAAACCGGGAACCACGACTGTGGTGTTAGAGGTAGCTCCTGAATAAGCCTTCTCATTTATTTACAAAGTGTGTTTTAAATAACAACTAGGTAATTAGAGAAGTTCCAGTTCTGGTAATGGCAGAATAGCTTGAATCGGAGTAACACTCTTACTGATGACAACCATAAATTTTGGACCACCCCCTCCAAAAAAAAGTCACTTGGAAGGCCTGCAGATAAACCAAAAGCTGGCAGTTGTTGAAGGAGGTATGAACTTTTAAAGATCAGATGTCAATTAGGTTGAAGAGTCACATTTATCCAACTTTTCCCCCAAGGGCACTTCCTTCTTTGCATGAGAATAAGGAGTAGAGCTCAGACTCCTGGACTCAGGATTTGGAGGTTAAATTTTGGGTTACCAGTGCAGCTGGGAATTAAGGAAAGATATCCTGGAAGGAAGGTAGCCATGGAAAAAAGAGCACATACCTATATAAAACTGTACTCAAATTCTTGGCTGACTCTAAAATTATGAATGTGCTGGGCAAGACTCAAGGGAGACATCAGGTGAATGTACACCTGGAAGGAAAAGTGCTGAGCAGAGAAGTCAGCACATAAAGTGCTAGGGGAGACAATTTGGAGTTCAAGTTCCACCAAATTAGAGGGAATTAGTAAATACCTCATCTTCCCATTAAAGCTTTAAAAGGACCATGCCTTTGAAGCAAGGACTATATCCTAGGACTAAGGCGTGAACCTTTAGGACTGAGGCAGAACCAAAATAAATCCTCCCTAATAAATCCCTAAAAACAGGCCTCTGTAGAAATAAGATAATTGTATAATTTAGTATTTGCTGACAGAAAACTCTTTCTAAAGAAAAATGAAAAATCTGGAATCTCTATGGTGCTTCCTCAATAATAAAACATATTGATAAGATGAGCACTGGGTGTTATAAGCAACTAATGAATCATTGAACATAACATCAAAAATTAATGATGTACTACTATATGTTGGCCAATTGAAATTAAATGAAAAATAAAGCATATTGTCTAATTTAAAATAAGAAACTACTTGTTAGGCAAGGAGGCTGGAAAAAATGAGCTATGATTCAAGAGAAAATATAGTCTACAGAAGGAGACCTATGGATGATAAAGATATTGAAATTAACAGATAAGAACTTTAAAAAAATTGATAAATATGTTAAGAAATGTACAGGAAAGGATAAATATAATAAATTATGAAATAGAGAATTTCAGAAAAGTATGAAAATTCTAAAAAGAAACAATTAGAAATCTTAGGACTAAAAAATAAAATATCAGAAAACAAAATTTGATTACTATACTAAGTAGCAGATCAGAGATTACATGAGGAAGGAACAGTGAATTTGAAGTCAGGTAAATATTATTCAAATCAAAACACAGAGAGGGAAAAAGATTGAAAAAAAAAATAAAAAGAGCCTTAATGACTTGTGAGACAAAATAAACTAAACTTTTGTGTGATTAAAACCTCAGAAGGAGGACAGAGGGTAAACAAATGTATTTGAAAATTCCCCAAACTGATTAAAAACAAAAATCCACTGACCAGGAAGTTAAGTGAACTCCAAGCAGGGTAAGCATGGAACAAAATGTGGAATATTTATGAAAAAGATTATATATTGGGCCATAAAATCAGAGTATTTTCTCTGGCTACAGTGGAATTAAATTAAAAAATTAATTAACAATAAGATATTTAGAAAATCTCCATATATTTAGGAATTAAAGAACATATATAAATTATCATGTGTCAAAGAAGAAATCACAAGGAATATCTGAAAACAGTTTTAATTGAAATATAATAAAAACACAATAAATCATAACTTGTGACATGGAGTTAAAACTATGCTTGGAGAAAATTTTTAGCTTTAAAAATGCATGTATTAGAAAAATAGTTAAAAGTTAAACCTAACAAATATGGGGAAAGGAAAGAGCAAATTAACCTCAGACTAGGTATATGAATAGAAATAATAAAGATGAGATTGGCAGCCAATGAATTAGAAAACAGTCCTCTCAAAAATTAGAGACAATCCGGAAGCTAAAGTTATTTCTTTGAAAAGGTGAATGAGTTAAAGAAATGTCTACCAAGAATAATGCATATACAGAGAGAGAGAGAGAGAGAGAGAGAGAGAACACATACTAGCAATAACAAAAATGAAAGTAGGAGACCTCACCACTCTTAATGCAGAAATTAAAAAATAGTAGGGGTGCCTTGGTGGCTCAGTTGGTTATGTGTCTGACTTTTGATCTCAGCTCTGGTCTTGATCTCAGGGTTGTGAGTTCAAGCCCTGCATTGGGTTCCACATGGAAGGGAAAAGTGAAGGGGTAAAATCAGAGTGGGAGATGAACCATGAGAGACTATGGACTCTGGGAAACAAACTGAGGGTTTTAGAGGGGGGAGGGGTTGTGGGAATGGATTAGCCCCATGATGGGTATTAAGGAGAGCACATGTTGCGTGGAGCACTGGTTGTTATACACGAACAGTGAATCATGGAACACTACATCAAAAACTAATGATGTACTGTATGGTGACTAACAAAATTTTAAAAAGTGAAAAAAAACAAGGTGCACAACACTCATGAAAAATAATAATAAATAACAGAAGGATATCATGAATAACTTTGTCAATATTTTTGATAATAACATTAGATGGAAACACAAACAGATCAAAAATTCCTAGAAAAACACAATTACCACAAGAAGGTATAGAAAATCTGAATAGCCCTAAAAAAAAAAAAAGAAAAGAAAAGAATAGAAAATCTGAATACCCCATATGTATTATAGATATTGATTTTATAATGAAAATCCTTCCCCACAAGATAACTCCAGTACCAGATTGCTTTACTGAGGAATTCTACTAAATAATTAAGAAGAAATTATAGTAATTTTCTAAAAGCAGAAGAGCAGAGAATATTACCTAACTTATTTATGGGTGCAGCATATTCCAGCTACAAAATCCTGAAAAGCACAATACAGAACACAAAATTACAAACCATTATTTTTTCACAAACATAACATGCAAAAATCCTTAACAAAATATCATCAAATCAGACCCTGCACTATATAAATGTATAAATACACATATATACACACATAACATAATATTAGCAAATCAAATCCAGCAATGTATCAAAAGGATAATAATATATTGACCTATATCAAAAGCATAATAGCACATTAATTCAAGTTGGCTTAACACTTGAAATCAGTAAATTCACTACAGCAATGGAATAAAGTAGAAAATTATATGATCAACTTAATTGAGGCAGAAAAAACACCTGACAAAATTCAACATTCATTCAAGGAGTTCAAGAAGGGAACTTTCTCATATACATACAATAGAATATTACTCAGACATAAAAAGGGATGAAATCTTGCCATTTGAAATGACATGGATGGAGCTAGAGAGTATTATGCTAAGCGAAATAAGTCAGAGAAAGACAAATAGTATATGATTTCGTTCACATGTGGAATCTAAACAAAACAAATGAAAGTAGGAGGGAAAAGAGAGAAAACTAAGAAACAGACTCTTAACTATAGAGAACAAATTGATGGTTACCAGAGGGGAGGTGGGTGGGGGATGGGTTAAACAAGTGATGTGGATTAAGGAGGACAATTGTGATGAGCACCAGTGTTGTATAGAAGTGCTGAATCACTAAATTGTATACCTGAAACTAATATTACACTGTACATTAACTAGCTGAAATATAAATAAAAACTTTTTAAAAAGGTAACTTTCTCAATGTCAAAAGGACATCTATTAAAAATTTACATATAACATTTTATTTTATATTTTTTAAGGATTTTATTTATTTATTTGAGAGATAGAGAGAATGCGTCCATGCACATGCATGAGCAGGGGTGAGGGGGAGAGGGAAGGGAAGATCACACTCCTCACTGAGCAGGAAACCCAATGCGGGGCTCAGTCACAGGACCCTGGGATCATGACCTGAGCTGAAGGCAGACATTTAACCAACTGAGCCATCCAGGCATCCTTTACACATAACATTTTATGTAACAGTATAATATTGACTGTTTTACAATTATATTGAAGGAAAAACAAGGATATCCACTCTCACCACTTCTATTCACCATATACTAAAGGTTCCAAACTATCAACAGAGAAAAAGAAATAGGGGTGGGGAGGGGGGAGAAAGGAAGAAGAAACCCTATTGTTAATAACAGACACACACCAAGGAATCTACAAAGAAATGATTATAAATAATAATTCAGCAAAGTAACAGCATACTGGATCAATTTACAAAATTTCTCTATACTAGTAATTAAACAAGCAGAAAATGAAATTTTATTTTATTATTTTTTAAGAATTTATTTATTTATTTGACAGAGAGAGATCTCAAGTAGGCAGAGAGGCAGGCAGAGAGAGAGAGAGAGAGAGGAGGAAGCAGGCTCCCCACTGAGCAGGGAGCCCGATGTGGGACGCGATCCCAGGACCCTGAGATCATGACCTGAGCCGAAGGCAGAGGCTTAACCCACTGAGCCACCCAGGTGCCCCCAGAAAATGAAATTTTAAAATACCATTGATAATTGCATCATAAATAATTGTAATTAATTTAAGAAAACTTCAAAGAAACATCTACACTAAAAATTATAAAATATTACTAAGAGATACATCTTTTACAAAATAAATGGAGAGATAAATAATATTTATTATTGGAAAGATTCATTATTGAAATGTTAATTTTCTCCAAGTCATCTTTAGATCCATCCAATTCCATTAAAATCCAAGCAGAATTGTGATAGATATTGACAAGCAAATTCTAAAAGGTATATGGAAATGATAAGAACTCAAGATAGGGAAACAGTCTTGAAAAAGAACAAAGTTGAAGGTCTACTGATTTCAAGAAACACTATAAAACTTCACTAATAAAGACAGTGTAGATAGACACATAGATTGGTGGAACATAATAGATAGTCTAGAATAGACAGACCCATTTAATTTTCAACAAAGGCACTAAGACATTTTAAAAAAAGAAAAATATTTCCAACAAATGATGTTGAAACAACCGGATACCTGCATGGGAAAAGTAAATCTCAATCACCACTTCACATCATACACAAAAGTTAATTTGAGTTGGAAGATGGACCTAAACATAAGATCTATAATAATAAAGTTTCTAAAAGAAAATATAGGATAATACTTGTGGAACTTTAGGATAGGCAAAGATTTCTGAGAAAGGAAAAAGCAAATCAACCATAAAAGAAAAACTGATACATTGAACTTAATTCAAATTAAAAACTCTTGTTCATAAAAGACTTCATTAATAAAATGAAAGGGCAAGTCCACAGATTGAGAGAAAATATTTGTGACATATATAACTGGCAGTGTACTTGAATCCAGCATACATAAAAAAACTTGTAAAACCTCTAAAAAATGAGTAAAAGACTTGAACAGTCATTTCACAAAAGATGATATATGAATGATCACCATTACTCATTGGGAAAATTCAAATTAAGACCACAACAAGATTTATTTAATTAGAACTGATAATTTTTTTAAAAGATTTTATTTATTTATTTGATACACAAAGGAAGTGTGAGTAGGGTAAGGGAAGGGGGAATAAGGAGAGCGAGAAGCAGGCTCCCAACTGAGCAGGGAGCCTGATGTGGGGATGATCCCAGGACCCGGGATCATGACCTGATCCCAAGGCAGATGCCCAATCAACTGAGATATCCAGGCAACCCTAGGATTGATAAAAAAAAAAAAAAAAAAATTAAAGACTGATAATACCAAATGTTGGTGAGAATGTAGAACAACTGAGATGCTTATACACTGCTGATGGAAATGGAAGTGGTACAATCATCCTGGAAAACTCATAAACTTATAAATCTCAATATATACATACCTGTTACCCAAAAATTGCACTCATAGATATTTATCTCCCTTCCTTAAATGAAAACATAAGTCCATAAAGAGCTTTGCGGAAGAATGTTCCTGTCAGCTTTAATCATGGTCACTCTAAATGGAAATAACTCAAATGTTCACAAACAGGGGAATGGATAAACAAACTGTGGTATATTACTACTCAGAAATAAAAAAGAGATGAGCTACTGACACACAGAATAATATGGATGAATCTCAAAAACATCATATTGAGTGAAAAAAGTGAGATGAAAAAGAAGTGCATGACGTAAAACTCCATTTACATAAAGAGGCAAAGCTGAGCTTTGGTAATACAAATCAGAAGAATGGTTATCTCTGTGTGTTTGTGGGCAGGGAGAATTGACTGGGAAGGGGCACAAGGGAGATTTCTAGGGTAACGTAAATATTCCATATCTTAATTAGAGTGGTGGTTAAATGGGTATGTACAATTGTCAGAATTTATCAAATGGTACAGTTACTATCTGTGCATTTTATTGTACATAAACTAAGACAAAAATATCCATAAGGAACAAAACAAAAAATAAAAATAATAACCAGGTAATTAACTAAATAATAATAAGGTGATTAATTAAAAGCAAAATAATTTTATTGGTTGAGTTTTGAAAGAGTTTTTACATGGGAAGATAAAAAAATGATACCAATTCCCTACCATCTCCTCCACAAAATAGAAGCAGAAGAAATACTTTCTAATTTATTTTATGAGGCCAGCATTATCCTAATACCAGAACCATACAAAGACGTTCCAGGAAAGAAAATTACAGACCAATATTTCTCATGAATATAGATGCAAAAATCCACAACAAAATGCTAGCAAATTGAATCTAATAATTTGAGAATTATATACCACAACCAAGTGAGATTTATTCCAGATATACAAGTTTGGTTCAACATTTGAAAATTAATTTATGTTTCATCACATTAACATGCTAATGAAGAAAAATCACAATATCATATCAATAGACACAGAAGAAGCACTTGAAAACATCTAACACCCATTCATGATAAAAACTCTCTGCAAACTAGGAATAAAAGACAACTTCCTTTATTTGATAGAGAACATCTACAAAAACTCTACAGTTGACATCATACTTTTTTTTTTAAAGATTTTATTTATTTATTTGACAGACAGAGATCACAAGTAGGCAGAGAGGCAGGCAGAGAGAGAGGAAGGGAAGCAAGCTCCCCGCTGAGCAGAGAGCCCGATGTGGGGTTCGATTCCAGGACCCTGGATCATGACCTGAGCCGAAGGCAGAGGCTTTAACCCGCTGAGCCACCCAGGCGCCCTGACATCATACTTAATGATGAAAAACTCAACGTTTTTCCCCTAAAATGGGAAACAAGATAAGGATATTCCTTCTTACCATTCCTATTCAACATTATGCCAGAAGTCCTAGCTAATGCAATAAGGAAAGAAAAAGTATATAGATCAGAAAGAAGGAAATCACACTATATATGTTTATAGGTGATATAAATCTATGTAGAAAATCCTGAAGAATCAACACTAATAACAACAAAAAAACTGCTATAAGTAACAAATGCATATAGCAAGGTAACAGGATACAAGCAAGGTTAATATTCAAAAGTCAACAGTTTTCTTATATAATGGCAATGAATAATTGAAATTTTAAATTAAAAACAGGATCCATTAACATTAGCACCCTAAGAAGGTATACATATAACCAAGCATGTACCAGATCCAAAAAAGAAAAGATACAAAACTGATAAAATAAAGATCAAAATAAATAGAAGTTATTCCAAGTTAGTGGATAGGAAGACTTATTAAGATGTCAACTCTTCTCAACTTAATCTATAGATACAACTAAAATTCCCAAGTAATTTTGTGGTTATTGACAAACTTATTTTGAAGTTTCTCTGGCAAGGCAAAAGACCCACAATAGCTAACAGGATAATGAAGAACATAGTTGGTAGAATGGTACCACCCAAATTCAAGACTTACTATGAGTCACTTATATCTCAAAAATACTAGAAAAAAAGAGAGATCTACAGATTTAATGCAATCCCTATCAAAATAACAACAGCATTTTCCACAAAACTATAACAAATAATACTAAAATCTGCATGGAACCACAAAAGACTCTGAACAGCCAAAAATGATCATGAGAAAGAACAAAGCTGGAGGTATAACAATCTCAAATTTCAAGATATACTATGAAGCTATAGTAATCAAAACAGTATGGTACTGGCACAAAAACAGACACAACAGATCAACAGAACAAAACAAAGCCCAGAAATAAACCAACGCTTATATGGTCAATTAATCTATTACAAAGAAAGCAAGAATGTATAATAGGAAAAAGACAATCCCTTCAACAAATGCTGTTAGGAAAACTGGACAGTGAAAGAATGAAACTGGATCACTTTCTTACACTACACACAAAAATAAACTCAAAATGGATTAAAGACCTAAATGTGAGACCTGAAACCATCAAACTCCTAGAAAAGAACATAGTCAACTATGTCTTTGACATCAGCTTTAGCAACATTTTTCTAGTAAGTCCTCTCAGGCGAGGGAAACAAAAGCAAAAATAAACTATTAGGACTACATCAAAATGAGAAGCTTTTGAAAAGTAAAGGAAAACATCAGCAAAATAAAAAGAAAACTTACTGAAGGGAAGAAGTTTGCAAATCATATATCCAATAAAGGGTTAATATCCAAACTATATAAAGAACTGATACAACACCAAAAAAGACAAAAAATAAAAAAACAATAATTTATTTAAAAAAAGAGGATCTGGATAGACATTTTTTCCAAAGAAGACATACAGATGGCTAACAGACACATAAAAAAATGCTTGATGTCACTAATCATCAAGGAAATGCAAATTAAAAACACAGTAAGATATTACCTTACGCCTGTCAAAATGGCTGGAATCAGAAAGATAAAAATAACAAGTATTAGTGAGGATGTAGAGATAAAGGAACCATAATGCACTGTGGGAATATGAAAAAGGGTGTGAGCCCTGAATAATGTATAGAATTACTGAATCATTATGTTGTACATCTAAAAATAATATAACAACATATGTTCAATAAAAAATAAACTGAAAAAAAAAACTTACTATGAAGCTATAGTGATTGAGACAGTGTGGTAACAGTCAAAGAACAGGCAAATAGATCAATAGAACAGAATAGAGAGCCCAGAAATAGACCACATAAATATAGTAAATTGATGTCTGACAAAGAAGCAAAAGCAAATTAATGAAGAACACTCTTTTTAACAAATTGTGCTAGAGCAGCCAGGCATGAACATGCAAAACAAACAAACAAAATAAATCTAGACACAGACCTTACATCTGGCACAAAAAAATAACTCAAAATGGATCAGACCTAAATGTAAAATGGAAAAATACACAACTTTTAGAAAAAAATAAGAGAAAATCTAGATGACCACAGATTTGTCAATAAGTTTTTAGATGTAACTCCAAAAATACAATGTATGAAAGAGAATGATGACTTGGACTTTGTTAATAACTAAGTAAAACAAAACAAAAACAAAAACAAACAACAACAACAACAGCAAAAAGAAACCAACTTTACCCTGTAAAAGACATTGTTAAGAGAATAAAAAGACAAGCCACAGACTGAGAGAAGATATTTATTAAATGCGTAGCTCATAACGAACTTGCATCCAAAATACACGAAGAATCTTATAACTCAACATTAAAAAAACTAATTAACCAATTTAAAAAATAGACAAAAGATCTGAACCAACATCTCTCTTAAAGAAGATATACAGATGAAAAACAAGCTTATAAAAAGATGCTCAACCTCATATGTCATTAGGTAATTGCAAATTAAAACAATGAGATACCATTACATACCTCCAGGATGGCTAAAACTTAAAACACTGACAATACCAAATGCTGACAAAGATGTGGAGCAATAGGAGTTTTCATTCATTGCTGATGGAAAAGCAAAATAGTACAGCCACATTGGAATGCAGCCATGCAGTTTCTTAAAAAACTAATCATACAGTCTAGCAAATCTTTTACTTATTCAAATGAATGAATACCTATTCCTACACAAAGCCAGCACAAGAACATTTATAGCAGGTTTATTCTTAGTTACCCAAACTTGGAAGCAATCACAATGTCATTCAATAGGTGAATGAACAAACAAACTTTGTACGTCCATACAGTAGAATATTATTCACTAAATATTATTCACTATTATAGCACTAAAAATGAAACATAGAAGAAACTTAAATGCATATTACTAAATAAAAGAATCCAGCTTCTGAAAAAAAGTACATACTATATAATATCAACTACATGGCATTCTAGAAAATTCAAAACTATTTAGACAATAAAAACTTCACAGTGGTTGTCAGATATTTAGGATGCTAGGGAAAGAGGTGAATAGGTGGAGAACAGAGGACTTTTAGGGAAGTGAAACTATTTTGCATGATACATGGCTACAAAACATTTGCATTTGTCAAAGTTCATAGAACTGCACAATACAAAGAGTGAACCCTAATGTAAACTAGGGACTTTAATAATAATGTGTCAATATTGGTTCATCAATTGTAATACATGTACCACAATAATGCAAGGTATTAATAATAGGAGAAACTGAGGGGGGGAAGGAGGTATATGGGGACTATACTTTCTTGCAATCTTTCTGTAAATCTAAAACTGCTCTAAAACGTAAGTTATATATATTTTTTAATGGAGAGGGTTTTCTCTTAAATAAATCATGTTTGGGAGATGCTGGCCAAATAAAATCAAACTAGTTTCTTTATAGAAGAACTTTTCGCAGACTATAATATGCTGATATGCACTGACCTCTCTGTGAGAGGGGTGCCTGGGTGGCTCAGTGGGTTAGGCCGCTGCCTTTGGCTCAGGGCGTGATCTCAGGATCCTGGGATCAAGTCCTGCACTGGGCTCTCTGCTCAGCAGGGAGCCTGTTTCCCCCCACCCCTCTCTGCCTGCCTCTCTGCCTACTTGTGATCTCTCTCTGTCAAATAAATAAATAAATAAAATCTTTTAAAAAAATGATCTCTCTGTGAGAGAGAAAATGTATACAGTTTTTCCCAAACCTACTTGACTAAAAAGCTTGTCTTTCCAGAGTATATCAAGAGACTACTGTGCTTTATATCACTGTGACACAGCAGTGAATTAATGACTTTCTTTTTAATTAATGACTTTTTAAAAAAGTTTTCTGTGTATGCTTGAAGAAAAAATTGATATTATACATAAGGCAATCTTCCATTTTCTCAATGACAAAAATATAAAAAAATAATTATTTTGACCAACTCTAAACTACCAAATTTTAGAGAATGTAGCTGAAAAAATCAGCTCTTGATTTATGATACATAATTTTTAAATTTACTTATATGTATGTAAATTTGAAAGCTGAGATGTATACTGCTCTATCCCAGTCTCATATCTAAAGCACAATTTTATTCAAAATTTTCACATGCATCTTCAACTTTAACCTCTCTGACACTGGGATTTCAATAAGCAAAGTGACTAGAAGTAATATGCTGAAGATGGCAGAGCCTCTATCAACCTGAATCTCTGGATGATGCTATGGAGAAGAACCCCCATCAACACACAAACACCAATAAGTACTCTTATGGACGTGAGTCCCATCCTTTGTTACAGCATCATCTCATCAAAGTCCAGATTCTCAAAACCTAAGTTAAGTCCAGGTGCAGTTGAGTCTCCTTGAGTATTCTTCCTTAAGCTGAGCTCCTCAGACATAGTTTCTCTCAATCTGAGTATCTGAACTAAAGAGACAGGTTAACTCCCTACACAACAAACAGTGGATAACTACTATAGACACACCTGTTCCAAAAATGGGAATTGATGAGGCACACAGGGGCCACTGAGCCACAGAATTTTGAAATATAGCTGGGCATATGTTTTAGAAATTACTTATTAGAATTCCATCCTACTTTTGTTTACAAAGGATTCTTCATGACTCTTGGCTCTATCCTCTGAGCTTTGGTTTCCACCCACTGGATCATTCTTTCATGAAAGGAAGTCTGTGTTTTCAGCTGAGTACTTTCCTCAACTTATTTTCTGCCTGAACATATGAATTTGATACAAATTTGATGGTCCAAACACTTCCTTTTATGTCATACTATTTCCATTCCTTTTAAAGCAACACACTTTGTCAACACTTCTTTCTGCCAACACACTTCTCTTAAAATCGTTGTGGGTTTTCTATGAATATTATTTCTGCTCAGTCATTAAACAGAAACTACACCCACAGATCTCTTGGAGATAAGTCTTTCCATATCATGGTTTCTGATAAAATTGCTGATCTTCTTAGAAGACACTGAATGGTTTTCTAGACAACCATCTGAAATCCTTCTGAAGCCTTAACAAAGAATTCTTACAGTTATACCCCAAGCTTTATTATTAAAACATGTTTTCTCAGCAATGCCCTGGATTTGATCTTTTCTTAGAAGCCATTTCTTAATTTTAACATTGATATGCAGAGAGATTGGAAAGCTTCATTACCAACAAGTCATAACTTCCTTCTGATGAACATTCTTTCCTTTACCTTATCATTCTTCTCTTATATTTTGCTTTTAGCAACAGGGAAATACTGGGTAGCACCTTCATCACTCTATGTGAAAATCACCTTATCCATATCATCTACTTCTTTGGTTACGTTTCCGTCTTTCATGTTAACACTGATGACAATGTGGCTAAACTCTCAGCGAGTATATAACAATATTATTTCTTGCATTAAAAAAATTTTTTAACAATATACATCTCACACTTCTTTAAAATCTAACCAGCAGCCCTTTCAGTTTTTCAAGTTTCTAATGACAGTCTCTTGCAGGAAAGTTTAGACTTTCACTGACAATATTCTCAAAGTCCTTGAAAAGTTTACACCCATTGCTCTGTTCCAAAGCTACTCTTCCTCATTCTTTTTTGTTTTTGTTTGTTTATTTATGGACACTCCACTTTCAGGTACCAAAATTTTTGTTAGCTATCTGCTAGGAGATGAATGTTTGTGCCCACTCCCCTCCAAATTCATATGTTGAAATTTTAATCCCTGATGTGATAGTATTAGGAGGTGGACTATGGGGAAAGTTCTACTTTCATGATGGAATTAATATCCTATAAGAAGAGACAGGAAGGAATTTACAACTCCTTCCCACTCTCTCTACCATGTGAGGTCACAGCAAGAAGATGGCAAACCAGGAAGTCAGCTCTCACCAGAACCAAGCCGTGTTCACCAGAACTATAACAAGTAAATTTCTGAGACCTGGTCTATTGCTCCATAACAATTTACCCCTAATTAAGTGGCTTAAAACAATAAAACTTATTATTTCACACAGTTTCTTACAGGTCAAGGATCTAGAAGCTGCTTAGCTGGGGGCTCCTAGTTCATGGTCTCTCATGAGGTTACAGAAAAAATGTCATTTGGAGTTGCAGTCAGGTGAACGCTTGCCTGGGACTGGAGAATTTATTTCCAGCTTGACTTGTTTAACATGGCTGGCACACTGGTGAGGGATCTTGAAAAGAGGCTTCATTTCCTCATTTATTTCTAAAGCAGAATTGCCATCTTCACTTCCATCTAATTATTGGAGTAGAGAGCTAGCACTTTTTAGATTTTATATGATATCATCCCTAGAAATTTTGTATCAAACCACAAGCCTCCCAAACCTTTCATAAAATATTATAATAGATACTATCCTATTTATTCTATTCTATACAACATAACCACTTAATGCACTGGTTTTTTAATTTTTTTAAAAATCTTGTTTAAAATAACGTTTAACATTTACAATTCTGAAATCATACACAAAGATATAATTATGAAATAATCTATTTCCATTTGCCATTATGATTCCTTTCACCAATTTTGTCAGGTGACCTTCATAAAACACCTCAAACTAGCACTGATAAGGGCCATTTCAGAATAATGTTTCTTCCCCAAACTATATTATCTAATATAAAATACTTGACAGAGTGCCTTGTAATATTCTAAGGTTTTGACTATAAGGCAAGTTCTTTCTTTCTGAGTACTAATTTTGAGATTAAAAAAAAAATTGCCCTATACTTAGTCATTGTATTAGTTTGCTAGGGCTGCCATAACAAATACCATGCACTAGGTGACTTAAACACCAGACATTCTCACACTTCACAGTTCTCACACTTCACAGTTCTGAGGCACAGATGTCTAAGATCAAAGTGTCAACAGGTTTGGTTTCTTCTGAGGCTTCTCTCTCAGTTTGCAAATGGCTATCTTCTCACTGTGTCCTCACCTGATTTCATCTCTGTGTCTTCATCTTCTCTTCTTATAAGGACACCAGTCATATTGGATTAGGGCCCATCCTAACAATCCCATTTTAACTTAACTACCTCCTTAAAGGTCTTATCCCCAAATACGGGTATAATCTGAGGTATTAAGGGTTATTAGGGCTTCAAAATATGAATTGGGGGGACACAATTCTGCCCATAATGGGCATATATGATATTTATGCTCTGGATTTTTCCAGAAGGTTTTCAAGAGGATTCCTAAGAATCCAACAAAAACTGCCTGAATTAAAAACATGATGAAGAGAAGATATACAAAACCAGGATCAAAAACAAGAGTGAGGTCAATAAAAGCATTCTATCATGACTTCCATAGCAACTTCAAGCACCCCTCTGAATTATCTAAAAGCTCCCAGGTAGTCAACATAAAATGGCAAATCAGGCCAGTAACACAGCTTTGTTTTATTTGTGACAGCCATCTAGAATATAACGCTGTGAGAGTGGCATATTGGGTTTATTTCCATTACTCCTATAGCAGATTGATTTATAAACCATCAAAGGTATGTTGACTCAGAACTTCAGAATGTGACCATATGTGAAAAAAGAAAGGTCTTTATGGACATGGTTAAGGATCTTGAGAGAAGATCATCCTGGATTAGGATGGACCCTAAATCCAAGGACAAGTGTCCATGTAAGAGAAAAGAAGAGAAGAAGATGAAGAGGAGAATTTCTGTGAAAACAGGTAGATATTGGAGTAATGCATCTACAAGACGAGCCCCAATGATTGTGGTAAGCCACTCAAAGCTAGGAATGAGGCATAGAACTAATTTTCCCTCAGAGCCTCCAGAAAGAAGCAACTCTGTTGATACCTTGATTTTAGCTCCTGGCCTCCAGAGCTGTGAGAGCATACATTTCTGTTGGTTTAGGCCTCCCTGTTATTGGTAATTTGTTACAACAGCCATAGAAAACTAATACATGGGACATCATATTCTGAGATGACCATATGTCATTCCCTTTCTCTTCCATTTTCCATATAAATGTGGATGCTCTGGATGTTAAATGTTGAGGCCCCACATGATCCTAAATCATCTCAAAGAGAAGTCTCTATATTCTGTTTACTGAGGTAGAAAACTGGACCAATGCATTTCATTTTATAATATTTTATCTGTAAAAGCAACATAGCAATGTAGCAAGGTAGGAATATAAACAATGGAATTGGCTATAATGCCACTACTTTTGTAACTTGGTTATTTTACATATTTCCATGAAGTTTTACACACATATATGCAAATAGGTATATACTTCATGGATGCCATGATGGAGTGCTCTTAAAAAGTATTCCAAGATAAAGGTTTAACTGAGTTTGCTGCATATATGTTGAACCTTTGGTTCCTGACTAGGTGAAGATAATTTTACACATTTGATATAAAGAACAGAAATTAGTTTTGATCTAGTCCTTTGAAAATTTCAGATTTTCATTACTATATAGATGCAATATTTATTAATGGAATGGTTGAGGGATACTATATACTTATTAATAAACAACACATGTCCACATTGTCATGTTTCTTTTTAAAAATGCCCAGTTCAAAATAAAATTAGCAGGAAGAGTTGATTATTGGAAATAATTGCATAAAAGATCTGAGTTTTTCTCAACTTAGTAGCCAATTAACATTTCACTTTTGCTGTCAGTTAATTGCGATATGTATGGAGAAAGTATTTGTCATAAATTTTCCCCACAGACTAGTATAAAAAGAGTTTGCTAAAATATGAAACTTGTATTTTGTAGTTCTTTTAGCACTGTCAAAATGAGAAACCCATGGGCTGCAATCCAGCTGTAAGTCTTACCATTCATTGACTCTGTTCTCGGTGATACCTGGAAGTAGATTAATAAATCCTCATATATAGTCTTTCAATCTGCACAATGAAAGAACTCAGCTGTCTGGCAGGGGTATGCAATCCTATGTGGTCTGTTGTGATTATTCTGTGACTCATCTCAGAACTCTCATTTCTGCTGCCATCACCATGGTCCTGTCCTTCCTGCAGTTGTCATCACTCATAGCAATGAATCAAAGTATCAACATAAACTGTTTAGTAAGTCAGACTCATAGCCTTTGCTGCTGGCAGTTCCTGGCCTTAAAAGCCCTTTCTCCTACTTTATTGCTTGGGAGTCTGTTGTCTAGGTTCTTCTGGCTCTTCTATGAGGCTTGAAAACATTGACACCAGTCCCTGGGAAGACCTATCAACACTAAGATAAATCAGGTTTCACTCTATGAGCTGAATGAAATATAAGGTGACCTCTTCCTCTAGTCACTGATTCAACTGTGCAATAACTAAATATTTTGAAATAATGTTTGAATGCCAGGAAATATGCCAAAGATTTAATTGTTGTGATCTCACTTAATCCTCACAATGACCCTGTGGAATTGTACCCATTTTATAGAAGAGGAAAATGGGGTCTAAAGAAGTTTAAGAACTTGGGTAAGATAGAGCTAGCAAGGTACAGAAAAAGGCTTTTGACTTGAGTTTTCTTGCTTTAAAAGTCTATGCCCTAGCTGTAACTATGTGATGGTTTCCCAGTGAGGCAATTAAGGGACCACCTGAAACCAAATTATCTGTTTTTTCTTTCCCATTTTTGTCAGCCAACTTTACTTATAATCATGTAGCTCTTGCTCTGTGAATGAATAGTTGATAAGAAAACTTGCCATAGTATACCTTTGGCCAGGTGGGAATAAAAATTTTCTCTACTGAGTCTGATCTTGGCCAACCATCTTGAAATCATCAATGTATAAATGTTTCCTCACAGTTTATAATTAATATCTGCGTGCTCTATAAGACTTTTTCATGTTCTATTTGGAAAAGTGATGCATTTTTCCTTAAATATCTTGGTCTGGGTGGCTCAGTCGTTAAGTGGCTGCCTTTGGCTCAGGTCCTGATCCTAGGATAGAGCCCCAAATCAGGCTCCCTGCTCAGCGGGAAGCCTGTTTCTTCCTCTTCCACTCCCCTTGCTTGTGTTCCCTCTTTTGCTGTGTCTCTCTGTGTCAAATAAATAAATAAAATCTTTAAGAAAAATTTCTTAGTCTGGTTTGTTTATTTATTGCTTATTGCCCCTTCACTGTAGAAATCTTTTAGGCAGCCCACACCGTATTATAGGTTGGCACTTGACACCATATAAGAATCTGCAACAGAGGTAGCTATTGGTTTTTGGATTTTCCCATGCACAAGTGTATCTTAATCCTGAGCATTAGTCTTTCTTTGTAGGTTTTTGAAAGCTGTCCGATAGCAAAAGCAAAAATGAAGGCTTCATTTCCCCTATAAATATTTGTTCAGTGACCTATGACTGTTGGCCAGCCCGCCTGCCAACACCCCATTAGAAGTCATCCCTTTTACAATCATCTACTATCATTTGATAACCTCTTGGGGTTAAGAGTACAGATGCAAGATCTCAGAGATTTCTGATGGGAATACTTCATATCCCAAGTATGTTTTTCCTTCAAAATGACATCACCACAGGGAAACATTTTTCAAATAATTTGGCCATCATGTTATAAAAGCTTCCTTAGAAATACAAAGAAAGAAGCACTCTGTACCTCAAATAAAATTTTTCAGAATCCATGGATGAAAGGAAAAAAAGAAACACCTTATTGGTTTAATTAGTCTTAGAAGGTCTTGTGGTGGCAAGGTGACAAGGCCAAGGAGGAACAGTGTCATTACAAAAAACTGTATTATATGACTTTTTGTAATAAATTCTAATGTTATGAAAGCTCATGGTTACTGGCTTAGGCTTGAAAATGGCATTTGTACTTCAGATTGGAGCATAGAGATGATTTAGGGTGAATTATGTGAAAACTTATTTCTAACAACAGAGCAGTCAAATGGCTGCCCATGGGTTAAGATTTTCATCTCTAAGTCTCCTCCTACCTGCTATTATTTTATGGATAAATGTTACTAAGGGAGCTCTATGCCTACTTCTTTAGCTTAAAGCACTGAATTTATTTAAAAAAATGCTCTGTACAGGGCAAAAAAAGAAGAACATAGAACAAAGAAGACTGTAGGAGACTGGACTGTGAAAAAAAATTCCTCTTTGAGGAGCAGAAATGGACCACTAGGTTAAAAATAATACCTGTAACATGTAAATTTCTCAGATTCTAGTTCTCAGGGCACGTGTGTGTATGAGTGTATCCCAATGTTAAGTTTTCTTGCAATGTGTAGAGTTAGAAAAAATACATTAAAAATTTATTGGGGATCTACTACATACCATCCTCTGAGTTAGCACCTCCCATGCAGAGATAGTAGTAGTAACAAAAACTAGGTAATACCTCATTTGGTTTTTACAATGGCCATATCATACCATTATTTCCACTATGTAAATGAAAAAAGTGAGGTTCAAAGAGGTGAGGAAACCAAAGAGATGCAACTAATAAGAAATGGAGCCAGAGTTGAACCCCATGCAGCCTGACTTCAGAGTCCACTATGTCATGCAACCTGGTTCATGCACTTCAAGAGCTCACAGTCTGCCAAGAAGAGAGGCAAACCCAGATTATCTTAGAGATATGCAGAAAACAAGTGGTTACATAGAGAAGGAAGCTATCCATCTTCTAAGTGGTCAGGAAAGACTCTGTAGAATCCGAAAAATGCATTTTATTGGATTCTACATGAAACCTGATACATGGAAGGTATAGCCAATACATGGAGGGTGGGTAGCATTTCCAGATGGATGTGCTGAGGAAGGGAGTTTCAGATAAAAGGAACATGGTAAACACAGATGTAGAAATTGGGGTGAAGTGGCAGAGTGACTAAAGTGTCAGTGAATACTGGACTGTAGGGTACATACAAATGGGAAGCTGGTCTGAGATGACCTGGATGGGTGATGAATGAGGGCTTTTCTACATGCTATGATCCTATGAAGGACTGTATGCAGGACATTTACATGACCCATTTTTAGTTCAGAAAAATAACCTTATGGTCTGCGTGATGTCAAATTTGAAGGGATTTGAAGGGGTCAGTCCTATAGGCAGAATAGTTAAGATGCTACAAAACTGTTCATGCAAGGAATCTGGAAACCTAAGGCCAGCCACAGTAACAGGAATGAAGACTTGCTTGAGAAATGTTTCGTGCTAGGACTGACTGAATTGAGAGGCTAACTGGATGTAGGTGTGAGGGTGAGGGTGAGAGAGAGGGTGAGGTCATAGTGACTCTCTAGCTGTTAGCTCGAGTTACTGGGTGGATGGTGGTGGTGTCCATTTCCATGAGGTATATGGGATGGAGAGCAGGGGGTAGGAATACTCCAAATTCTGCTTTGCAGCTCCCTCCTTACTTCCTGCTCCTCCCCATCCCTTTCTCCTCTGGGCCCCAACATCACCTTTTGATATCACTCTTTGGATCTTTACTTTGTTTTGTACTTGTATGTACCTGTCTTCAGCAGTAGACTATGAACTCCTTGGTAGTAGACTCTATAATATATTTACTGCTCAATAAATGATTGTTAAATTAGTTAATGAAGAACAAAACCATTTTTTTTCATGAATGGATAATTAAGAATTCAAAGGAAACTCTCTCCTGGTAATGGTCAATCCTCTGTCCCTGTTCTGCTTTCAAAATACTTAAAATAACATATATCCTTCTTCCACAAAATATGGGTTTGAAAGCAAAGATTGCACCACAACTCTGACTCTGTTATTCTTCAGTTTGAAAATCCCCAGTCCCTTCAGATATTCCACATACAACATAATTTTCATATACTTTATCACCCTATTTGCCC
Source organism: Lontra canadensis (assembly GCF_010015895.1). Lineage (NCBI taxonomy): Eukaryota > Metazoa > Chordata > Mammalia > Carnivora > Mustelidae > Lontra > Lontra canadensis. Next base: position 23,636,222 of record NW_022631009.1, read on the forward strand.
TCTTCTGGACATGTTCCAGTCTGTGTTCTTCTTTAAACATGATACTCTGCTAATCTGAGCCATACAGAATGTAATGTGACCATTACTTCTGAAAAGGGGTAAAAGTGAATCATTTTAAATAACCAAATTCAAAATTATTTTTAAAGGAAGAAACCGTATTTAGGAAATTAAATCAGTAAGTAGCTTGAGGTAGAAGGTGAGAGTTTGAAGGCATGGGTTAGGTGGGAGTCAAGTAAGCAAAGGTCTAAATGTTCTTAGAAGCTAACAGAAATTGTGGATTGGGGAAAAGCCAGAGATAGCCTAAGGACTTAATTTGTTTTGTAAAATTTCATCACAATATAATATACATACTCCAAAGTATACAAATCCAAAGAATATAGCTCCATGAATTCTTAGAAAATGATCACACCAGGACCATGAAATAGAAACATTATCAATATCTACACACTGTTTTTTCCCCTTTTGGTCATTTACCCTCTTCAAAGGAGATACTGACTGCTAGATGTCCTGTTTCTCTGTCCCCTAGCAATGACCTTCCACTGAGGTCCAAGCCTGGATTCTCCACTCATGATGTCCCTGATGAGCAAGCCTCCCTGTCTAGGGTAAAAGAGATGTATATCATCAATGATTAATTAGTCTATGGTTTCAGAATCTTTCCCATTGTTAGTAGTGTCCTTCCCTCAATGGGGCCCTGCCCACCAAGCAGCAGGAAATTGCCCTGCCAAGGTTTTGGCTTAGTTTGTAGGCTTCTGCCCCATGCATCTTTGGAATTCAGGGAAAGAGATCTTCAAACCTCCAACTTTGTCTCCTGTGCCTCAGGTGAGCACCAAAATATCTCTACTTTCTTTGTCTTTCATCCATGGTACTCTGCTCAAGCCAAACCTAGATTCTTAGACTCCAGCCTTCACCAAGAATCAGCACATGCCCCACAGGGACAGCTGTAGTTCCTCAACTTCTCTTGGAATATTTCTTCTCTCTCAGCAGTTTTACTCCTTTTCGTCTTCAATGTTTCTGAAGTTCTTTGTTTCCTTTAGAATATCAGGAGCCAGCAAACTTTCATGTCAAGACCAGATAGTAAATATTTTTGGCTTTGTAAACCATGTGGTCTTTGTCACAACTACTTAGTTATGTTGTTATAGCACAAAACAATACTAAAAAAATGGGCATGGCTGATTTGGCCTGCAAGCTATAGTTTGCCAACCCTCCAAATATATAATTATTGTACCTTATTTAATATTCCAGCTCTTCAATGAGATAAGAGGCCCATGTGACCTAGTCTATCCTAGCTGAAAGCAGAACCCTACCAGAAGACTTTTAAGAACAAGCATGCCTAATATGCAATTTGAAGTTCTTGAGTAGCTATGATGTAAAACTTTTTCTTCATTTTCCCAAACTTACAGTAAACTCTTTTGTATATACAGAGGCATCTGTGAGTAGGATATGTGTGTGTGTGTGTGTGTGTGTGTGTGTGTGTGTGAAAATGAAGGGGAGAGTTCGATTTGGAGGTTGATGAGTTTTGGTGATTTAGGAGGTCGATAAACAATAGTTCTCTTTTCCCCCACCCAGTACCAGAAATAATTGAGAGACAGACATAAAAGACATGAAAATTGAGCCCACAATATCACTTTTATTAGTGATAAGCTAGGTGTGCTTTGTTTTGTTTTAGGTCACACAAGCTCTTTCCTTTTTTTTTCCTTCATTTTCTTTTCCTTTGGATGACTGACTTGAGAGTTCTTTATGATTCCATTATACCTCTACTATTGACTAAGTATTTTTGTTGTTTTTTTCAGTTAGCTTCAGTGGTTGCTTTAGAACAAGAGACAGAAAGCAAACTATAGCCTGCAGTCCAAATCCATCCCACCACCTTTTTTTCAATAAATAAAGTTTTATTGGAATACAGCCATATTCATTCATTTATTTATGTCAGTAGATGCTTTTACACTGCAAAGGCAGAAATGACTAGTTGTGATATAAACCATTTGGCCTACAAAAACAAAAATATTTTCTATCTGGTCCTTGACAGAAAAAAATTTGCCAATCCCTGTCTAAGGCTTACAATATATACCTTGATTCATCATAGTTCCCCTGTAATTGCGGATTTGTCCTTGGATCTTTTTATTTCTGTCATTTATTGCTTTATGTATGTTGAATCTATGTAATTAGGTACATACAGATTTGAAATTGTGATTACTTCATTTTATACTGATTCCCTTACCATTACAGAATGCCTTAGTTTATCTTTAATAACACATCTTTTTCCTTAAGGTCCATATTTTCTGATATAAGCGTAGCTACTCACAATTTCATTTGATTAATTCTTGCATGGTATATCCATTTCCAAATTTCACTTTTAAATCTCTGTTCTTTATATTTAAAATTCATCTTTCGTTAAAAGCATATTGTGAAGTTTTGTTTTTTATCTACTCTGACAATCTTATTATTTTGCTTAGAGTATATCATCTATTTATACTTAATTTAATTACAGATATAGTAGGGCTTATATCTATCATCATATTAGAGTTTGGGTTTGTTTCCTTTTTTTTTTTTTTTCCTATTTAGGGCCATCTATTTTATATTTACTTTTTTTTGTTTCCTTGTTGGTTAATCAGATATGTTTTTATTACACCAGTTTCCATTATCTAATTTGTTATATACTTTTTTACTTTTTTTAAATGGTTTTCCTAAGACTATGCCATGACTTACTAGATTTCCATACAAACTTATACTTTCACCACTTCCAGGATATACTTAGACCTTTCAAACTCAATTTTCCCTTTTTCTTTCTTTTTCATTATTTTTTCATATATTTTGTCATATATTTAGTTGTATACATATTTGAACCTTAAAAGACATCATAACTCTTTCTTATAGCCTGCCTATCAATCTATCTATTTATCTATCTATCTATCTTATAGCTTACCTAACTCATTTTTCCATATATACACCATTTGAGGTGCTCTTTTTTCATTTCTGCTCATACACTTATCTACCTGGAGTCATTTATTTTGCCTGAAGTTGTCCTTTGAGTATTTCTTGTAAGGAGGACCTCCTGGTGATTAATTTTCCTTCTTATTGTTTTTCTAAAAACATTTACGTATTTTACCTTTACATTTGAAGAATACTTTCACTGTCCTCAGTCACTCATTTAACACTTTAAATAAATCCATTTTGTTCTAGCTTCCTTCATTTCCTTTCAGAAATCAGATATAAGTCATTTCTGTTTCTTTGAATTTTTCTTTATTTTTCTGGATGTTTCTAAAATGTTCTCTATGTCTTTAATTTTAGAAGTTTGATAAACATGCTTATATGTGGTTATCTGTGCATTCATGCTGCTTGAGGTTTGAAGAGTTTCTTTAATCTGTAGATTGATGTCTTTCTTTAGTTTTAAAAAATGCTTAGTCATTACCTCTGACATTCTTTGTCTCCTCCCATTCCAGAACGCCATTTATACATATATTTGAGCATTTCCCACATATCTCTCATGTGATATTTTTCTGCTCTTCTTCTTCTCAGTGTTTCAGTTGGGTATATTTTAATTGACCTAACTCTAGGCCACTATCCTTTTCATCTACTATAACAAATATGTTGCTAAACCCATCCTATTAATTTTTCATTTCAGATACTAGAGTTTCTATGTTCTATAATATCTATTTAATTGTTTTGCAGTATAAATCAAATTCTTGATTACATTTTCATTTTTTTGTATATTTTGTCATCTTTTCATTTTTTTGTTAAGTATATTATTTTATTTTGAAGTCATTGTCTGCTATCTAAAATATCTGCATTGTTTCTTTTATTCTTTAATTATCAATCATATTTTCTTGCCTTTTCTCTTAACCAGTTATTTTTATTTCATTCTGGACATAATGCAATCCTAGAGGATACACACAATATTATATTCCACCAGAAGTGGATTTCCCTTTCTTCCTCTCAGGATGAAGTAATGAGCTAAATTGGGCTGACATTTAATTTTGGTAAGAGTCTATCTTTCTCTGGTGAGATTCTAGCTTGCTTCTGTTTTTACTGATGATCTTCCCAGGCTTTTGGTTGAGATCCTAGCATACTTCCATTTCCTCAGTTCTAAATAACTGCAGGGGCTTCAGCTATGACCTTCAGAGATTTCTATCCTAGCTCTCCAACCTTCTATACCAAACAGCCTCAAAATCCAGCAAGTGTCTTTAAGAGAGTATGGTTAAAGTACATCCCATTCTGAGGGAGCATATTTATTTCCTAAACTCTGAAAGACTACAGGAGATTTTATTGTATATTTTAGAAGCGTCTGGCTTAGCTTAAAGCCTTTTATATAGCTCTAGAGCTCAAGAAAAGGCCCATGGGAAAAAAACCTTCAAAATTCTAACTTGTTACTGACTAACCAAAAAAACACTGTTGAATTTTTCTCCAAGAAAAGATCCTGATACTCAATCTGTACTCAATATCAATAAATGTCCTCAAGGAAAAAATGGCTTGTATTTGTCATCTCAACTTCAAGCACTTCTCCACCCTCTAGAATTCTAGTGTATCTATTCGTCATAGTTTTCACAGCTCTGAGTGCCTTTAGGTTATAACATTTGTAATTTATCAGTTGTTACAATGGGAGAATGGATCTGCCATAATCCACTCTATCTTACTTGAAGGTGGAAGTCTCTTAAGAGACCATTCTCAAGAGTGGGCACATTGATGCATTATGTTAAATCCAGTGCTTAGTACATAATTACCAAATACCTTTATATCTGTGAGTAATAGAGAATCTGACTATGGTAGCTTAAAGAAACAAGGTTTCTCCTGCTCATTTAATAAGAATTCGAGAGTTAGAAAGTTACTGATACTGTTTCAGCAGCTCAGTGATGTCAGTGTTGATGATGTCTTTGAAATTCTCTTGGCACTTCCCAAATGTATCTCATGTCAAAGTCACCAGATGGCTATGGTTTCAAATAATATTTCTGCATTCAAGGCAAAAAAAAAAAAAAAGGAAGGGCCATGACAGTCAACTGTGTTTTTCATTGGGGAAAGCACAGCCATCTTAAACCTCTCAACTAATTCTCTATTTTATTTGATTGACCAGGCTGTGTCATACAGCCACCACCAGTAGTAAGGGAAGATGGGGTATTCAGTACTTATGTAGGTAGGATAATCAAAGAGTTGATCAGGTAAAGAGTAACTGAGACAGGTAAAGACTGATCCAGACAAAGAAAAAATAAGTGCAAAAGACAATAGGTGAGAGAACATATCAGACTTTCAGGAGCAAGAAACGGAAAACCAGTATACATCAAGTAATATGTCACTTTTTCTCTCACAGAATAAGATGTCTGAAGAAAGGGTAAAGCAGTTTAATTTAAAGGTTCTACAAAATCATTAAGAATACATATTATTTCATCCTTCTGTTCTGCCATTCTCAATAATTAGCAGCTCCACTCATGATCACAAGTTGGCTATAGTAGCTCCTGGTACCATATCTTTACACATCCAACTCCAGAAGTAAGAAAAGAAATCATTCTTGCCTTGGATCCCAAGAGCCCTCAACAGATTTTCTCTCAGTCTCAGTGACCAGATTAGTGTCACATGATTAATGTCAATGATTGGCCTTAAAAAACCATTTTGAAAAGGTAATGAGTTAACCATTATTTCTTAGAAAAATTAAGATTTATCCCCAGGAACTCAGGAGAGACCCAGTATTCCCCAAAATTTATCCTCTCTAGGACTAGTAAATACATTTAGGGCTCATTAGTAAGAAAGAGTAAGAAAATTACTACTATACTCTCTAAAGTTTGCTACTGAGAACATGAGACACTTGGGAAATTCAAATAATTCACTATGTTTAGAATATGAAGGACAAGGTTGGGAGTGAGGTAAGTGGAAAAGTAGGGTCCAGCCAGATCACGATGAATCTTTTAAGTCCTAGTACTGACCGCAGACTTCCTCCTAAAGGCAACGGGGACCCACTGAGCACTGAGCCATTTTAAGTAGGGAAAGGATACAATCCACATTTTCAATTCGGAAATAACAGTCTTACTTAACTGTGGAGAATGGAAAGATGGGACAGAACTGATAACAGGAAAGCATAAAGAAACATAAAATATGGCTATAAAGTACTAAGATATTTTCCAGGTTGACATTCCAAATAATAATAGCTATCATTGACCTGAGTTAATTCATGAGATCTTCACAAAAGCCTGGTAAGGCATTTAACACTTGAAGAAACTGAGATTGGCGAAGGTTAAGTAACCTGACCCAAGTTACACACTAATTTCCAGGGCTGAGACCTGAACTTAAGCAGTCTGCCTCCAGAGATTGTATGCATCACCAGTACATTGAAATGGTTACTGAGTTATCTTGAAAGTAAGTCTCTGATAAGTCTCAGATACTACTTGACCTTAGGTGTGTAATTTGCCCAAAGAAACTAGATAAATTTGAAGAGGAGACATGACTGGGTAGAGTTCTGGATTCCAAGCTTGATTCTGGAACTCACTAGCTTCAGCCTTGGCTAAGCTATAGTTTCCTCATCTATATAAAAGGCCATCTCTACTTTGAAAAGTTGTGAAAATTGAATTAAATGAGGAAATGTTTGTAAAGCTTTCAGCACATGGAAGACCTTAAAATTGTTTGACCCCTTTCTTGTCCTTTGTCAAATATCAATGCCAGGGTGAAGTATGCATTCCAGACTGTTTGACATTCTGGAAGTCAAGAAGTAAGTGATCTCTGATTGCTAATGAAGAAGGAAGGTAGAGAACCAGCACATTCTAGAATGGGGGTTCCAAACATGGGGGTCCATGAGCTTGGGGGAAAAAACACATCATGTTTTTTATTAACCTCTAACTGAAATTTATCATATGCTTCAACTTTGACCATTGACAGCAAACCCAGGTGGCACAAATAATACCTCTGCCTCTTTGTCAATAGCAATCAGATATTTTCATATCACATTTCAGTTATCACCAACCTCTTTAAATGTTTTTACACTTATCACTACTTTGAAATTAAGTCAGTTATTAGATATCTGTATTAAATCTTGTTATTTAATGAATTTATGCAGAAGTATACACACAAACAAATTAACAAACTCATTAACTTTCTGTTTCTATCTCTCATGAATTTAATAGTGTTTTGATAACTCAGTATCAAGAAACTTGGTTTCCTTTGTGTCCTATGTATTCTGTCATATCCAAAAAAAACCCCCACCGTTTTGCTCAGTGGGTTAAGCCTCTGCCTTCAACTCAGGTCATGATCTCAAGGTACTGGGATTGAGCCCTGCATTGGGCTGTCTGCTCAGCAGGGAGCCTGCTTCCCCCTCTCTCACTGCCTGCTTTTCTGCCCACTTGTGATCTCTGTCTGTCAAAAAAATAAGTAAAATCTTAAAAAAAAAAAAAAAAGTAAACTCCTGCACTAAAGGATCTCAGGCAGTGGTGGGGGTGGGTAGCAGAGGGACTAGGGGAATATGAATCTTATCAGTGGAGTGCACTAGGCATTTTGGGGCAAGAAGTTCCGTGCTCTCCTGCCTGTGACCTTCTGCCAATCTGGGGCAGGAGGCAGATGACCCGGGCCTGGCAGCTTCTGAGACTTTTTCCTGAGCATTCTTGTAAAACAGCAACCACATTGCCACATGTGCCTGGAATTTGATTTCCAGGCCAAGTGTCAGCTTTTCCGTGCTAAGACTCCCTCAGGTTTTGGCCCAGGTTCTCCTGCTGTCAAGGCCCAGCCCTTTCAATACCTCGACCACCTGCCAGAGAGAACAGATTCATGGAATGTTGGCTGCCACTTCTGAGTCACGTCGTCAGCCACAGACTTCCACCTGCAACCTCTGGAGGCCTGGACTGCAAGGTGCCTGAGGAGACAACTGGCGCTGACCTGGCCCTGTCAGGGCAGCATGTCCTTCCCTATGGGCCAGGAGGCTTTACAGATCTGGCCAACTTCCTTCTCCCTGCTCTAAAGAGGCATTTTTTCTCAGAGAATGAGCCTGAGTTTTTCCAGTCTTATCTAGAAATCTTAGTTTTTCTCAAGTTATTCTTTTTTCCTGTAATCCAACAACAAATTTACCTCAGGAAATGGTAGGGAGAAAGGCTTATGCAAGAGGAGGATATTGTTATAAATAGGAGTCCTTGCTGTGACTTGCTTAAATAAACAGGTTGCTAATGTTTCCAGGCAGCGGCAGAGCTACTGTTCAGAGGCTGGTCAAATTGTTTTCCTTGTAGAAAAGAATCAATGTCCTTCTAAACTACTCCTTCACCAGAAGTGAACTGAATCCCTTTACAACCTTAGTTTGGGGAAATGGTCCTATTTGCCCCTGCTAGATGAGGGAAGGAACCTAACCTTCTAGAGATGATGGCCTAAGCCATGTATGTTCCAGAAATGAGAAAAGACCCCTGCTGCAGAAAATTTTCTTCCCTCAGCCACGCAGCCAAGACCTGAAATGGTGTGTGTGTGCGCTATATATATATATATATATATCCATTACATACATGTATCTATTATTGAAACTTCTAATGCTTCCAAGAGAGGAATATATAAAAGGGTTTTAATTAGTAACCTCTTTATATTAATTATTTATCTGATCTTTTTCAATTATGGGCCAAATGATTACAGATAGCAAGAGAGGACAGTGTCATTAGATCTAGTAAGCGTTTAGAAAGACTATTGGCAATGAGAAAAAAAAGGAAACAAAATAGAACTCTGGAGAAAATCCCCCTTTTGCTATGAGCTGGATCGAGGAGCTGATGGAGATGACCAGTGCTGGGCAGGTACAAGGCATTAAAAAAATATTTATTAAATGAAGTGGAAGTGGGAAGTGGAAAAATAAAACCATTGTTTTGCTTGTTTTTTTTTTTTTTTTAAGTCCCTAACACCACCCTACCCCCAACTGAATGGCGCCGAGTCTCCGTTAAAACTGGATAGAATCCCTAGATTTGGCCATAGCAAAGATTTTCTGATCTTCGGTTAGCTAAAGAATCATTTCATTCATAGGTAACTGGCTCAGTAAAGGGTTTATTTTCATAACTGCCTGCCCTTTGTACTTCTTAAAATTTAAAAGTAGGAGGGGGTTAGCGAGTTTAAAACTAGGGGGAGGTGAGAATGAAGGGAAAGAAACAGCATCACTTCTCATAACAACATGAAGCATTATTTCCATTGCAGACAAATGGATTGTACACTACAAGGCAGTTAGGAAACTTTCTTTTCCTACCTGTTTAGGGTCTATTGCCTCTAAGTTTCAGCTTTTCCTCTTCCAGACTAATCTTATCTTTGGCTTTTACTCTCCAAATATGTTTTGGTGGAACATATGACTTGATAGTATATCAAGTGGATTCAATCAAACCGGACTTTACATTTTAGATATGTGTACAGAATGTTTAAATCCTCATAATGTAAGCAAATACAAGTTTTTCACATGGTATCTGTGTCTTATACCATAAAGAATGCCAAAAAGAAAAAAAAATTAAGTGAACGTAATCACATTTTAATGAGTCCCACATTCTCACTTACATGGATTTATCAACAACATGTTCTCGAAAATAAATAAATAAATAAGGTAGTATAATTTTAGCTCATGTGTGTCAATAAATCTAGGAAATCAAACCAGATAATCACTTTGGGAACTGAATGAACTATCCACTTGGCCTAAATTGATTAAGCTGACCTCTATAATTGCTAATTCTTAACTTCTTTTGCTCTTTAGAATAACTGCTAATGCAGACTTAAATAAACTATGCAAAGGACCAAAGGTCCAATATGGTGTAGTAGAAATGTCTCTCCATTAGCGATTGGGATACCTTCAGTTGAGAGCTAAGCAGAAATGGTTCCTGTCAAACTTTTTGGGTTGCTCACAGTTAGGAATTTAGGGTCTTCCTTTTCCATGCCCTGATAGCTCTGCAAATTGAAAATACTTTTAAATTCCTCTTTCCATGGAAAAATTCTAACTTCTGTTTTTGAAAAGGAAAAAAACAACAACAACAAAAGATGGAAAACAAGGGCATTCTGATTGTGGTGCTCAATATCCTGCAAATTATACTATACATTGTTCTTCAAAATGTACTTCATGGAGATTAACACTAACTTAAAGTGATTTCATATGGTGTTTTACTTGATGCTATGATTTTCCAAGATTTATAGATGATCTATTGTATTCTTATGAGATAATTTAATGAATTTAAAGGGGGAACTATTTTTTTATAAAATCCTGTATACTATTACACCATTTACAACATTTCTTCTCCTAACTTCTTGGGACTTTGGAAACACAGGACTGTGTACGAGGATATTCACAAATTTATTTTCTAATATTGTAGCAGTTGTACAAAAGTGACAAGGTGTGATTCAATTCAGGAAAAGCTTTAGCATTTGACTTAAATGGCCTTAATGAAATTAGAATTTAATGAACTAACAAGGCTCAGACCCTTAATTTGTCATAATGCTTAACATGTTACCTTCATATGGGCTGAGATTTCAGAGAGGTGAATTTGTCATTCATTACTCCAGTATGCTTGTAAGATAAAGTCAGTTCATACCCATCCTAATGATGAGGGAACTGAGTTATATAGTACTGAAATGGTTTTGCTCTGAGTCCTATAACTGTTAGGTATCAAATTTAGCAATTTATTTCTCAACTAACTGGAAATGGTCTCATTGAAAAATGACATTTTTAATTATGTGTTCTGACTGTTCAAGTAAGAGAATGTTTGCACTTTGATCAAAAAGTATTTGGCTGCAGTGTATCACGAGTTCAGGGTTGACCTATAAGTCTCAGCTATTTGACGGTCCCTCCTCACTTGTCCTGGTGGTGGCCCAGATGTTACTTCCTGTTACAGGTCCCTGCGAAGAGGGAAAGGAGAAATTGATACTTTTATCCCAATGACACATTCATTTTCCTCATCCAAGTCTTTAGATTTTGAAAGCCCTGAACAAAAATTAAAATTCTACTCTTTTATTTTTGGCATGGGAGGGAATGAGGAGAAACTCATAGATATCATTAGCCATTTAAAGAGAACCTATATCCAAATGTTACTGATGTCATTAATGCAGAGTTTATAGGAAAAGCAAGTATAATTTTTCATCTACTAGGCACCTGGCTTAGTTATTCAGGGTAACTTTTTGAGTAGAATGTGGAATGCAAAGGAAAATTCTATAGAGGTACCTGTATATCATAGCTTTATTTTATATAGAGAAGAAGGAAAATAGAAATAGGAGCCACAACTTGGGTGCTTTCCCACCACTAACCTTTATGATCCTTGGATAAGTCATTTCAATTGCTCGGGATCAGATATTTTTCATCTGTAAAATGAACGTACTCTGCTGGAATAACATTAAGATCCATTACCTCTAAAACACTGTATTGTTTGTTTAGTATTCTTTGCTTGTTTTTCAGTCTCTTTAATGTACTTGGAGACTTTAAGGACAAAAAGTCATTTTTATAACAGCCAGTACACCTTTACTCTAACTTCTGCACATTATTTCACATAGTTTGAAGCACTCCGTACAACAGAATTAACTCAAAACTGCAGGCCAGGATGAGGAATTGCTGACAGCTGAAATCAGGACCTCAGAGTACTTCTTTGAGAAGAAACAAATATAAACAAAGATAATAATATGGCTGTCATTAAAACAAAAGTAACAAAAAATCATAAGGAGTTATAAAAGTCTTCAGCAACAAATATTCTAAAAGCCACATCTTGGGGCAATTCCTCCATGGAAGTGTCTCTTTAGACCCGCATTAATAGCTCTTTTTGATGATTTTTCTTTTATTTTCCACTTCTCTTGTTTTCTCTTTATCTCTCTCTTGCTAATACTTTCTTTCCCCTTCAAATGGAAAACTAGGTCATTAATTATTATTATTATTATCATCATCATCATTACTATTAATAGGACTTTTAGATACATATGTTTTCTCATCTTAATTTAAAAAGAATAGTCTAAATTGTCTCTTTGAATTGAAATCATATTGCTCTTTATGTATATGGCTCTTCATTGCTTGTGGGTGTGTTCTTGACTCTGTAATTTGACTAATCTAACTGGGTTTCTTTGCACTACCACAAATCCTGAAAAAATCTTGAACTTCACTGTGGAAACAAATGAGTAGTAATGAAGGTTCTTTTTTTTTTTTTTTTTTTGGCTCCCAAATTGTTCCAAACAATTAGGCTGTGGCATCTTCTTTGCCTTAGAATTTAGGGAAAATGAATAAAACTACATTACTGTTGTACTAAGCACCTTGGATCTTTAAATATGTCATGACTCTGTTATGCCTGACAAAAGGCTAATACCTAACTGATTTCACTGGACAATTCAGTATTTTAGCAAAACAGATTCATCTAAATGTAGCCTGAAACTACAAAGGAACCGAAAAACCAAGAAACAGCCCCTTTTAGTTGAGAAGTACAGATGCCTTTACTTTTTTCATTGGCAAGGGCAATAGTTTTTGCCATTAGACATTTTATTTTCAAGAAACAGCTGTCCAGTTTGGATCTGTCATTTCTGTGACTATGATTAGTTGGAGATGTTAGAAACAGCAGTGACTGAGCAGTGACTCAAAGAGTAGAGCCTACCAAGGCAGGAAGCCCATAACCCAACTCTAAGCATTTTTTGGGGGGGAAATTACTTAATGGAATCTTAGATAATAATTTTCCTTCTGTGAGTGATTGCTTTGATATTTTTCTTTTCTGAATAAAAGCCTATAACAATTAGTAACTATTTTTAGGCATACCATTAATTGCCAAGTGGCCAGAGAGCAGGAGTACTTGTTAACTCCTTGTCAGTTCTAAAATTTAGAACAAATGTGAAGCAAGTAATGGCCTTTGGGCTTTTAGATAATAATGACAATCCCTTCATATTTGTTTTGTTTTGTATTTTATGAATTTATTCTATAATTCTATTGTATAATGTTTTATTTTATCCTGTCTGGTAGGGAGTGAGAGTATCTTTATTCTAACATCACAGATCTTTGCTAGCCCAGGAGTGGGACAGGCCACACATTTCTAACTATTCTGCCTGTATCAATTGCTCCATTCCAACAACTACTATAACAGTTATTAACTATACACACAGAAAAATTCTATTTATTCCATCAGACTATTTCATCTGTTAGTCTTGGTTCTTTGAGGAAAGGGACCATGTCTTTTATTTCTTATTTAAAACCAGCTCATAACCAAGGACACAGTAAATCCTCAGTTAACTTCCTATTGGTCATTTGGTTTGACTGAGTCTAAGAAAAGTTGATGTGGAAGCAACTAACAGGCTGAGTTCCCCCAAGAACTAATAACCTGATTCATAGCTTTACACTTCCCAATCCATACACCACTTACTTTGCCCTATTACTTACCTACATTTGTTATCAGAACACTTATTTTAGGCTTAATTGATAAGCTGCTGCAGACCATTTATCAGAAACACTGTGTATCAGATATGAAAATCCAGCCTCTGCATTCCAAAAAGACAGAAATGCATAGATAGACTTGGTCAAGTGTTGGGAGTAAAAAAGCCATTTGGGAATTTGGGTATTAGAAATTTGCCCAAGATCAAAGTTTGCTCCAAAGTTAACATACTTCACAACACTACAAACACACACACAAACACACAGACATTCACTCAAACCACAGTCTTTCAATATCCAACCTCCTCTTCTCCCTAGTTTTCAGCTGGGCACAGATGTCACTGAGAATAAAGACTACAATTCTGAATTTCCTTTGTAGCTAGGTATGATCATGTGAATAAGTTCTAGCCAATGGGATGTAAGCAATCATGCCACGTGCTTTTAGGAAGTGTTCATAAAAAGAGTATCTTCTTTTACCTCTTCTTGTTTCCTGCTAGTTTGGACACAGGTGTGATGGCTGAAATTAGCATTGTTTTGGACCATTATATGGATTCCACTTGCTAAGGGTAGTGAAGAAACAAAGTAGGAGTCTGAGTCTCAGACACACAGACACCAGAGCTTCTCCCAGTGACCTTTTATTGAAAGAGAAATAAACTTCCATCTTGTCCAAACCACTATTATCTTTTTTTTGTAAATCACTAAAGCTAGAGGGAAAAAAAAAGAAGAAAAGAAGAAGAAAAACAAAAGTGTGTGGGTATTTCTAGTTTAAGTTCAGATATAGAAAGAGTTTAGAAGTCATCATTCCCATCTTTATAACAAGAAAAAACTGGAAAAGCAAAAACCAATGACTTTTCTTTGACCCATCAGAGAACTGAGGTCACAGAGCAAACTGCCTCCTCAATGTTGAGAGGTACCTCCAGGGAGACAGAGGGCCTGAAACTTTGCTCACCTGAAGCAGATGCCTCTGAAACATTAAATTAGAAATTCTGATTAATTGCTGGAAGCCAAGTATAGAATAGCATCAGAATAAGAAGCTTCATTCATATACCATCCGTATGTTCCAGGAACTCCACTAGGCTCCCATAGGGTGAAAATCAGGGAGAATCTGGAAAAAGTTCCCCTTGGGGCCATGGCAGAGGCAGTACAAGATCAGTCATGATAAAATTGCCCAAGGCCCTACTTCCTTAGGCTTAATCTCCAGGGAGGACACTTCCAGAAGGCAACAGTGAAATTCCATTCCAGTTAAAGTTGGGGAATTCTATTCCACTGTAGTTCACCCAAGAAAATAAATCTATAATCTACAGGGGAAAAGCCTTTAAGGATATAAACTGGGAAGACTGGAGTATATCCCCTGCAGTGGGAAGAGATTGAGGGCAAAAGGAAAAATATCTCTATCCTTTGAAGAACAGAAACACTTATAAAGACCACACTCCAGAGACACAAGTCCACTTTGCACTCCACTTAATCAGAAGACTAGAGAATCCCCCCAACACACATCCTTACTCTACACAAATAAGCCACCAGTAGCAAGAGTCATAGAATATAACTGAGAGAGCTGCAAGAGACAGATTCTCTCTGATGAACAGGACAAAGAAATAACCCCAAAGCCAAGGAGGGAGACAAAATAAGGCCACTTAGAGGCATCTGAACACCCTGGCACCCATGGATACAACATCAAACATAGCCCAAATCCTGGTCAGCTTGACATAAATCCTCACACTGAAGGTCTGTTTACCTCTTTATCTAATTTTCTATACAATTTGTGCCACTACCAACAAAAAATTATAAGACATGGAAAAAAACACAGTCTGAAGAGATAAATCAATCATCAGAGGCAAACGAAGATGTGATACAGATGTTGGATTGTCAGAGAGAGATTTAATATAACCATGATTAAGATACTAAAAGTTCTAACGGAAGAAGGAGACAACATGCAAGACCAGCAGAGACAGAGAAACTATAAGAAAGAACTGAAAGGAGATGCTAGAAATCTAAAAGAGGAACAAATAAAGAATGCCTTTGATGGGTACATGAGTATCCTCAGTGCAACTGAGGAATGAATCAGTGAACTTGAAGATAGGTCAGTAGAAATCACCTAAACTGAAATGCCAAGAGAATGAAGGAAAAACAAAACAAAACCATAAAACAACAGAATAGAACATCCAAGAACTGTGAAGTAGTATCAAAGAGTATAGCACATGTATAACTGAGATACAAGAAGAAGAAAGGGATAACAGAGCAGAAGAACGATTTGAAGAAATAATGGCCAAAATTTTTCAAAATTACTGCGAGATACCAAACAACATATCCAAGAAACTCAGAAAACACCTGGCAGGATAAACACAAAACATACACACACACACACACACACACACACACACACACACACACACACACACATACACTAAGACAATTTGCCAAAAACCAAAGACAAAGAGAAAATCTTGAAGGCAAGCAGAATTGGGGGACAAACCTCCTAACCTATAAAGGAAAAGGATAAGGACTACAAAAATAAAAGTGTTGTCCAGGGTGGATTGTTGGTTTGTGCCTAAATATTTGAGTTGCCAAATACAGTGATAACTTTGGCACCCTTTAAAAGCAAGGACTAGAAACACTTCATAGCCATTATTACTATGAGACATTCCAGTGAATTTAATTGATCAGCAGCTCTCAGGCACTGGTCTGCCACTGTAGGACCCTGTAACTAGAAAGTATTCTTTTACTCTTTAGTGCTTTAACTCACATTCATCTGTTGACGGCATCCTCTATCTGCTTTATTTTCTGGCTAAAAGGCTTTTCCTGAACCATGGGAATTGTCGTATAGTTCCTAAGTGAAGGGTGAAAGGGAATTGATGTTGTGAAACAGAGTTCTTTGGGTGCCTATTACATGATTCCAAGAGGTCTTCAGAAATTCATTAACAATAGAACACATACTCCCTTTTGTTGTTCAGTATAGACTGAAATGAATGAATGTGTTTGTCAGCAAACAGGCTAGAATCCAGTTTCCACTGCTTTGTAACTATCTACACCATTCCAATTAAATAACGTAGCTAAAAATATGGCAAAAATATGTTTAGGTTTTCTTGACCCTGAACTCTGCACAAGATCATTGTATCTCCACTTTGTGATCTGAACACCTTTCCTTTATTTATTTATTTTTTTTTTTAAAGATTTTATTTATTTATTTGACAGAGAGAGATCACAAGTAGGCAGAGAGGCAGGAAGAGAGAGAGGGGGGAAGCAGGCTCCCTGCTGAGCAGAGAGCCCGATATGGAACTTGATCCCCGGACCCTGAGATCATGACCTGAGCTGAAGTCAGAGGCTTAACCCACTGAGCCACCCAGGTGCCCCTATTTATTTATTTTTTGAGAGTATTTCTGCAATTCTACAGAATGAGTGGGAACAATAAGGCTTACACCTGAGCAATACTTATCCCATGGCAAAGGTGGCATTCATGGACTTGTCATCAGCCAGTTAAGGTGCCAACAATCAAAATGAAAGGTTTTCAGGTCTTCTATTTGAAAAGTCTTTTTCATTAATTTTGAGAATTGGAAAATAATTTCTTGGAATAGATAATGTAAAAAGCAATTTCTGAACAATGATTTATGCACTGGTGTTCACATATTTGGACACATAAGACTTATTAAGCAGTAGAAAAATTCTTCTGGCGGATTGATTTTCATCCTACAAGTAAACGCTGTACTTTGTCCAGACTCAATTTATTCACAGAGAACATTTCAGCAACCTAGTTTATACAAGTTAGCTCACTTGACAGGCTCCAGGGAGACTTGGGACAGAATAAAGAGAGAAATCTCAATGGAACAGCATAGAAAGCAAGAAATGCTTGACTATATGACAGACTAAGCACTCTCCTTTTTCAAAGAAATCAGAGAAAAAATGAATTAATAAACTTGATCCTACAAAACACAGCTTTGTGTAACAGAAATATCATAATGATATGGGTTTTACAGAGGAAAGCCAGCATTTAGTGTGCCTATTCTGTGGCAGACAGTATGTTTATATTCTCTCGCTCTCCCAACTCTGTCACTAGCTATATGTCAGAAAAGCCAATTTTTTTCTCTATTGAGTAAAGCCTCATCTGAAAGATGAAATGCTTCAAGTGGATCTGGAAGGACAAATAAATATCCTCCTGCATGCCAGAGGCAATCCTTCCATAGGGGCTGCCTAAAAAGCTGTGATGACAGGGGCCCCACAGTCACATCCAGACCCAGGGGCATAGTCCATCTGAGCAGCTAAAATAAAATTACCATAAGCTGCATGGCGTATAAACAACAGAAATTTATTTCTCATAGTTCTGAAGACTGGGAAGTCCAAGACCATAGCACTCATTGATAACCATCTTATCGCTATGACCTCATGTGGTGGAAGGGGCAAGGAAGTTTTCTTGGGCCTCTTTCATGAGGTCTTTAATCCCATTCATGAGCATTCCACCTGCATGACCTAATCATTTCCCAAATGCCCCACTTCCTAATATTATCATCTTGGGAGTTAGGATTCAACATATGAAAGGGGGTGGGGCACAAACATTTAGTCCATAGAACCTAGGGAAGATAAATAAGATGAGAGGGTCACTCATAGGCCCAGGAGTAACAGCTAACATGGTATATATTTCCAGACCCTGAACCAAATGATTTCTAAGGCCGGGAATTATTCAAAGTGTGTAAGTGAAAATAACTCAAGCAAAGAAAGTCAATTATCATATGGTTTCACTTATTTGTGGAACATAAGGAATAGCATGGATGACATTAGGAGAAGGAAGGGAAAAATGAAGGAGGGGGGAATCATAGTGGGAGATGAACCATGAGAGACTATGGTCTCCAGAAAACAAACTGAAGGTTTCAGAGGGGAGCGGGTGGGGAATGGGTTAGCCCAGTGATGGGTATTGAGGAGGGCATGAATTGCATGGAGCACTGGGTGTTATACACAAACATTGAATCATGGAACACTTCATCAAAAGCTAATGATGTACTGTATGGTGACTTATATAACATAACATTAAATGAATGAATGAATGAATGAATGAATAAATAAAAATTTTTAATGGAAAAAAAAAACAAAACAAAACCAAAGTGTGTAACAACTGGTATAGCACAGGACTGGCCAATCAGAGTAAACAATTGACCAATCATCAGGAACATCAACCATTTCAAAAATGGTATGGCCATGCCTATGAATGGGGTGAGATAAAATTTGACTCTAAACCAACATTCAACAGCAACATTCTGCAGTTACATTAGTAGAGTGTTTAAGAAGCATAGTTAGAATGAGAAAGTCTATGAGGGGCTACACTTTTTTAAAATTATGGATAGGTTTTTGTTTTTATTTTTGTTTTTGTTTTTTTCCTTTAGCATCAGGAGACTAGAATTTGCCTGCAGGGCTGCCTGTGTTTCCATTCTAGGAGTGGCCCCTTCACTGATGCAGTTACCTTTACTTAAAGACAAAGTAAAAAAACAAATAAAGTAAAAAAAAAAAAAAAAGCTAAAGTAGATTCTTATTCTGACATGGAAAGAGTGGAGGCACTGAGTATGTCAGGTATTTATTTGCCCAAGGTTAAATATCATCATTCTGGGTTGCATTGCATTCCTGAAGCTCATTGTTTATTATAGGAAATTTGTTTTGTTTTTGTTTTTTATAATTTAGATGCTAGATAGGGGAAATCTGTTGGAGGACACTCCCAGAGAAAAAGTAGCTTGTCCCCTGCAATTTGATAATTGTCAAGGGCTAATAAACCAAAAGGTAAATTTCTAAGGAAGAACTTGACCAGTGTAGTTGAGAGTTAATAGTGTCTAGTATCTGATATCCATGTTATATTATGTCGTCGTTGATGTTGTTTCCTGCACTGGAATTCCATTTGTTATCCACAAGCTTTTGATAAATATGTCTTAAACAGTCTAGCTTGGTCATAGTTGTTATCTCGGGGGAATTAAGGATAGGGACTCTGTGCACTCTTGGGCAAAGAGGCAGACAGGGCACAGCAGTTTGAGGAAAGCTGGTTTCTGGGTGAGAAAGGACACCTAGTGAAGTAGAGCAGTGGTCAGGAGCCAGGCCTGAGGGAATGAAGGACAACCAAGATGAGCTATGGACCTTGAGGACAGGACTTGAGGAAAACAAAACAAAACAAAACGGGCTTCCTCTCATCAAACACAAGAAATTACACAATTAGGCATTAAAAGATAGTGTGATTCCTTAAGATTGGAGATGCAAAGAAGTTATTTGTCTAATATCCTCAAGGTGCTCTGTGCACAAGGTCTGGCATAAAATAGACATATTCACACCATTTACAGTTTCACACAAGCAAGCAGAAACACTAATGGGGAAGAGGCATACCATGACCTGGAATTAACCTACCTGGGTTCAGATCCCACCTATGTTCTTACCCACCATGTGATCTCAGATAAGCTTTCTGATCTCTCCATGACTTTTCCTGGACTGCTCAATGAGGACAATCCTAGCATTTACCCTCAGTGTTTTAGTGAGCCTCCAATAAGTGAGATTTACACAGTATTTATCCTTCTCTGGCTTATTTCACTTAGCGTAATGCCTTTCGGTTCATCTGTGTTGTTGCGAACGGCAGGATTTCCCTCTTTTTATAGCTGAATAATATTCTACTACATATATATGTACATATATATGTAGTAGAATAGATACATGATTTATGCCTTAGATATATGTATTACATTTTCTTCATCCATTCACCTGTCAATGGATACTTAAGTTGTTTCAGTGACTTGGTGATTATAAATAATGCTGCATAAACATGAGAATGCAGATATCTTTTCAAAATAGTGACCTCACTTTCTTTGGATAAATACACAGAAGTAGAATTGCTAGATTATATGGTAGTTCCATTTTTAACTTTTTAAGGAACCTCCATAGTGTTTTCCATAGTGGCTTCACCAATTTACATTCCTACCAACAGGGTAGAAGGGTTCCCTTTGCTCTGCATCCTTGTCAAAACTTACTGTCTCTTGTCCTTTTGATGACAGTCATTCTAACAGGTGTGAGGAGATGTGTCATTGGGGTTTTGATTTGCATTTCCCTGATGATTAGTGATGTTGAGCACCTTCTCATGTAGTTGCTGGCCATTTGTATATCCTTCTTTAGAAAAACGTCCTTTTAGTTCCTCTGCCCATTTTTAAATCAGATTTTTTTTTTTTTTTTTGCTATTGAGTTGTATGAGTTCCTTATATTTTTTGGATATTAATCCATTATCAGATATATTATTTGCAAATATCTTTTCCCATTTTTGTATGCTGCCTTTTCATTTTGTTGATGGTTTCTTTTGATATGCAGAGGATTTCTAGTTTGATATAGTCCCAACTCATTCATTTTTGCTCCTTTGTCATAAATTAATTGATCATATATTTGTCAAATTTTTTCTGGGCTCCCTATTCTATTTCATTAGTCTACAAGTGTTGAGGTTTTTAAATTTTTTTAAAGGTTTTATTTATTTATTTATTTATTTATTTGGCAGAGAGAAAGAAAGAGGGAGAACAAGCATGAGAAGCGACAGGCAGAGGGAAAGGGAGAAGCAGACTTCGCACTGAGCAGGGAGCCCGATGTGGGATTCAATTCCAGGACATTGGGATCGTGACCCGAGACGAAGGCAGATGCTTACCCGACTGAACTCCTCAGGCACCCCAAGTCTGGTGCTTTTTTTTTTTTAAGTCTGTTTGTTTGTTTTCATGCTAAAACCATACAGTTTAGATTACTATAGCTTTGTAATGTGGTTTGAAATTGGGGAGTGTGATGCCTCTAGCTTTGCTTCTCTTTCTCAAGATTGTTTTAGCTATTTGGGATCTTTTGTGATTCCATACAAATTTTAGGATTTTTGTTCTATTTCTGTGAAAATGCCATTGGAATTATTTTGTAAGATTTTATTTATTTATATGACAGAGATCACAAGTAGGCAGAGAGGCAGGGAGAGGGGGAGGGAGAAGCAGGCTCCCTGCTGCGCAGAGAGCCTGATGCAGAGCTCTATCCCAGACCCTGAAATCATGACCTGAGCCGAAGGCAGAGGCTTTACCCACTGAGCCACCCGGGCATCCCACCATTGGAATTTTGATAGAGATTGCATTGAATCTTTGGATTACTTTTGGTGGTGTGAACATTTTAACAATATTAATTCCTCCCATCCATGATCACAAAATATCTTTCCATTTATTTGTGTCTTCTTCCATTTCTTTCATCAATAGCATAGATTTCAGTGTACAGGTCTTTTGCCTCCTTGGTTAAATTAAGCCCTAAGTATTTTATTTTTGATGCAATTGTAAATGGGGTTGTTTTACAATTTCTTTTTGAATTGCACAAATAAAAAATATAACTAGGTATACTTTTTCATTTTAAAATTTAACAGGGGCACCTGAGTGGCTCAGTCAGCTAAGTTTCTGACTCTTAGTTTTGACTCAGGTCGTGAACTCAAGATTGTGAGATCGGGCCCCACATCTGGCTTCATGCCCGGCACATGGAGTCTGCTTGAGATTCTGTCTCTCCTCTGCCTCTACTCCCTCTCTTATATCCTCTCTCTCAAATAAATAAATAAATATTTTTAAAAATTTATTAATAAATCACCTATAGAGCATGTACTGCTCTTGAAGAACTAGGGACATAGTAATGTAAAAGACAGATAAGGTCATTTTCCTTATGGAATTTACCTTCTTATTCTTATAGTCAACCAGAGGAAGTGTCAATGTTAAGAATAGCAATGACTGGTCTTGTTTAACATTCCTCAGAATAAAAATTTAATTGAGAAATTACATTTTAAAACATGGGAAAGGAAAGAACAGAAAGAAAAATCACACTGTGATCTTTATTCAGTGGTTTAGCTTGGGTGTGGAAGGGTTAGGTCTCTTGGTTGGTAATCCTTTTGTTTGTTACAACATCATCTACAACTCTGTACTTAGTAAATGTTATTAACAGTAACAACAGCAATAAAAATCAGCAAAGGTCAGAGACAATTTTGTTCCATGAAAGCAGTGGAAAGATTTAGGCTGACTTAAAGAGAAAAAAAATATATATGAATTATTCACAGAGTTTAAGCTCCGATTTCCTGGATGCTCCCCACATGGAGCAGCCAGAACAGATGAAGGGAGGACCAAGGAGGGAATGTGCTTTGGTATATTCTAGTGCACAGGCCTATCAGTAGCTCAGAGCAAGCTCAAGGCCAAGCTTGGGAGCAGTAATGATAATATTTCCCTTATTGAGCAAGTACATATATATTAACTCACTTAATTCTTATAACAACCCTAGAATGTAGCTACTGTTATTATCCCCATTTCACAGATAAGAAAGCATGTCACAGAAAATTCGAGTTGCCAAGGCCGCACAACAAATAAGAGGTGGAGTCGGGATAAGAAACAGGCTGGCCCCAGAACCTGTGTGATTAACCACTAGGCAGCACTGCCTCTTTCACCTCCCTCTCAACTAAGTTCTCTCAGCTTCCTACCAGTGATACTCTGACCAAGTATTCTACCTACTATCTCCTGCCCTGCCAAACCAAATGGTGTACGATGACCATCACCTGGGGGCCCGCTTTCTATTTAGGTCACAGAAAATATAACAATTTTTCATTCTAATATAAGACTTCTCTGATTACAAAATAATGCTTCTTCATACAAAAGTTTTTAAAAGTTTTTATATTTCCGTAACCTAGATATTTCATATATATAGATACATATATACACATACACACATATATAGCATGTGTATATACACACGCACATGTACATGTGAGTTTGAGACATTTAGCATTATGAAATATGTTACAGCAGGAACTGTCACCCTAATATAGAATCCACACTTACAGATTACAAACTAGGTTATCCCTTCTGAGCAAACATTTAAGTCAATTGGGATGCACACAGTTCCTTAGGAAAATCCTTATAAGCCCAACAGGACAGGATTTAGGGAAGACATAGAACTGTCAAATATCCTTAAAGCCATATCACATAAGGGATTTCCTGGTCAGTTTATGGTGAAATCTGAGCTTGGCATTAGCTCTATCTTTGACCCAGATGAGATATTCAGTCCCCAAGTTCATGTGGTTTATACCTAAAGGTATAGTTACATATCAATCAGTGTTCAACTGAAGAAGTAGAACCACTGGAAGAAATACATATTTGACATAACACAATTGTGGGAGCAATTTCCTTCACATCTAATGCTAGAGCAGTGATGGGCACCAGTTCATGACAGGTTTATACCTAAAGGTATAGTTACGTATCAATCAGTGTTCAACTGAAGAAGTAGAACCACTGGAAGAAATACATATTTGACATAACACAATTGTGGGAGCAATTTCCTTCACATTTAATGCTAGAGCAGTGATGGGCACCAGTTCATGACAGGTTACATGGTAATATGGTGGCCTCTAGTCAGTTTCAGTTTTTACTAAAGCCTAATAATAAGCCAAAAGCTTTTCTCAAAAAGAGAGTAGTTATCTTCACAGGACATCATGGCTTTGTTCCAAAATCCAAAGAGTCTGAACTATGATTCATTTACAGAGGCCCGTGAGAAGCTCTATACGGCATCCCTATCTGACCTGACATTTCAAGCACCATATTTGTTGAGATATGTAGTTCAGGTGGCAAAGCAGTCTGCATACCAGCCTGGAACTGTTTAGAAGCCTTCTCTTCTCTAAGCCCTACTCAAAACAGGCAGCTCTCCAAGTCATGTGGTAATAGATTGGAGTATTATGCCCAAATATGTTACATATTGCCTTCAAATCCCCCCCAAAATCAATGAGATATTATATATCTTCCTTAGTGGCAGGAGGGGTCCGATGTAGCTTGTCTTTCACCATGGAAGAAATAACTCAACATGCTCCAGACTACTGAAATCCTAGAAATGTTACCAACATGACAGACCTTTGAATTTTTGTGGTAGTTACTTTCCATTCCATGCTATACAACTATCTTAATAATACGTCTAGAACAGTTTTTACTTCCTGCTCACCAGGTCAAAGCAACTCAATAGCATCATTATAATGGACCAGCATTGTGTCTTGTGGAACAGAAAAGCAATCAAATCCCTGTGGACTGTATTATGACATAGAGCAGGAGAGTTGATATAACCCTGAGGAGACTGTGAAGGTATACGGCTGGTCCCACTAGCTGAAAACAAACAACTCCAGTGGCCTTTACTAACAGGTATAGAGAAAAAAATACTAAGTAGATTAATAGGTACATATGAATTACCTGGGAATGTGTTAATTTGCTCTAGAAATTAATTCACATCTGGAACACCAGTTGCAATCTCAGTCACTACCTGATTAGGTTTACAACAGCTCACTATCATTCTCTAACATTCATTGGTCTTCTGCACAGACCAAAGACAGTTCATATGAACTGCATGGGGATGCAGTAGAAATCCTCACCACCACATCTTCCAAGTCCTTGGTGGTAGCGTTAGTTTCTGAAATTGTTCAAGGAATGCAGTACTGATTGAAGTTTATGATTTTTGGAGATAGAAGGAGTTATAGCAGCTTCTAATTGTCTTTCCCTACCATATTAGTTCTCACAGCACAGGTCAGATGTGTGTATATGTCAATTGCTGAGTGTGTCTTTTAGGCACTAAAAGTATGCATTAAAATCATGCAATCAATTATGTATCAACAAGCAAGGAAATAACCCCAGGGTAGATTCAGGGATCCAATGGTCTGACTGTGTGATGTACCTGACCAAAACTTCATCAGTCATCTATCTGATCTTCACAAGCCCTTACTATGACCAGTGGGCCACAGTGGTATTTGAGTCTCCAGAAATTAGTGTCAGTTTAAAGCAAGTATCCACTCATCCCTCTAAAATCTGATTGTTTCCCCTTCTCCAGTGGACAGTCACCTTGGTAATTAGACAAAGACAAGTTCCTTTGAGGAAAGCTCAGAGAATGATCAGCAGGATACATTTTTGGCAATGTAGCAGAGTCCTTCCTCAAGAGGGCCAGATTCCTCTTTATTCGTGAAGTTCTAGGACTATAAACTGGCTCAAATACGACAACTGATTGAGAGGTTGTGAAGTCAAAATCCCTGAACTTCCTTGGTGTGCTCTAAAGAAGTATCCAAGGGTATTGAGAAACTGTTATGTCAGAGTGGGATACTCCCTTCACCAGAGGATACTCCCTTCACTAAGGCCTGGATCACACCCACTGGAAAGGAACAGCTAGTGCGTGGGCTGCGATCACTGAATCACAGGAAGAGCTATGAGATAGGCTAGTTCCTGCAGGTAGAGTCACACAGCAAAGCTAGGAGACAAACTAAAGAGCCAGAGATGTGAACATCTTATCAGAGCCTTCCCATGATATGTGTCCAGGCCAAACTTTTCATACATTACCAGAGTCAGGTGATCACTCTTGTGAGATTTTATTAATGGGTGAGCCTAAGAAAAGTTAGAACTATGGTATTGAAGCTTCTCTACTGTTTTCAG
Organism: Lontra canadensis; assembly: GCF_010015895.1. Lineage (NCBI taxonomy): Eukaryota > Metazoa > Chordata > Mammalia > Carnivora > Mustelidae > Lontra > Lontra canadensis. The sequence goes on from NW_022631009.1 coordinate 23,661,950, forward strand.
AAATTGATTCCAGTATACCAGCTATCAGGCTTAAAGGAGGAAATAAGTGATCCACCCAGTAATAAAGTTTTAGCAAGACCCTTCCTTTGTGCATTTACAAGTAGGGGATGCATTTATCTTTGTTCATCCACAGATAACTTTCCTATCAGCAAACTTGGCAGGCCTACAAGTCATACTCTGGCTCAGTGATGAGGAGACAGGTACACCAAACAGGACAGAACCACATCCATCAAGAGGTCTGCTGAAGGGCTAAAGACACAAAAGATTTAGCAATCAGAACTGACACTATAAAACGTTATTCATGTCTTACATATTCTATATTTATTCCCCTGTGGTATCTTCAGATTGTTTCCACAATGCCTACAAAAATATACCTCTCCCTCTCTGTCTCTGTCTTCACTCTACCTTTTAGCCCTCTTTCACAATAATCTTTCTCACATACTAATAATTTCTTGGTTTAATACTACTTCCCGATATCTGCTTTGAATTTTCTAGTCTATTTCTGAATACCTATTTGTCTTATTATCTATATCAGATAAAAATATTACTAGGGTTCACATTTTTCCCAGGAAAGGAATTTATCATCTAAAGTTCAGTTTTCTCATTGTTTCCCCTCACCACCTGCCCAACTCAAAATAAAATGGTATTCACCAAAATAAATAAATAAATAGAAAATAAAGTGGGCTCAGAGTGTCTCAGAGTTTGGACTCCAGTGGACTTCACTGGATCTTGCATGATACTATTTTAAGGCAGACACCGGCTCCTCGTTGTTCAGATATAAATATTCTCTCTACAGCATGAGCTTTCCTCTTGGGATTAACCCCAGTGTCATTTGCTGAATGTTTTCCAAATCAGCATTTTTCTCTTTGAATCTGTGAAATATCATGAGATCTTTTGCAACAGTCTAAGCAGAGAGCTGCATGAAATCAAATATTGCATATAACCATTTAAAAGTATAAAAATCACTCTGCTGTGATTAACACTTCTTTATATGAGTCATTAGGTATTTAACTTCAAATTGTCAATATAGCTAATGTTTATTTGAATTAAAAATATCCCCCACTCCTGTTGCTTACCTAGTGATACGAGATTATAATTATGACCAACTATGCAGGCAAAAGGATTTTTGAGTTAAATATAAGTTCTTTACTGGATACTGCTTCAGTGTTAAGTTTGGGGATTTCAAGGACAAATCTGAAGTACCTTAATCACAGAGCATGACTTGACTGATTCTGAAATAATACTTTTAGTGACTTATCTGCACAGCCACTGCATTTTAAAAAGCAATTGAGATACCACCTTACATCAGTTAGAATGGCCAAAATTAGCAAGACAGGAAACAACGTGTGTTGGAGAGGATGTGGAGAAAGGGGAACCCTCTTACACTGTTGGTGGGAAGGCAAGTTGGTGCAGCCACTTTGGAAAACAGTGTGGAGATTCCTCAAGAAATTAAAAATAGAGCTTCCCTATGACCCTGCAATTGCACTACTGGGTATTTACCCCAAAGATATAGATGTAGTGAAAAGAAGGGCCATATGTACCCCAATGTTTATAGCAGCAATGGCCACGGTTGCCAAACTGTGGAAAGAACCAAGATGCCCTTCAACGGACGAATGGATAAGGAAGATGTGGTCCATATACACTATGGAGTATTATGCCTCCATCAGAAAGGATGAATACCCAACTTTTGTAGCAACATGGACGGGACTGGAAGAGATTATGCTGAGTGAAATAAGTCAAACAGAGAGAGTCAAGTATCATATGGTTTCACTTATTTGTGGAGCATAACAAATAACATGGAGGACATAGGGAGATAGAGAGGAGAAGGGAGTTGAGGGAAATTGGAAGGGGAGGTGAACCATGAGAGACTATGGACTTTGAAAAACAATCTGAGGGTTTTGAAGGGGCGGGCGGTGGGAGGTTGGAGGAGCCATGTGGTGGGTATTAAGGAGGGCACGTATTGCATGGAGCACTGGGTGTGGTGCAAAAACAATGAATTCTGTTATGCTAAAAAGAAATAAAAAAATAATAAAATTTTTAAAGAAGCAATTGAATAATGCTCTCATTGCTAAAGTTCGTCACTTGGCCCCTATATTCTTTGGGAAATATATTCTCAAACAGCCAACTTCCCCATCTCTGTACCTAGATAAGGATTTAAGAAGCTACTTGGAACTTTTCCTTTCCTAGACTATCTCTTTAGGGTACCACAGTTTTGTTTTTTTGAGAGTGTGATAGTTATTGGAATGTTCTTATCAGAGACCCAAGTATTATATGTCTGTAAAGATACAGGAGAGCACCCATGAATGATGCTTCAGATGCTCACTCATCATTTTCTGTATGTGGATTTCAAACATGGTTATGTTATGCCAAGTGTAGAAATATATCAGTCTTTAAAGAACTGAAATCCATTAAGTCATCCTTTTGCGTTAGATACAACACACTGATACTCGAGAATACACATGTACATACAATATACATGCATGCACAGCAATCTAGGAACATTGTCCATGAGAGTTATCAACTCCATTCTGGCTGGCCAGAACTGGATGTCTCCAAGTCCTGTGAGAGTTCTGGAAACCATTCACCTTCCTGCTACCTGTCAGGTTGGGCTTGGACCTGCAGTGTTTCTACACATGCAAGGCTCTGTATCCTTCAATGCTCAATAGAAACCTTAAGTAGATGTCTCTGTATACCTCCCTCCACTCTGCCCTACAAATTATGGCTGCTTCAAGTTTCCTGAACTTTGATTTTTATCTCCTGACTATGAGTGATCTTCTTCTGATTCCCCTTCCTGACTGAGTCAAAGGTGTCTTTAGGAAGAAAGCTGGGAGATCATAGGGCTCATCTCTTCAGTTTCCCTTCTCTCTGTGTTTCATGTTGTCCAATGTCAGAAAAGTATTATTTCATATACTCTGGTAAGTTCTCTCTCTCTTTTAACAGCAGAAGGGAAAGTCCAATTGCAGTTACTATCGCACATAGAAATTTGGGGTACTCTAAAAATATCTCTGTGACCAATTTATGCTCACAGAGATCCTAACTTACTTGCTAGAGATGAGGGTTGAGCTTTGGTGTTTTATTTAGAAGTTCCCCAGGTTTTCCTAATGTTTATTCTGGACCAAGAACCACTGACCAGAGGAAGTTCCTACATCAGTATTGTAGGAAAGATTGGGTTCACATAGTCAGAATAAGTGGAGGAAGCTAAAGCCAGAGAGTGCTTATCTTCATGAGCAGGTCATCTCTTGGGGATGGGGAGTTGTAAGAGGCATAAGAACGAATAGTCCTTCCTCCTCCTCAAATATGAGTTTGAGCTGTTCCCGACATCTCCTTCACATACTCCTTCCCTTCTTTTCCCCTCCCCTTATCTTTTTTTCTAAGTGGCTGGTTGGAGGGAGGCCCAAATCAGATTTAGATGAGAGTCTCTCACTGGCTGCACAGTGGAAAACCTAGTATATGAGTCAAATCAATTTGTAAGTTCCAAAAGATGCTAGGTCCTGATGATCACGTTAGGATGAGGTCATTCAGGTGGGCCCTAATCCAATATGGTTGGTGTTCTTATAAAAAGGGGAAATTTGGACACAAAGACAAACCCATACAGAGAAAAGATGACATAAAGGCACAGGAAAAAAAAAAAAAGCCATTTGCAAGCCAAGTAATACCTAAGACTAGCAGAGGCTGGGAGAGAGGCATAGACTAGATTGTCCTTCACATTCCTCAGAAGGAACCAACCATGCTGACCTCTTGATCTCGAACCTCCAGCTTCCAGAACTGTAAGGCAATAAACTTCTGTTGGTTAAGCCACCCAGTTTGTGGTACTTTTTATGGCAGCCCTAAGAAGCTCATACACCCAGCAAGCTTTACAAAATACGTAAGTCAGGCACCAGTTCCAGAGATTCTGATTTAACTGATCTCAAGAGCAGCCTGAGAAGAGGCATTTTTTTTAAAGCTTTTCCAGGCGAATATGTCAACACTTCAATTAAAAAAATGAAAAATGAAGCTCTGCCAGGTGATGTGCAGCAAGGTTTGAAAACCACTGTTCAGGAGACCTAGGTTAATGTCAATAGAGAAAACTCATTAAAGTTTATCTCCACCCTCCTTCATCCCTCCCCAGCAGACACTGATGGATCCCTCCCCCATTTCTTCAGGATCACCAAAGTGGGAAAATCATTGGAACCCTGGTTATAGCTCCTTCCTAGGGCTTCTTTTATAATAGATCCACCTAGAATCCACTATTTCTAGGCTTCAAGAATTAATATGTAAAATGTAGTCATAGTACAGCTGCAAAAATCCCTCTATTAGCTTTATGTTAACAGAACTTTTCTCATAGTTTTATATGGCCAGGAAACAACTGCCAAATCATTCGCCTCTGTTTTCACTTGAGTGCTGTGTGTTGATGTCCGTTGGCTTGCACCCAGAGAGGCCCTGGCTCTTGAAGTTTTGTTATTTTTGGGACACCCTCCTTGACCCTGAGGTCCTGTTTGTGTCTGGCATTCCCAGCCCTTTTCCATTATCTCTGCAACCCCATGTACCTGCGTGGGAACTGAGACCAACATTAACCTTCTCTAGGCTAGGTGACTGAGATTCTACACCTCATTATGTTTAGATATTACTTCTAGGAAATAGCCTTGCCAACGATAAAAGACTAACATGAGTCATGATAGTTTTTCTTTGAGTAATAATTAACCATGGAGACTGGTCATCGTAAGACAGTCAGAGTAGCATTTCCTGTAGTAAAGATGTCCCAGAAGATGTTGCAAGGTAAGAGAGCAGCAGGCCAAATGACTAACAAAGAATTGTGCCTGTCAGGAAATATTTTGGAATATTAGCTGCTTGTTTTTATATCTGTGGGATGTTCCAGAATGCAATCAAATGTGTACCTCCAAAAAGACAAATCCTTGACTATGGCACAAAAACAGTAACTACAATGACAGTACTTCTGCCTCATGTCCTCCCTACTTCTGTTAGTGGCATCGTTATTCCTCCTGATGCCCTAACTTGAACTTCAATTATCTTTGTCTCTGCCATCTCCCCCTATTCTATAGCACAACAAGTATTTGATTCAATTCAACACATATTTGCTGAGCACCTACTGTGTGTCAGGTATTATCTACTGCTAAGGGCATGATTTCATATACTTTAGTTCTTGTGAGGAAACCAAATTATAAATTTATGATATTCTGAGTGTTTATATATGATATGAAAAAGTATATTAAGGATAGGAAATAATGGTAGGATACTACTCTCTTTAGGATGAGCAAGGAAATACTCAGATATGGTAACTTGTGAACCAGAGAAGTGAAGGAAGTAATGGAGTGAACCAAGAAGATATTGGAGAAAAAGCATTCCAGGCAGAGGAGGCATTAATTGTCAAGGCCTTTTAAATTCCATAAAGAGCAAACACAGAATCTGCTTATTCATTTTTGTTTCCTCATGCCAACTAGGCACTTGAAGTAGTAAAGTTTTCATTTATGCTCAACATGTTTTCATTCATTTGAAGTGAGAGAGAAAAATGAGTAGGTAGGTATTCAATGGTTATACCTACTGTTATCAGTATGACTGTTTTCAGATGTTTAAAGTAAGCTTCCAGCCTCATGATTGACTATTCAATGCCCACTCTGAGTAGTCAGTGCCCAAGCCAAAGCAGTTGTCAAATACTTTGAATGTCAGCCTGTTAATAAGTAATAATGATACCATAACTACAGAATATATCCTCTGAGCTCCAAGCCAAGGGTTGCAGATTTAAAAAAATAATAATAAATAACACAAGCATTAGGAGTTCATGCTAGTAGACCAAACCAGGGAATAAATTTGAGAGTTATATATAATAGATAATTCCCTTCTTAAAGAAACTGGGCTGGGAAAAACATAAGAAGGAATAAGACAGCATCTGAGATGTTACAAATTGATCTGGAATCTGAGATATTTAAAGGAGGAAACCTATCTGAATTGTTAACCTAATCTGCACTATTTATTATTTATACAGTTATTTTCTTGAGTTATGCTTTTAATACCTCATATCTCTTCACTATGATTTTGAGGGGAATTGACTGAAGTGGAATTTTTAAAAATCTTGGAATATTGTAAGAACCGGGTAACAGGGAATCAAGTTCCAGCTCTGGTCACATGGTGGTAGTTATAGAGCCCAGGGTTGAGAAGATCTCTGAGGAATAATGTGGACATGGGAAAGGGCCCCTTGATCAATTAGTGATGCTGCCAAGGGGCATGAAAGTGAAGCACAGTGATGCCAAAATCAGATGTCTGCTGTCACAGGCATAGAGCTCCATGAATATCAACGAAAAGACAACTCAGTTCCATGAACTGGTGTAAAATTAGTTCCACAGGGTCAAGCTGTTCTCCAAACCATAACTCTGACTAGACTGCAAGTGTCTAGTGACTGCAAGCGACTCCAATGAGGAAGAAATGGCAAAGTAGCTTAAAAATTCATGGCTACACAGAAAACTTTCCAAGTAGTTTAAATTGAAAAGCAATGCACAAAAGATAGAAATAAAGGCACATAACTAAGGATCAACAGAAGAATGCAGCAAGGAGGGTGTCCAAAAAGTTAATACTGGGAATAAGCTCAAACTTTCACACCTGGGAAGAACACCAAGAGGACTTTTTAGTGCTGAGGCAAGAATAATATAGAAAGAATAGAACTGTAGTTTTATAGGTGACAGAATGATAGCAAAATTTGTGAGACAACCATCTCTTCTGCCAAAACAATTGATGTTTTGATTGGAAAGGATGAAACAGATATTGGAAAAAGAGAGTGGAATTGAAGTTCAGTGCATGCTTGGTGCTTGTAAGAAAGAACCTAGATGCTCTGATGGGTTCAGGAATCCTAATTAGAAACAACTACATCAGAGACTAAGAGGAGACTGGCTAACTTCTATCAGTTGTTGCTGTGGCTTCACTAAGAATGGAAGAGTACTTAGAGCCCAAATATTTTCAAATGACAAAGAATACTGATTCTGAAAAGCATAGATCAATAAGTTTGATAGCTATATAAAGCAAGATTCTAGAAGATCCTATAAAAAGGAATTAGTCTAAGTTTTCTTGGGGAAAGCCTTATTGAAGAGCCTCACTTCACTTTGTCATAGTTTTTCTAGAGTAATAAATCAAGGGAACACATAGCAGTGCACCTGGATTTTAGCGAGCTTCCCCACAATGTCTCTAGGCATTCTTGAAGACAAAACAATAAATGTGCGTAGTTAGATGGAATCATAACTGGCTTAATGACTGCTTTTGCTAACTCACTGTAGGGAGGCTTCCTGTGACACACAGTAGGTTCTTTCCTCAACCATATCCTATTTTAGTAATGACATACCAATCATTTAGTATAAATAATTAGAAGCTAAGAAAATGGCATAACATCGCATGGAGGCTGTAAGGACCACAGAAGACTTAACATGATGAGATAAAGGTGGCACGGTTTAGCAGGCACACAGCATGGTTCTGTATTCCAAAGACATCCACTGAATGAGAGAGATGAGATCACTGTTGACTGTAACTTAGCAGTTAGCACTTAAACTACAGTATCCACCTAGTTATTTGCTTCTTGAAATCTAAGGCATGTGTAGCCCAAATTTGAAAAGCAAGAGTTGAGATTTCTGTCATTTAGAAGCCATCTACTTTCTGTACTTTTTCTCAGGTAATCAGGCAGCCTCCCTAGAACTGTTTGTTCTAAAAGGGTTCATTTTAACAAAAGGAGACATACATGAATGACAATAAAGCTTCAGACATTAGGATTTGGGTTATTGTTTTTAACCAGTATCTTTTTCACTCCTTTTTAATAAATGGGTGAATTTTTTAAAAATTTTTTAATTAACATATAATGTATTATTAGCCCCAGGGGTACAGGTCTATGACTCGCCAGGTTTACACACTTCAGAGCACTCACCATAGCACATACCCTCCCCAATGTCCATAACCCAACCACCCCCTCCCTTCCCCTCGGCAACCCTCAGTTTGTTTTGTGAGATTAAGAGTCTCTTACAGTTTGTCTCCCTCCCAATCCCATCTTGTTTCAGTTAAATGGGTGAATATTTTTAAAAAATAATTAAGTATTTATGGGTATTGGAGAGGGCACAGATTGCATGGAGCACTGGGTGTGGTGCAAAAATAATGAATACTGTTATGCTGAAAAAATAAAAAATTTTAAAAAATTTAGAAAAAGAAAAAAACAAGAAATTAAATAAAATTTAAATAAAATACCTTAAAAAAATAATTAAGGGGGCCAAGGGTAGCAAAAAATGAAGTCCCAGAAGAATTATTCTCTCCTGATGTTTAAGAATCACAATAATTAATATAATTGAACTGTCACATTAAAATTCTAACAACTCTTTGATGTCTTACAAAAGCAGTACGAGTCATCACCAATTACTAAGATTTCTTCCTTTCTTAATTAATTGATTAAAGCAATTATTGCAAGGGAATGTCTCATAGAAAGTTACAAACTATGCTTATCAATCTTTTTATGCATTTAAATGTATATGCATATATATGTACATATAGGTAGGTGCTAAAATACTTGTGTTTTTTTTATTTAAAATCAGATCATATCACACATACTGCACTGTGATCTTCCTTTTCATTTACCAATCTCTGCCTTTTTATACCAGCAAAATGTTACTAGATCTAATTGAGTTTGACCAATTGTGCCAATTGGAGGTAGGTGGTTCAGACCAGGTCCAATCCAGGACTACATGTTGCATATGGTTATTCTGTCGATTACTTCTCTTCTTATCTAGCATGTTGCCCCAACCAACTGTGTTTTATGGCACTAACAGAACTGCTTTTCTGCAGCTAAAGGCTTAAAGGATTCAAGCTAAAGATTTTTGCCTTGAACACATCATAGGTGATGTAGTACATCATAATACAGACGCATACTATCTGGTTGCCTAATTAGAATGTTGAATTTTTGTTTTAAGTGGCGGAGGTTTATGGATAATAAAAGGGTTTTACACTGAAGAAAACATAACATTAACCCAAAAGGAAAAATGGGAAGATCTGAGAATTAAATTTAGTGCCAATGACAGAAAAGAGGGTAGGTGGAGGATTAACAGCTGAGGGGGTGGGGCACACAAACAGCCCCTACCTTCTTCCTATGTCTGTGTTAGCAGTGATGTGTCAGACATCAAACCATCTCAGACAGAACCATCCCAGATCTATCACTGGAAGCAGAGCTCCCAAAGATGAAATAAGAACCCTGAGAAGGATTACGAATGACAAGGGATGTCCAAGCCTGTCCACACAATATAAAGAGAGACTGGGATTTTTTTAATATAAACTTATATTTATATTTATAAAATATATAAAATATTTATAAAATTTATATAAATACAAATTTTCCCTGATAGTAAGATGAGATGAGAGAGTTGAATAGAAAAGACTTGACACATAAAGCTGGGACAGAATGACCTAGTAACAGAGGACCAAAGTGAAATCTCATCTTTTACATTCATGCATTGTTTTGTCAGGCAAAAATTATGTTTCCCAAAACACCAGATCAATTCGGAAGAGGTTACAGAAGATGGTTCTATAAATCTTTTTCCATCCTGCAAGCTGCGATAAACTGCAGAGTTTCAGCAGTTTCCCCTGGAGTCTAGGACAGGACTTGTGTGTGTGAGAAAATGGGCCACATGTGGCCTGCATCGAGCTGGGATCATTGTCTCCACTGGGCTGGACTTTATGCCTACATGGATTTCAGCTGCTGACATGGGTTAATAGGAATAGATCCAGGAAGCCAAGAGGAAAGACTGCTGCTGTTTGATCCAAACAGAAAAGTAAGGTAATAGCTACAGCGAGGAGGAAGCAAGAGAAGATAAGGTTGGGAAGAGCGCTGAAAGCCTTACACAGCTCCAAGGCCATGTAGCCATTTGTAATGATTCCATAATCTGTGTACCAGAGACACCCCACCTCCCACTTGTAGAAGAGAAGGAGAGCAATATCCCTGGAGGCTCAGTGATAGATGTCTCATGTTAGAATCTGGGAATAAGATGCTAATTGTACACTAGGTTGGGGTAAAGAGATGAAATTGTCACAGCAACTGAGATTTTCCCTTCTTAAAAGTTGTGAGCCAGGTATCTCTCATCTTTATTTCCTATTGACATTCCCAGTCTGCTCAGATGCTATGGCTGACCCCAAAATATTATTTATCTTTCATAAGAAGACAAAACAGATCTCTGCCCCAGATTCACAGGGCTGTGGACCCAGGCCTAGGGACTCCAGAGACACCAGGAGGCATTTTTAAGAACCCACATGTGCTGGGTGTTGTCCCAAGTTAATGAAACAGATGCCATGCTTGCCCATGAAGAGGCCACATCTATACGTTCATCATAGTATACAGGATTTCAGTCTATACAGTCCATAGGTCACTCATACATCTGTCTGGAAGGTGTTTCATGGGTCTGGGAAGTCATATTTGAAGATTGTGGGTTAATTGTTAAAGATTTTTTAGAATACTTTCAATGTGGTAGGATAGTATTTTTGAAAATATAATGGATATAAAATGAATTTTCTTCTTTATCTTCTCCCTGCACAGCAGCTAGGCCATTCTGGCCCTGTGAAATCATGGGAAAATAAGCAAGCAAAAGGATTCTTCCTGGAACTCTTTGCAAAAGCCTCAGCCCTTGGAGAAACAAAAAGTTTTCTGTGGACAAATAAAATGTTTGAGAGAAACATCAGGAGAGAGAGAGAGAAAGAGAGAGTTACAGAGTGCCTTCTGCCCATCAGACAAAGATGCCCCAGATGAAATGAAGGGGTAGAGGCTGAAACACACAAGGAGGTAAAAAGAACAGGAAGGTGGGTGGACTGTTTGCCAGGAACAAAGACTATGTTAACAAAGGCCTGGGTGGAATGCTTGCTAGAGCAGCCAGGAGCCATGTGGGAGCTGGGTTAGTATCTAGGCCAGCCCAACCCTCACTGCAATGAGTGTTCTGTCTGTTGTAGGGTCTAGGTTAGCTAATCCTTGCATGGATACTTGCAAAGGACTGCACTTTGACTAGGTCTAAAACTTTCCTGGTAATCATCAAACAGAGGTGATGGCAATCCACATCTGAAGAAATTACTCCCTTGTAATTTCCTAGGATGTCTTTCAAAACTGGCGAAGTAAAATGGTATTGGGGAAAAAGAAGTCTTCAGGACCCAGTCAGGTCCTGAGCAGAGCAAGCTCAAGGGCCAGGACAGTAAAGAACAGCTGCCTTACAGTTGGGCTCATCAAGTTAGAAATCTGAGAATCTGTGTGATGTGCATTTTACCATGAGCTTGGTAGCACCCACAGCCTAGAGCCAAATACTTCTCTCTCATCTCTGCGCATTATTTAGGACAGGTATTAGATTGCTAGAAGAACAATACAACAGGATAGAAATCAATCCATTCTACTCATGGGAATTCTTCCTGCTGTGATGGGACTGAAAGAAGGTAATTCTAATGTAAAATGAATTAGAATGTCCAGTTCTAGGCTAGATATACCAGCCAAGTAGTAAATCAAAGGCAATTTGTTATGAAGTTTGCTGGTTTACTGATCCTATTGCTAAAAGGATAAAAGAGTAAAAACAGTGACATCTTGAAATGTTGACTAGGACATACAACCTGTGTTGAAATTTGTATTATTTCATAATTAAAATGTACAGGTATTAATCAGAGTGGTAAAGTAGTTTCTTATGGCTGCCATAATAAATCATCACAAACTTGGTGGGTTAAACCAACAGAAACTTAGGAGCACCTGGGCAGTGCAGTCAGTTGAGCATCTGACTCTTGGTTTAGGCTCAGGTTGGGACCTCACAGTCAGGAGATCAAGCCCAGCATTGAGCTCTATGCTCAGCATGGAGTCTCCTTGAGATCTTCTCTCCCTTTCCCTGCCCCTCCTGCTTGTGTGCTTTCCACCCACCCTCTCTAAAATAATAAAATAAATCTTTAAAAAAAAAAACCAACAGAAACTTATTTTGTCAAAGTTCTGGAGGGTAGAAGTCCATGCTCCCTTGAAAACTTTAGAGAAAAGTCCCTTCTTACCTCTTCCTAGCATCTAGTGGCTCCCAATAATCCTTGATGCTCCTTGGTTTGTAGCTGCATCTCTCTAATATCTGTCTCTAAGTCTTCACATGGCATTCTTCCTTGTGTGTCCTTCTGTGTGTCCCCTTTTTACAAGGACACTAATTTTTGGATTTAGAGTATACCCTATTCTAGTATGACCTCATCCTAATTACATCTGCAAAAATTCTATTTCCAAATAAGGTCCCAATCTGAGGATCAGATGGACATGAATTTTGGTGGGGACGTTATTCAACCCACTACAAGTGGTACCAACAATAGCACTGGAATAGGTTCTCAGGGGCCTTCTTCTCTTCCAGGCACTAACACTTTAGTTATTGTACTGTGGGGAAGTTGAGAGGGGCAGTCTAGGGAGAGGTGTTTATCCTGCTAGGGAGGGAAAGAAGATAGAGGCTGGGCGAGGGACATAGAATATCATCTATTTGCCAACTGGAAATGGACTTTATTCAACATTTGAACAATTTGTACAGCTGTATATTAACCTCAACAATGATATTGCTAAAAATGATGATTGGAGTGCTGACATCTGGGCTCAAAGCAGATCCTCCACCGATCATAGTAACACTCGTACCTGTGCTCTAGGCCAGACTTAAGAATGTTGAGAGGCAGAGGTAGCATCAAATAACTTCTTACTTACTTACTAGAAGGGAATGAGAACATTTTTAAAGATATAGAAACCATAGCCAGATTCAAGTAAGAAATTCAAGTAAGAAAATGTAAGACAGGGGCACCTGGGTGGCTCAGAAGGTTGGTGCCTGCCTTCAGCTCAGGTCATGATCTCAGGGTCCTGGGATTGAGCCCTGCATTGGGTTCCCTGCTCAGCAGGGAGTCTGCTTCTCCCTTTCCCTCTGCCACTCCCCCTGCTTATGCTTTCTCATGCTCTCTCTCTCTCGCTCGCTCTAAAAAAATAATAAATAAAAAAGAAAGAAAAGACAAGACAAGAAAATGTAAGACACAGAAAGAACAAACTGGGTTTATTCTAAGTGAAATGTTTTCTAAGTTTCAGCAGACAGGATCTGACCACTATTCCTACTATTTTCAGTTATCAGAGCCAGCCAAGGTAGAGAAAGGCAAGGCTCACCCTTGATAATGAGGGAAGACTGCTTTGAAAGGAACAAGGGGGTGGTTCCAGCCAAGGTCCTAGTAGTTAGTGATGGGGAAGCACTATCATGACAGCTGAGAGGTTCAATAACAGTTTCACAGATCTTTGAGGAGTGTAGGAGTTTCTTTAAAATTGCTCTAAGAGCTGGTTGCCTGGATGAATAAGTTCCGCTTTGATCAGTTATTGTGAAGACCCAGGGAACTGAGAAAATTTAATAGATGAGTTTGGGATCCTGGGTATACTTTAAATCATCTGGAAATAGCAAAGGCCCACCAACGTTGTTCCATGTCAGATTTATCCCACTATATCTATTTCCTCGTGCCAGTGGGACCCTGGGAGGAGCTAGTGGCAAAAATGCAAGGAGTTGAGCATTAATTGCTACATAGTGGGTCACAAGTTTCCCTATATTCACATCATTTTAGGACAAACATATGAAACACCTCTGACTGAGAGTTTAGGGATGTTAGGGTTATATATCTTACATATTAAAGTATAACATGTACTTCACTACATGATATTAAAATGGAAGCTCCTTTGGGGTAATGTAGTCATCAGGAATACAGATATATCTATGCCAGAAGCTAAAATCCTGTGCATGCTATTTCAGTGTTGATTAAAATCTAACTATGAAAAAAGGTTTTCAGTACTCACTGATATTGTTATATGCTTATCACCCCACATCTATGTACCAATATCTATAAAAAGGTGGAAGCAGGAGAAAGACCTGTTTACAAACATATTCCCTATCTTCTTCCCAAGGATGCGATTATAGAAAACTCCCCTTCCTTTAAAATCCTAGGGCTTTGAATCAGGATGTTTACTGATATTGGAGGAGGAAGAAGAGAAACAGAACTCATAACATTTTCTTCCTCTATGAAATTATCTTGATTGCATTTAGTGTGGAATTGACTAGAATTGAGTGAATTCTGACCTGAGAGGCAGAGAAACAGATATAGACAGGGACAGAGAAAGAAGATAATTGCATCTAGAAAATATCACAGGGATTCCCTGAGAAATGGGGGATTCTGAGACCGAGATCTGCGAGCAGAAAGTTATTTGGGTGTTCTCAGCAACAACTGTGAAGACAGGCAACATCGAAAGACAGAGTACGAACTGGCATACAGTTGTAACAAAGACACCATGCAGTGCAATGGGGAGCTCTGACTCTGGGGAGGCCCTGCAGAGATGCCTTCAGTTGAGGGAAGGGGATCAGGCCTTTGTCCTGTGAATCAAACATTCACCAGGTGAGAGCTGGCCCTGGAAAGGAAGCATAACCTTGGGCAAGGCAACTCCCCTAGAGAGCAGGACAATTCCTGCAGGGGGAGAGGGAGTATTAGCCATGGTCACTCACCAGGCAACAGTTCCAGAACCTCGGGGAATGGTGTCTCCATTCTGCAGACTGGGCAGCACATTATAGCAGCCACTGTAGGAGGGAGCTCTTCTTGTACATGCAAGGAGCTGAGTTAAGGTGACGCTCCTGGTCTCTCTCCACATTCTTTCACCTTTCGATGTTGGGGGGTGGAGGGAAAACTCAAGGAGAAACCAGGTATGGATAGCTAAATTGTCTTCCCTTTGGTGGGGTAGGGGGTGGGGGGGAGGTGAGAACTTCCAGCAAGAAGAATGAGGCTGCTTTCCTCTCTACTTTTCTCCTCCCTGTGGGAAGAACTATAGGAAATAGCAAAATAGAAGAGTGAGAAACCCACTCACTGTCTTGTGTTGGTTTATACTTCTGGTGAAAAAAATAAAAGAGAAAGGGATGAGGCAATTTTTAAGAGCCTGTTGGAAAATCTACATGAAAGAATATCCCACAGTGACTGTCAGAACAGAGGATAGGAACACAAGTAGAAGTTAAAAGTTGTTTGTATGTTATTATAGACAAGGAGCCTGTGGCTTGAAATATGAGGTTTGACCTTCTTTTCATAGCCACTGTTACCTCAAAACTGTTACTCTTTCAATCTCAAGTAACATCACTGTTCCTCTGAGGCTGATGGTATCCTGCTATCCCACTCCTGCCTTCACATGATTTCTGACCTCAACTAACCACTTGATCATCCCTCACCTCACTGAAGGTTATAACAACTGATTCACAGTCTTCCATTACTCTCCAACTCTTACTTTTTGTCTGTAAAATTTCCCTTGACCCCATCACTAAGCTGATAAGCACAGAAATGTCTAAACCTCCTTGAATCAAACAGAAGGACTAAGAGAAGAAAGGTGTATGGTGTAGGGGCAATACTGGCTGACATTTTTGAAAATTTTTCCATCACATTTCTCTGTTATGAACAAACTTTTATACCATCATACCCAGCAGGAATCCCCTCAGAAGGCTCTCCAAGATCTCTGTGGCCTACAGTACCTCTCTGAGAGAAGAGTAAGTCACAGACTCTATTGCTAGAGACCTTGAAGTCTAGCTAGAAGACAGCCACTTAAGCAAGGTTACGACAGTGTGATGAGTGTTATTATTTTCATGTGAATATGATACTGTGGAGTATAGACTTGGGAGTTATTTCACTCTGTTGAGGTGGGGGAAGGTGTTCATTCTAGAAAGTCTTAACGTGCAAGATACAGTGAGGTGGGCCTGGAATGATGAAGAGAAGAAAGGTCAAGGTCATCTGGAAAGAAGCAAAAAAAAAAAAAAAAAAAAAAGTGAAGGAAGCCCTTGAAGGTATGAAAGAGTTTGTGTTGTAGTGTTAACACCAGCAGCTCTGATGTCCCTAACCCTGACCCTAACCTTCCCTAACTCCCCTTAGTTCATGCCTACCACAGCACTTTGAACAGAACAGTTGCTGAATGGACTTGGTATATTTAATATAAGAGGTTTCCTTTATTCTTGACAAACATGTTCTAGAAAATTCTTCACATATTTGGTCCATAAAAAATATATTTCACATCCCATATGTGGAGTTCAGTAAAGATATGAAGGTAGCCAAAAGACTTGACAGCCAAAGAACATTTCTATATTAAAGTCTATCAACGAGGTTGAATAAGTGGGATGGAAAATGGCTATATGGAGGTGGGGTGCAGGAAGGGAGGCAAATCATAAAACAGACCCTTAACTGCAGAGAACAAACTGAGGGTTTCCTGGAGGGGAGGTAGATGGGGGGAGAGGTTAAAAAGGTGATGAGGATTAAGGAGGGCACATGTTGTGATGAGCAATGGAGGGCGTATATAAGGGGTGTCGTATATAAGTGTTGAATCACTAAATTCACACCTGAAACTACTATTACACTGTATTAACTGGAATTTAAATAATAACTCAAACCTAAAAAAAAAAAAAAAAGCAAATGGCTATATAAAACCTTAATTCACTTGTACCTTTAATGAATTCAAAGGTTTTCCTTCTACCTGTAATGGGTGTTGTCATTTGCCTCCCTAACAACTATTCCCTTTTTTTCCAACAATTCTGACTTTTGCATAGTGACTAAGCTGAGTCTTCTCTTTATCCTCTCTTCTATCTTCCCACTCTACTGAGCATTCCTACATTACTACATTAACCAATAGGAACTCTACCACAAGCTCTTCCTCTCTAGCTTTGAGAACATAGCAGATGTGGAGGGGGGGAGGAGGGAGACATCAGAAATTCATTTCTCCAGCTCCCTCCCTATAGGGTTATCACAGGCTGGCTCAATCTCCACACTAAAGGAATCAGCTCCTGTCAGGTGGCGCTCTCCACGTGGCCTGTCTCCAGGTATTGGCAAATACTCCCTTCTATCATACTTTCAGGCCCAAGAATGTTGACAACCCATACTCTGACTGGCCAAAAACACTGTGATCTTCATAAGAGTTGTACCTTCACAAAAATTCCTTTTTAAAAATTTTTTTAAGATTCTTATCAAATTCCTCAATTCAATGTGACTGCTTCATTCTTCCCACGCTCTCTGGTCCAATCAGGAGCCTAAGCCAATCAGCACATCTTTCACGGGTTGCCATGATGGCTGGGTACATGTCCTTTACTGGTCTGCTCACAGTAAAGGTCAATACTTTGCTGAGAATGGTAAGACAAAGATGTTCACTATATTATGCTAGATATGAAGTCATGAAGATGCATACTAGGAGCTGCTAGAAAACATCTTGCAATCACAAGATCAGGTCTGAAAATAGAGCCAACACCTAAGAAGTAAAATCCTGAGGTATATATAAGAGTGATAGAATAGTGGTTCCCAAAGATGTCCACGTCCTAAAACTCCACAATGATGACTGTGTTAGGTTATATAGAAATAAGGAATTAAGCTGACCTTGTGATGGGGAGATTAATCTGGATTATCTGAGGAGGCCTGATGTGATCACAAGAGAGACACAAAAGAGGGAACTCTAAGATGGTAACATGAGATGACCTGCTATTGCTGCTTTTGAAGTTAAAGGAACTGGCCATGAGCCAAAGTATACAGACAGCATTTAGGAGCCATAAAATGGTAAGAAAATCAAATCCTCTCCTAGAGCCTACAAAAGAAACACAGCCTCTCCAATACCTTGATTTTAGCCCAATGAGACCCATTTCAGACTTCTGACCTCCAGAACCTTATGAAAATAAATTTCAACTGTTTTAAGACACTAAAATTTGTGTTGAATTTGTTATAGTAGAAATAGTAAACTAATACAATAAAGAAATGTAAGCCACTGGAGTCCAGCTTGCTGTTATTACACTAAAAGAATCTTAATTGTACAATACTAAAATTACATAATATATGGCTAACAAATAAACTACTTACCAATAGGTGTATTCTCCCACTAACCTCCTACGATGCTCTTTCAAAGATTCTAGCTAAACAGTGATGTAAGAAGTAAGCAAGACAATGGTGCCATGTTGGGAAATGGCAGAGATATTGAGAAGATGAGGGAGTTAATATTGTATAGAAAAGAGTGAGTGGTGGGTTACCTGGGTGGTTGTGTCTGACTCTTGATTTTGGCTCAGGTCATGATCTCAGAGTTGTGAGATCGAGTCCCACATGGGGCTCTGTGCTCAGCAGGGAGTCTACTTGAGATTCTCTCTCTTCCTCTCCCTCTGGCCCCCCTTGAAAATAAATAAATAAATCCTAAAAAAAAAAAAAGGAAAAGAGAGGATGGTATATTCAAAGTCATAGAAGAGAAGTTGGGAGAGAAAGGATATATAAAGGCAAATAATATATCACCCTAGGAGTGTCTGGGTGGCTCAGTGAGTTAAGCACCCACCTTCAGCTCAGGTCATGATCTCAGGGTCCTGGGATCAAGCCCCATATTGGACTCCCCACTCAGCAGGCAGTCTGCTTGTCCCTCTGACCCTCCTCCCCCAACTCATGCTCTCTCTGTTTCTCTCTCAAATAAATAAACTCTTTTAAAAAATACATTATCCTGGATGCCAGAAGTGTTATATAAGTGTTGTAGAATGATTTAAATAATCATTATTATCTTTAGCAATTCCTTAATCTTTAGAAATGTCATCATAACACTTTTCCAAAAAAGCCATAACTCCATTAGAGTAATGAGCACTCTTAAGATCAGAGAGGTTAAGCAACTTGTCCAATAATATAGACAAGCTAACGAATGACAGCTGAAATTAAACACAGCCTCTCTGACCCCACAGTCTGCAGATTTAAATACTTGGCTATCCTGTTAACACAGATACAAGATTCCAAGCCTCAAACATCCAACCATCAGATCCTTACATCTGTATGCAGAGCTCAATAATAATTGTATATCTTCCCATATTTTGCCTACTAGGTTATGATTAACTTAGTGCTTTAGGGAAAGGAATCTCTGGCTGGAAGTTTGACCTCTTCCCTCCATTCCCCCCAAAAGCTTTTTGTCATTTGTGTGGTTTTGAAAAAGTTACTTCACTTCTCTGGGTTTCAATCTGTTGTCTTTTCTGGTAAATAGGCTTGCTGATTATGAAGTTCTTTCAGGTTGTTATATCCTCTGTGTTGTTGATATATCAAAGCTGAAGAATTAAACGCTGAGGTATTTACATTTCAAAGAGTAAGCAGAAGGGGCCACCTCCTGAACAGGGCTATGATAAGCTATCTGAAAAGAATCATTCAACAGTTGAGTTTAAAATGCAGACGTAGTTGCCCAAGGTGGGGAGATGAGAGAGAAATTTATAGAATTCATTCACATCCCCTTAGTAGTCCATAATTCATGGACTAATTAGGAGCAAAAAAAAGCTTTCCACTGTAATACCTTCTATATTCCTGGAGGTTCTCCCCCCAGCCCAGTACTCAGAGTACAGAAGCTGTGACAGGTGCTGAGGTGCTGTGAGTCTCTGGGAATAGTTTTGTGTTGAAGCTTTGGAATCCAGCCACATAGGTGAGAAAGTCCAAGTTGGCATTGGCACTACCTACTGGCAGCCAGAATAAGCAGTGATGTTGAGGAGTGGACCACAGGCAGGGTGGAGAAGGAAGGGAAGGAAAGAATACAACGTAGATTCCTGGGAGCTGTGAACAAAGACACCAAGGCAAGAAGCCAGGTAGATTACTACTACGTGTCAGGGAATGGCAGAGGGACAGTGACACAGCATGGCAGGAGACTGAGCCAACTCATGCAGTTTCTGAGCCAACTCTTCTTCTGTTTCACAGAAACAACCCTGAAAATAGTCCAGGGAAATAAAAAGCCTAGATAAATAGGATGGTTTGTGGCTGTTTGTATTACTCTGTCTTTGTCTTCACTATAATTGGTTCTTCATGGCCTCTTCATGCCTCTAACTAATACACAAAGCCAAGAAGCTAGTCCAATAAATGTGAAGGGCTTCTTGATATCCTACAACAATTACCCTTTGTCAATTAATGTGCATATCTGTGACTAAACTATTTAAAATATTTATAGAAGTTATGAGAAGTTATGACTAGGAAAAAATAAAGACTAAAGGGATGGGAGACAAATTTGAGTTGAAGTTCACGTCATTAACTACAATGAAATAAAAAGTCATTTCAATCATTAAGGGAAGTAATGAGTATTTGGGGCAAAATGTCACAATGGGTCAGTTATTAGCTGTTGTTAGTCAAGAACTTTCAAGTTGACCAATTGATGGTATGTTGGATGAGTTGCCCTTGTAAACTTACAAAGGTCTGGTAGCAAGCCAACCATTCCACAGGTCAATGAAATCTCTGATGACAAGATTCCACAAATACTTATTGAATCCTTACCCAGAGGATGGCATCATGATGGGAGCTGTGGGGCAATAGAAAATAGAAAAAATATTTGTTCCTAGGACACAAGAAACTTACAACTGTTTAGAGATGATGTTTACCTTCCCTAAGGAATTCACATGCTTTTTCTTTATGGGCATATATAGGAATCAGGCAATCAATTGTTTTGCTTTGACCACTATAGGAACATTCAAATTAACTTTTAATAAATATATCAGATTCTGTGGCCTGTAAATCTCCATTTTAATTCTTCCATCAACCCCAGATCTTGAGTCCCTAAAAAAGTCATGATATTCTTTAATCTACTATTCATCTATAGCCAGGAAAATAGGAAATGAGTTATGAATAAGGAGGGATGAAACACGGTCATAAAGGTAGAAACTGTAAGTGCAATAATAGAGGTTTATGTAAGGGGGGAAGTTGGGTTTAGATAAGGAAGATATCAATTTCATCTGGATAGAATCTGGGATGTCTCACAGAGCAGATGACCTTTAGAATAGAAGTTGCAAACTCAGAAACAAAAAAGAGCCTGACAAGCAATGTAAATAAAATAAGAGGACCAGGCAGAGACTGGTGAATTGTAAAGCTCGTGGATATTCTAAAAGTGACGGTTACTCTGCAGGTCCAACCTTTAAGGCACAATTTACCTACAGATAGAATTATGCTTAAAAATCCCTTAAATTACTCATAAGTGAAAAATAAGCACTGCTAATATCATATATGTGCTAGGACACCAATTTAATTAGAATTTATTAGTTATATCTTTTTTTCCGATAGTGTGCTAGATGGTGGATCTGGGAAATTAAAAAAAAAAAAAATACATAGTCATTTCCCCTGAGAAGCAAAGAAGTTGGATTCTTGTGAATTAAGGTGCATTTGATGGTATTTTCTTATGTATTCCATCACCAAAGTACAGCTATGGAGCTATACTATGGAGTTGTACTATACTATAGAACATCCTTTCATGTGGAAAGACAGCATAGATTGCACTGAATTAATGGATGTCATCTGCCATCAACAGTTGACCATGAGGAGTTTAATATTTTAATCAAGATTGATAATGGTAGAGAGCCAGAAATGTATCAAGTCACCATCAGGCAAATTCTAGTAAAAAGTGTCCAGAAATAAACAGGAGAGTAAAGAAAGTAAGAAAAGCAAAGGGAGCCTCAAATGGATCTTCCTGGCTTGCAACAACACTGTGGGTTAAACTGAACCAATAATTAGAATATAGGAAGAAAATTCCATTTTGGCAGCCTGGTCAGGGCCTAAAACGTTCCTTCTAAGTATCAAATTAGCAGTAAACCTTGGTCTCCAATTTCTTCTGAAGTTCCTTCTCCAATGTTTCAGATCTGACTATTTCACTATACCAGGGCATTTGGGAAACAGAATCTTTTTGATGGCCTTTCAAGTCTAACATTTTACTCAGATGTGCACAGTACAATTCAGCCAATTGTTTAACAAAAACCCGGTACAAAGGTCAGCAAACCTGGCTCAGCTGTGAGACTACTGAAAAAGTCCAAGTTTATACATTTTTTTAAGAATCTAAAATAAAGTGTGATTGGATTTCAAGGGTTTAAAGGAACTCTACAATAAAGCAATCCAATAAAACCACCTTGAGAAAGAAAAGCAACAGAGGAATCAGAGTTCTCTAGTGATAACTAAAGTCATTTTGTGCCAGAAAGAATGATCCAGTGAAACTGTTAGAATCTAATCAGGACGAACATTTGCATGTTAAAGGGCTCAAATCTACAGCTCCCTTCTGTAAAATTAACATTTTCTGTTTTTTAAAGAGAGTATTGGGTCACAAATGGAATAATAATAAAACTGTCCTTTCTACCCTGTTTTACCCCAACCCTGATCCTCCACATTGTGTTTCTGAACAGAGTCCTGTATAGTGAGAAAGAAAAGTAGGAAGGCTGTGAAAAGACATTCCGTGGCAGGAGAAATTTGCCCAGAGCAAGTCTTTTGGGGTGGGGGGGCGGTTCTCTTTGCCCATTACAATTGTGTGGTCTGTTTTCAGAAAAGGGAGAAGCCCAAAACACGGAGTTAGTGCTCTGGCATTGGAGAGTGCAAGTCAGATTTCTATGGAACAAGGGAAGGCAACCTATTGTCATCTATGTTATTATCAAGTTGCCTGTGAATAAAGACCATACTGGGTCATAAAACAAACTGTGCTAAATCCAAGAACATGAATCTGTGGCACTGGTTGGGGTAGGGAGATGCTCCTTTATACTACTGAGGAAACATCTGTGGCCTGGATAAATTGGTTTGGAAGATTGACTGGCAGTGTTATCCCTTAGGAGTGGATTGATCTCACAAGCAATATATTCATTTTAAGAAGAAGATGTTTACTAAGTTTTCAGACTCCTGCTGCTTTACAAAGTACAGCTCTAAGGGGAGCAGGTACAAATGTAAGACACAAATAGAACAACCTACATAACTTCAAACAGGAGGACAGGCAGGACTCCAAAAGAACAAGGTGTAGTTGTGGTTTGGCTGCATTTCTTAAATGATTATTCCCACTTTCCCACTTCCTTTCTGGGCTAGGCCACTTAAGAGGGAAATAAAACTCCTTGGTGACAGAGGGGGGTGAAAGGGAGAAATATAAATATCTCCCTAAAGACTGACAGACTAGATGTGGTCAACAAAATTATGCAGGGTTTTGATCATGCAGGCCCCTTTGACTTGGCTTCCTCTTCTGTCTGCCCTTGAGTCAGGTCATTGCTTTTTGTGCCACAACTGGAGAGAAGGCAGAAAAAACTGGGAGTGAAACCCAGAACTGAAAGTGTGCTCCTGTGGAGCAAATTTAAAGTCTAGAGGCCTGTGTGGATCTTTTAAGTATTTCCTAAAATCTTCTCTGATGAAATTCGAAGGGAAAAAACAATACTATTACAAACTAAATTTGTATAATAGAAGCAATAATGTGATTTCAAAAATGTTAAATCAGAGTATAATTTCTAGAGTCTTTATTCAACTAGAAATGGAGAAAATCCACTAGGGATGAAGCATATAGTTAAAATTTATCAAAATTTAGGAAAAAAGTGTCCAGTCTCTTTTTTATCAATTACATTGCTGTATTCTGGGTCCTACCCTCTTTTTTTTTTTATCAGAAACAAATATGACCTATTAATATATATGAAAGTGCTTTGTAAAATCAGAATTATTAATCATATAAAAGTTTTTTTAAAATCCTTTTTGGTCAGGTTCACTGCTCTAGTTTCTTATTATCAGTCTCCTAAAACATTTCTGGAAATGATTGTTCCAATTTTCTATGATTCTATGATACTTATTGATCAGTCACTATATTGACCTCAGCCTGGGAATACAGCAATGAATAAAAAATAAGTCTTCTGCTCTTGTGGAACTTATACTTGATTTGTGGAGGAGGAGAGAGAAATATATAAGAAAATCAACATGAGTAAGTTAGATAAAAGAGTGTTTCATGTTCAGGGGACTAGATGGCTCAGTTGGCTAAATGTTAGCCTTTGGCTCAGGCAATGATCTCAGGGTCCTTGGATTGAGCCTTGCATTGGGCTCCCTGCTCAGTAGGAAGTCTGCTCTTCCCTCTGCCTTCCCCCTGCTGGTGTTCTCTCCCTCTCATTCACTTTCTCTCTCTAATAAATAAATAAAATCTTTAAAAAACAGTGTTTCATGTTATAAGAACATCAAACAGGGTGATGCAATAAAAATGAATGGGAAAAACTACTTTAGCTTATCTCTTCAAGGAAGGTATCATTGGGCTGAGATGTGAATGATAAAAAGGGGTCATCACTGATGAAAATGAGCTTACTGTTTTCAAAGATAAGTTAATGTGACTAGAATCTATTAAGTGAGAAGGAGGATGCCGAGAAAAATGTTCAGAGAGTTATACAGCAGCCAGATGGAATAGGATCTGCTAATGAGGATAAAGGATTTTGGTTATACCTAAGAGTAATGGGGAAGCCACTGAGCATTTTAAGCATTAGGTGATAGGAATTGATTTTGTGCTTTAAAGATTGTTTTGGGGGGCACCTGGGTGGCTCAGTGGGTTAAGCCTCTGCCTTCGGCTCAGGTCATGGTCCCAGGATCCTGGGATCGAGCCCCGCATTGGGCTCTCTGCTCAGTGGGGAGCCTGCTTTCCACCCTCTCTCTCTGCCTGCCTCTCTGTCTACTTGTGAGCTCTGTCAAATAAGTAAATAAAATCTTTAAAAAAAAAAAAAAAGAGGCCCTTTTGGCCTACACTGATTAGGTTGCTTAGGATCAGTTTTCCCACTCAGAACTAAAAAAGGAACAATAATTTGTATTTCCCTGATGCTGGGTGATGTTGAGCATTTTTTCAAGTGTTTGTTGGCCATTTGTATGTCTTCTTTGGAGAAATGTTGAAAGATGAATGGATTAATATATGAGATGCACACA
The DNA here is from genome assembly GCF_010015895.1 of Lontra canadensis. Taxonomy (NCBI): domain Eukaryota; kingdom Metazoa; phylum Chordata; class Mammalia; order Carnivora; family Mustelidae; genus Lontra; species Lontra canadensis. The sequence goes on from NW_022631009.1 coordinate 23,686,613, forward strand.
CTGGAATATTATTCAGCCATCAAAAAGTGAAATTTTGGGGCACCTGGATGGCTCAGTGGGTTAAAGCCTCTGTCTTCGGTTCAGGTCATGATCCCAGGGTCCTGGGATCGAACCCCACATCGAGCTCTCTGCTCAGCAGGGAGCCTGCTTCCCCCCCTGTCTCTCCCTGTCTCTCTGCTACTTGTAATCTCTGTCAAATAAGTAAATAAAATCTTTAAAAAAATGAAATTTTATCATTTGCAAAAATGTGGATGGAACTAGAGGTATTATTTTAAGCAAAATAAGTCAATTAGAGAAAGATAATTATCATATGATTTCACTAGTATATGGAAATTAAGAAACAAAACAGAGGATCATAGAGGAAAGGAGGGGAAAATAAAATAAGACAAAATCAGAGAGGGAGACAAACCATAAGAGACTCTTAACTATAGGAAATAAACTGAGGGTTGCTGGGGGGAGGTGGGTGGGGGGAAGGGGTAACTGGTTGATGGTCATAAGCAGTGTATGTGATGTAATTAGCACTGGGTGTTACATGCAGCGGATAAATAACTGAACTCTATCTCTGAAACTAACAATACACTATATGTTAATTAATTAATTGGGTTTAAATATAATAAAATTTTTAGAAAGAAAATAAAAAATAAGGATGGTTTCTACACACACACACACACACACAAACACACACATGGAACAATAAGACTAACAGCTGACTTCTCAACAGATGCATGAATTCTAGAAGACAATAGAATACTTTGAAAATATGAATAGAAAATAGCTGCTATCTTAGATTTACACGATTTATACTTACTTTTATTCTACATCTATAAATATACCAACATAAATGGAAACAAGTGTGCATGCACAGATGTTCATAGATGATATTCATAGCAGTATCCCTCATAATAGTCCAAAACCGGAAACAAACCAAATATCCATTATTAGTGGGTTAGATAAATAAATGATGGTATACTCGTACATTGAACAGTACAAAACAATGGAACTGAATAAACTTCTGCTATATAAAATGATGTGGTCGAATTTCATGCATGTAAAATCCAAAAATGAAGGAAAAATAAAGATATTTACAACAAACAAATATAGAGATAATTTGTCACCAGCTGAAAAACATTTTAAAAAATACTAAAAGGTATTCTTCGGGCAAAAAGAAAATAGTTGCAGAAATAAGCTCAGAAATGTAAGAATTTACACAGAGCAATGAAAACCACAATAAATTCAAATGAATATCTATAGTGTAAGTGGAAATGTTACAATAAATTCAAATCAATATTTATAGTGTGAAATACTAATAGCAATATCTCATGGAGCATACAGTATATATATAATTAAAATATACCCACTATACTATGAAAGTCTAGAGGAAATAGAGTTAAGGTGTTCCAAGGATCTTGCATTGCTTAAGAAGAAAAAGAAGGAAAGGAGAAGCAAGGGACAGTAAGAATTTTTTTTTTTTTAAAGAAGCAGGACTTAATTTATTGAACCAAGACTCACTATATAGTTACAGTCATTAATATAGTATGGTATAGTTTCAAATATAAAAAGACAACAGAGAAGAATATAAAATAAATAAATAAAATTTAAAATACTTTCCAAAAATGTCAATTTGCTGTGAAGACAAGTGATGCTAGAAGAGAATGGGAAAACATGATAAGACCTGTTAAAAAGTGCTTTCAGTGGTTAGGTGAGGAAAGATGACTACTTGGACTCAAAACACATCCATGAATGTGAAGATACTTGATTCAAGATCAAAATGACACTGCAGAGCAGTAGGGAAACAATGGTCCCCTCAGTAAAAGTGTTGGTTCAATTGAATAACCATAGAGAAAAAAATGAAATTAATCTTCCTCTCACACCACACATGAAAATTAATGTTCAGGTAGATTATATACCTAATTTTGAAAGATAAAACAACTAATCTAGACTATAAATAGAATTTATTCACAAATTCAATATAGAAAAGGATTTCTTTAAAAAGATAGAAAAAGTTCTAACCATAAGGACAGTAACTTTAAAAAAAAAAGACAAAACTTGATAAATCTGACAACATTAAAATAACAATTTTGGTACATATTTAGAATTGAAAAGGCAACCCACAGAACATATTGACACTTGCAATTAACAAAGGGCACATATCTAGAATATAAGAGTACCTACTCATCAGTAAGAAAATAGCCCAACATAAAAATGGACAAGAGAGGGGCGCCCGGGTGGCTCAGTGGGTTGAGGCCTCTGCCTTCGTCTCGGGTCGTAGTCCCAGGATCCTGGGATCAAGCCCCGCATTGGGCTCTCTGCTCAGCAGGGAGCCTGCTTCCCTTCCTCTCTCTCTGCTTGCCTCTCTGCCTGCTTGTGATCTCTGTCTGTCAAATAAATAAATAAATAAGTTTTTAAAAAAATGGACAAGAGATTCAGTTACTTCACAAGGTATTCAAATAGACAATAAACACTTGAAAAATGATCAACTTCATCAGTGTTAGATTAAAGCAAATATAATGTATACTGTAGTACCAATACACATCTGCCAACATGGATGATGTTCTGAGATGAAAAATATTATCTTCATTAGCTCCATTTTACAGATAGGGAAATGGAGATGCTGAGGTTAAGCAAATTTCAAAATGTCCCACAGTTAGAAAGTATGAAAGTTGAGACTGAAACAAAGACAACCTGAAGTCATCATCTTTAACTGCTATGGACACCACCTTCTTAAAAAAAGAAGAGTGAAAGGGAGGAGAGAGGTACTCCAGTTATGCATTGCTGCAAACAATTCAGTGGGTTAACAGCAATTTTCCTATTATATCTCACAGTTTCTGTGGGTCAAGAATTCAGGAAGAGTTTGCCTGGGCTTATGGGTCTCTCATGCCATGGTATGGAGCTGAAATAAGTGGGGTGGGGGTGACAGAAATTAAAGTAGGTGGGGGCTGGACAAACATCTCTATTTCTCCAGGTAGTCTCAGGTCCTCTCCCTGAGATCATTCCATGTGAGTTAAACCAGTCTTCTTCACAGCATGGAAGTTTCAGGTCAGACTATTTAAATGGTAGCTCAAGGTTGCAAGAGAGCCACATGAAAGCTATATTCCCTTTTAGGATCTAGCCTCAGAAATTACATAACATCATTACTGTTGTTGTCAGAAGCCCATCCACATGCAAGAGGAGGGAACATAGGCTCCCTACTCTTGATGGGAAAGTGTCAACATTACATTATAAGAAAAGCATGTAGGACCAGAGTTATTGTTCTAGCCATCTTTGCAAAACAAAATATGCCAAATATAGGAAAAAGTGTTTGGACAGGAATAACAGATACAGAAGAGAAGGGGAAAATGTGTGCATCTAATATAGAAAAACTTCATTCAACAAATAATTTTCAAACACCCTGTGTATACTAGACACCACTAAGAATTATGAGTATCTGGTAAGCCAAATGTGATCCTTGACCTAAAGAAGCCAAAATTGTCTAGGTGGGAAAGTTATATATAAAAGACAGAGTGGGAGGGTTTTAGGAGTTCTTACAAAAGGACAACAAGAAGATTCATAGGATTTTATGGTGAAGAACAGGGGTCAACAAACTATGGCTCACAATGCAAATCCAGCCTACCACGTGTTTTTGCAAACAAAGTCTTACTGGAACACAGCCACATCCATTCATTTACATATTGTCTATGGTTACCTTAGACTATAAAGTTATATTGAGTGTTTAGAACAGGTAACATAATGACTCACAAAGCCTAACATATTTACTATCCTGCTCTTTACAGAAAAAATCTGTCTACCTCTGGTGTAGAATAGTGCACATCCACTCAGATGAGAGAGAATAGAACTGAAACAAAAAAATAAAGTTCCAGATTTCCAGTATGGCAGAGAGGAATGCACAAGGGCCTTCAATTCAGGAAAATGAAATTACTAGCCAACCACCTGCTAGCCTCATGACCCTGAGAAAGGTTACTTCATTTCTCCAAATCTCAGGTTCCTTTCCTGAAGAAAAATCTTAGTTATCCTTTTGCTGCCCAGGATGACAATGTGAATCAAGTAAGACAATATATGAATAAATGTCTTGTACACTCTGAAATGCTAAACACATATGCTGCCATCTTTCCACTGCATTTCCTATCAAATAAAGATTTGTCGATGGTCTTTCATCTCATCTTTATTTTTACACACAGGATATAGTTTTCTTCTTTTATAGTTTTAAATAAGCACATCTTTTCCTATTTTGATCACCAAAAATGTTATTCTCTGATCTTTGGTCCTTTATTGTTTTAAGACACTAGAAACTATTCTTTAAAACTCCTAACTTCTCCAACTACTCTTACTTTTGGAACCTTACTTAATTCTCTAATAGACTCGAGTCCTCACTCCTCTGTCTTACCTTGAAATTCCTTTCTTTACCTTATTCCAACCCATATACCTACTTTTTCACATATTGCTTTTGGGGTGATGTGTTGTTGGAAGGAGACACCGAAATTCTCTGGTTCTTTTTGACAAAGCTCCTTGGCCCACAATTGCTCAAAATTCTCAGTGCATCCTAAGAACTTCTGCAAAGATCCTTCTATAGAGCTCTTTGGGAATCTCTTTCAAGTCAGTGACTCCATGACTGTATTGATCAGAAGAATTTAACTCAACTTCATTGATTGCTATGAGTATATACCACATCATCATTCAATGTTGGGCATTCATTTTCCACATCCTTTCATCATATCACTACATTAGCTGCCAACACATCCTAGTCCAGGGCAAACTGGCATGAGTCTTCTCCTTGTACCTTTCTCTCACTAAGCATCTTCTATGCAATATTCAATCTCTAAAAGGATTGGACTGGTCAGGAAAATCTGACCACATGGAATTGGAATAGTTATAAAACTTCCATAGCGAAATCTCCCATGCAAACGGGTAATAACTTCACAACTCGGTTCAGATGAGATTTTGAGCTCTTGTACTCCCAAGCCAGCTGGTCATTTAACACACATTCCACGCACAGGAAATGTCCATTACCAGAAACCTCACTAAATAGCTATGACAATAAGCTCAAGAATGTTATGTCCAAGGACAAAAACAGAGCAGGAAGATTTCAAGAGTTCTTCCAGGGAGAACCACAATAGGATTCCTGGTATTTCATGGCAAAGACTAATTAAGAAACTAACTATGGATGATAATGCAGCAGGAGAATGCCTGAATTTAGTCAGCATCACTATCTCACTGAGGAAGAGAATGTTAACAATGATGCTTTTACAGACGGTATATAGATATCAGATTAGGGTCACTGGGAAAAAGGTAGTAATGTATCTCTGCGAATGAAGTAAAGAAAAAGCATCTAGAAAGAGTTTGAAGGGAAGCCAGATCAAATGCAATGAGTTTTTAAATACCTTAAGTAGGAAAGGTATATTTCTAGTTTTATAGGTAGAATGTAGAAAGGTATACTTCTAAACTTCTTTTGTTATAATGATCATATTTATAAATTTCTCATCAAATTCTATTAGATGAAACTTGTTCTGGTTCTGGCCATGTTACAGGCCTGAGGAAAGCTTTTAACTTGAAGCAACTTTTATGAAATTGCACATCCATTGGACCTTGAAAATGGTCAATTACATGCTTTGTTGAGTGAATGAATTTGTGTCTTGGCAAAAATAAAGACCTAGGCCCAGGATGAGGCATACCAGTGGATCAGTGCAATTTCCTTACATGTTTTCCATTTTTTACTTCTTTGTGCCGTGCGTAGTCGTGTCTGTGCATTTTAGTTCTCTATGTCAAGACTCTCCTGCCCAGTGTATTCATGAGGGGTACTAGAAGAAGGGTGATTTGATATTAGGATTACTCAATGAATTGTAGATTCTTAGATTTCAAGCAACCTTAGAAATTACATAGCCCTGGTCAGTGCTGTCCAGGATTAAATCCTAACAAGCTCACCAAAAAATGAAAAATAAGGATGATGTTCATGAGTGGGCATCTGCGTATGTGTATGTATACGTATGCACATGTCTGTACAGTATGTTTGCCAACTCTTGTTTCTTATAAAGAACTGTCCACTTTATTATATTAAAATGCCCTTTCTCTTATGAAGTGCTAATTGTAGCAGATGTTAGTTATTGTATACGTTTTCATGTCTTGGCAAACTAAAATTATGGCAACACTCTGTTTGCTCTAACCCTCAACACTCCCTCCAAGTTTTTGAAATTCTCCTGGTATGGTACACGTAATCTGAAAATCCTACTTCCCTTACCCCCCAAATTATTCTGTCTAACTAAAAGCCTGTTATACTAATAAATAAATCTGGAGAGACAGTTTGGGCAAGAGCCTCCTTTGGTAGTTAGGAGGAAAAAGAATACATGGAATTCTCCCCATTCCTATTCCCTTATCTCACAAAGAATCAGAATCCTTTCCTAAACTTTGAGTCTTCTCCTTTGAAGAAGGTGTGGACACGACAGCCCCTCCTTCAGATTCCTAAACTCAGCGGAAGTATTTGTGGGTGAGTAGGAGTCTATAACCTTTCCTGATGAATCAGCAAAGGGGCAATAGTTAAATGGTGCTCAGTCTCCTAAGAGGAAGAAAAGGAAGGCATTTTTTCCAAAGCTATTCCAGAGATCAGGTTCAGTTGGTATAAAAAATTAAATCCTGGCTGCTTGTGTGGCCCAGGAGAATTCTTGGGCATGTTTACCAAAAGATAGTATTCAAGAGTACTCTCCATGCAAATGAAATACTATGTCATTGCATCCTGCATGATTCAGGGGCTGCTAGGAAGGAAAGAAAATAATATGTTTTACACTGGTTCAATTTCTACCAAGAGCCATCCAACCAATATGCAGATTTTTATTTTCATTTATTGAAAACATTTTCAAAGATGATACATTGCTAAGGACCCAAAAGAACATATTACAGATAACCAGTAAAAGTAAATGGGAGGCAATCCACTCTAGGAGATGATTATCTATTGCCGTTCCTTGGTGGACTACTACTAAGTGCAAGTGTGACCAGCCAGAAATCGTTACACATTGTGCTCCATAAAGGTTGCTCTCAGTTTTGTAGGTACTGGTATTGAGCATTCAAACTACACAATGTCCTATCTCTGTTTCAGGCCTACCAACCTTCCCAGGGTGCTATTCATTTGTGTGTCAAATATTTATTAAATACCTACTATGTGCCACCGTGTGGTAATGTGAAGATGCATGAGCACAGTCCTTGCCTTTAAAGATATTTGTCTTCCTGAAATTTATTGATCACCTACTGCATATTAGGTTTCATGGACTGAATTGTGCTGCCTCCAAATTCATATTTGGAAGCCCTAATGTTTACTCTGACTATATACAGAGACAGGGCCTTTAAAGAGGTAATGAAAGTTAAATGCCATCATAAGGGTCAGGTCCTAATCTGTAAGGACTGGTGAACTTTAAGAAGAGGAACAGAGACGGCAAGAGATCTCTCTTCTTCCACACACACACAAAGAAGAGGACATGTGAACATACAACAAACTGGTGGCTGCCTCCAAGTCAAAAGAAAAGGCTCCAACATGAGAACTACCTTGCCAGCACCTTGATCTTAGACCACTCAGCCTCCAGACAGTGAAAAACAAATTTCTGTTATTTAAGTCCCCAGTCTGTGATATTTTTATGGCAGCTCTAAGCAAAGACACTAGGCAATATACTAAGTACGTAACATACAATTAGCATGCCACAAGATACTATCTTGGTTACAACTGTGCCTTAATGTGTGTTCTCAGTCATAATCCAGACTGGAACTAGTTTGGAGAAGAGATATTTTTCTTTTATTTGTTTCATTTCATATCTACAGGGCCCTCTGGGTGTCTCTTCTGGTGGCTGGCTTCCTTCTATAAAGCCATCCTTAGAAAATTCAGTGGTCTCAAGCTGCTGTGTGGCTACACTGAAGCTTTTCCTGAAATCCCTCTCCTGAGATAAAAGGATCCTGTTTCTATATTCTCTCTTCTTTACTTCAATCAAGACTCTATTCAGAAAGGAGTATAGACAGATTTACCCATTTATAAAAAATGTCCATAAAAGATAACCAGTATTTCTTACCTGAAGATTAAGAGTACACCACTACCTTCCTACTTAAAGCATCAGCCTCACTTGGAATCTTGTTAGAAATGCGGAACCTTGGGTCCTTCTAGATTGATTTGTATGTGCAGTAGAGTTTGAAAACCTCTGGTTTATCAATAGTTAAATAATTAGCTAACTGTGTGTCCACAATCCAGGCAGCACCTCAATGAGACTCAGCTCCATCGTCCTTAAAATGGAAGCCACCACTCAAATAATCTTTCACTTTACTGTGCCCTTCTCAGTTAGTCACCTTATTCCCATGAAATCCATTCTCCTTGCCAAATATTGTCATGCTGTCATGTGTCCTCCACCTCCTTTTAGGAATACTGACTACAAATGACCTGAGGCAGTATGATCTAATGGTTAATGAGTGTGGGTGGCAGGAGTAAGACTACTGGAATTCAGTCCTTCATATATCTCAGAAAAATCATGAAAAAATAACTCCTAAAATGTTCTCTCATCTTAAGAGCAGGAGTATTTTGTGAAATATCTGGTCATTGGAACACTCAAAAATGCTGTTGTTTTTCTTAGTTAATGTTGTAGTCCCATGAAAGTTGGTTTTGCTCTAAGAATATGAGAACATTACACCTCCCAGAGTGTAAACATATTATTGGTACAAATGTTAGAGCATAACGGCTCACAGTATGGACCTGGTTATCAAACACAATAAAAATGTGCTCTTACATGCAGCCCTAACCTGGTAGGTGGTAGTCAACCTGCCCAGTATCGTTCTATAAGGCCCTTGTATCTGAAAGAAAGAAAAAATTGGGAGAAAGGGTAGCTCAAATGTTGGGTAAAATTGATGGAAGTGATAGATAAGTGAAGTTATTATTTCAGTTATCCATTCAACAAATTCAAATTATTCACTGGGCACCTATTAGGGGCCAGGTACTGTGTCTATCAATAAAGCAGTAGAGATAGGCATAAACAAGTAAATCCCCTCCGCAAAAAAAAAAAAAAAAACAAAAAAAAAAACCACTTATATTCACACTGTAGTTAAGTGCTCTGAAGGGAAAAAACAAAATTCTCTATGAACAGAGAAAAACAAGGGAGAACTACTAAGGGAATCAGGTTATAGCAGCAGTGGAAAAATCCAGAAAAAGACTCTTTTTCACTTTAATAATTATTCATTTTTCCAAAGCGTCTCTAAAGAATACAAGTTCCATGTGGTCAAATTCATTTAGAAAGTTCTTTGAAATTCATCTAGAAGCTTCACAATTCACATTGTCTTAATCAGTTTATGTCCTGGGGAGGCCTGCAGTAAGCAATACTGCTTTAATGAACAAACCTGGTTTGTCTTTCTTCACCCTTTTATCCCCAGAACCTAGAGCAATGCTAAGTAGATCAGAGAAATTCAGTAAACACATGTTAAATGAATGACTAAGAAAATTGATGAGAACAAATCATGTAACCATTTTTATATAACTCCTATTAAAGCCCTCTAGAACTAATGCCCTGAGTAATACATGGTGGGGAGGTGATGGGGGGGCAGGTAGAGGGGAAGTACTTTAATGGAAGGAAAACATAGGCCAGTCCTTACCACAATTCATGCACTTCTAGATTTAGATGAATAGGAGAGAGGCACAAGTGTCATGACTAAGTCTAGGGGAAAGGAGTGAAACTAAAGACTTCTTCCCCCTTTTGTTTTGATCTTGTACACAGATATTATAAGATCTCTGTGGTTAGGACTTAGAAGTCTTCAGTATGCATACCCTTCCCCCATTCTTCATCCAGTTTTTATGTTTTCCCAATGTTATTTTGATGTCTTCTTCCATTCTGGTTGACTTCATTTAAACTACCCTTGATGGCTGTTTTTAGGTCTTCAACCGTTCCTGGGAGGGATTCAGAAATTTTCTTTCTCACAAGGTTCAAATTGTCAGATGTTAAATCTGAGTTTCAAGGAAGCTGGACCATATCACATCCAGGTCCAATCCATCATGCATTGAATTAGTCACCAAGATATTCTCTAAGAGCACAATGTGCTAGTGCCAGCCTGTTGCCAGATAGTTGTGGCTTTGAGACCTTCATCACTCAGCTCTGGAGCAAACCACATTCAGGAGTTTGTTCAAATAAGTAGCATTGTTGACACTTCTATCTAAAAATTATGGCCCTTCTGTAGAGACAGAAAGCACATTAATAGTTGCCAGAGGCTGAAGTAATGGGGAAATGAGAAATGACTGCTTAATGGGTATGGGGGTCTCCTCTGGGAGTGATGAAAATATTTTGGAACTAGATAAAGGTGATGGTTGCACAGCATTGTGAATGTACTAAGTAAAACTGAATTGTATGCCTTAATATGGTTAATTTTATGTTATGTGAATTTACACCTCAATTAAAAGAAATATGGCCCTAGAAAACACAAAAAGGAGAATGTTCCATTAACAGAGACTACAATTTCATGCACCTAAAATTATCAGACACCCTGAACTATAGATCACACCCTGTTCCATTTCAGGGACCAGAAGGAAGATGGAAAATTTGTCAGTAGGACTTTGTTACTCACTTGAGACATATGAACGTATCTATTTAAAGACATTCCTAGGGGCTCCTGGGTGGCTCAGTCAGTTAAGATCTGCCTTCAGCTCAGGTCATGATCTTGGGGTCCTGAGATCGAGCCCTGCATCAGGCTTCCTGCTCAGTGGGGAATTTGCTTCTTCCTTTCCCTCTGCCCCTACCCCCTACTCACGTTCTGTCTCATTATCTCAAATAAATAAATAAAATCTAAAAAAAAAAAAAAAACCACCTTCCTGATCTCAAGATGGAATTGTAGTAAAAGGGCACAGTGTAGCATGAAGAGAGCATAATTTTTTAAGATCCAGTATTTTTAAAAAATGCTTCTGGGGCGCCTGGGTGGCTCAGTGGGTTAAGCCTCTGCCTTTGGCTCAGGTCATGGTCTCAGGGTCCTGGGATCGAGTCCCACATCGGGCTTTCTGCTAGGCGGGGAGCCTGCTTCCCCCTCTCTCTCTCTGCCTGCCTCTCCACCTACTTGTGATCTCTGTCTGTTAAATAAATAAAAAATATTTTAAAAAATGCTTCTGAAAGTCTAGAATTAAAATATGTATGGGTAATACATATAGGAGAGGAATTGCTAGAGTGGGAAAATAAAGCTGTGAGGAATGAAAAAAAAAGGAGAAATGACTGTTTCTTTAAATATATCCATTAATCACAGTTCAGATGCAACTTAAGGTAGGAAGCCACAGCGCTGTGAAGGGGAAGACAGAAGGAGATCATGATTATTATTTTTTTTAAATATTTATATTAAATCATTACTGAAAGTAGAGAACCAGACTAAGAATTTGCAGCTGGCAAAAGGGCAAAGAAAACTTTGTTCCTATCCTTTTAAATGGATGTGTTAAATGGGTCTCCAACTAGGTCAAAGTGGGGCATCCTCCAGCTGGAAGTAGGAGGTCTGAAAGAGAAGGCTAGTTTGTCTACCTGTCACTTTAAAATATGCCCCTTCTATCTCAGTGTAGGAACCTCTTGCAAAGTAGAGAATTTATGAAATCAGGAGAAAAGAACAACCAGCTTCCTTCCTAGGCCACTTTGATTTCTCAGCTTCAAAAAACGCCATGGATTTTGTAATACGATGTCATTTTTTTTATTCCTCTGGGGGAAGAAGTATCAACATTCTTGACATTCTTTGGATGTTAGACATGGTTCTTCTTTAGAGCAAAGACTTCTAACTTCTCAGATTAATTTTTGTATCCCAGAACTTGACACAATGGCACATTTTATGGATGGATAGATGGAAAGAAAAAGGGAAGGATGGAGAAATGGATGCGGAGATACTCTCAAGAAACCAGAACCAGGTATGCATTGGAAAGAAGAAAAGAAAATCTCCACTAAGCCACCAATTATTCCACTTTATGAGCAGATATTAGGTCTACCATCTTACTCATGAAATAATGTTGGATAATCAGGAAAACCACTAGCTTTGACAATCTCACAGACCTGGTTTCAAATATTGGTTCTTCCATTTCTGGCAATGTGACTTTGAATGAGCAGCTTCTGAATCTCAAATTTCTTTTTTTTTTCTTTTTTTTAATTTTTACTTATTTTTCAGTGTTCCAAGAGTCATTGTTTATGCACCATACCCAGTGCTCCATGCAATCAATACATGCCCCCCTTAATACCCACCACAAGGCTTACACAACCCCCCACCTTCTTCCCCTCCAAAACCCTCAGTTTGTTTCTCAGAGTCCACAGTCTCTCATGGTTCATGTCCCCCTCCAATTTCCCCCAACTCACTTCTCCTCTCCAACTCCCAATGTCCTCCGTATTATTCCTTATGCTCTACAAGTAAGTGAAATCATATGATAATTGACTCTCTTTGCTTGACTTATTTCACTTAGCATAATCTCCTCCAGTACCATCCATGTTGATACAAAAGTTGGGTATTCATCCTTTCTGATGGAGGCATAATATTTCATTGTATATATGGGCCATATCTTCTCAAGTTTCTTATCTATGAAATTATGATTATGATAACAAAAATCTTGCAATACTGTCATGAAATTTAAACCAGATGGTATAAGTAGAGTACTTGGCATATAGTTACTTTTTTATATTTTTTGTTTTGTTTTATATTTTTATATTTTTTGTTTCAGGGGCACAGGTCTGTGATTCATCAGTCTTACACAATTCACAGCATTCACCATAGCATATACCCTCCCCAATGTCCATCACCCAGCCACCCTATCTCTTCTACCCCCCTGCCCTCAAGTAACCCTCAGTTTGTTTCCTGAGATTAAGAGTCTCTTATGGTTCCTCTCCCTCTCTGGTTTCATCTTATTTCATTTTTCCCTCCCTTCCCCTATGATCTTCTGTCTTATTTTTCAAATTCCTCATATCAGAGAGATCATATGATAATTGTCTTTCTCTGACTAATTTTGCTTAGCATAATACCCTCTAGTTCTATCCATGTCATTGCAAATGGCAAGTATTTTATGGCTGCATAGTATTCCATTGTGTGTGTGTGTGTGTGTGTGTGTGTGTGTGTGTGTATACCACATCTTCTTTATTCATTCATCTATTGATGGACATCTAGGCTCTTTCCATAGTTTGGCTATTGTGGACATTGATGCTATAAACATAGAGTTATTTTTTAAAAAAACACTAATTATCTCAAAGTTATGTACAGTAGTATGCTAGTTATCTTATACCAGCACATGAGAGCCAATTGTGTGCATCTCGTGCATTTCTTCTCAACTCTATGCTCAGTATTATCAAGTTGGTAGCTTCAAATTAGCCATGGTGGGAGCACTTACACCACAAAAATTGATGAAGATAATGATCAAGATTTTTTTTCTAAAAACCCAGTTGTTAAACATTTGCCAGCACAATACTGACTCACATTCTATACTGAAGTATGGATGATAGAAAGAATTCTGATTTGTGGGTCAGGAGAACTAAGTGTTAATCCAAGTATTGCAAAATGATATTTGCATGATTTTGGATAATTTACTTCACATTATGGTCCTAAAATTTCTTCATCTCTAAAATGAGAGGGTTGAAATAGATCAGGTTTCTGTTTTTGATAATGGTGAGTTACTACTTAGAGAAAGCCATCCCACTAAAAACTAAAAATGCTGGATAAAATATATAAAAATACAGAACCACCAAAGACCTAACAAGAAAATCACAAATCAAGATAAAACTGAGGGAAAAACAAAAAAAAAACACAAAACACAAAACAAAAACAGCGCAGTAAGCAGGAGAGGAGTCGCTTTTGCTTTAAGGGAATTTACCAATTCAAAAAAAATTCTATTTTTATTTTGCTGACCTCCATGGCAGATAAAAATTTAAGTTTAATGTGAGACATGAGGGATGCCTGGGTGGCTCAGTCAGTTAAGTGTCTGCCTTCAGCTCAGGTCATGATCCCAGGACCCTGGGATCGAGTTGTGCATTGGGCTTCTTGCTTGGGGGAAGCCTACCTCTCCTTCTGTCTGCCACTCCCCTTGCCATTACTCTCTCTCTCTTTCTCTGACAAATAAATAAAATCTTTTTAAAAAAGTGTGTGTAAGACATTAGTGGAAGAATCTCTCCACAGTAAACAAACTACTCTCTCCTGTTCTTGGAATCCACTTTCTATGGTTCAGGAAATCTGAAGTCTTAAACTTAGATGAAGTTGATCTGGGACTTTAGTATGTTCATATGCCTGTGAGAAGCAAATAAAAACCTCTAAGGAAGAAAATGCCTTCGTCCTAGGCCTTCCAAGCATTTAGGAAAAGAGGGTACCAGAAATCTGATAAGCAGCAGAAATAACAGAAAGAAGATCCATAAAAATTTCAAATACTAGATTTACTTATCAGGTGCAAACTATAGAACAACCATACTCAAAAGGTAAGTTTGAAAATACATGCAAGGAATAAGGAAACTATAAAAAGTAGAATAGCAGATTTGTTTTTAAGAAAAAACAACAACTCAGTTCAACTTCTGGAAAGAAAAAAGTAGAATAACCAAAATTAAGGGGGAAAAAAGATCTTAAGTTATAAAGTCCAATGGCCAAATCTAGCCTGAATTCAAATGGGGGATTCTGAAGTTTTGGCCTGTACCATTTAAATAAAATCTTGAACCAATCTTTAAAGATAAAAAGATTTCACATAAAATTCAAATTTTGAGCTTCTCATAAAATGAGCTCTGGCAACACTGAGCCAATTCACACGAGACAACAATCTGCTAAAACGGAGCTCACACTCCAGTTTGCCACTTTCCCCAACATTTTCTATCTCCCCATCACTGAGGGCTGGGCTAGCTGTCATTTTTCTCAAGTTGGTAAACTCCTTCAATAAATGGCCATATAGTAAATACTTTAGGCTTTAAGGGCCATATGGTCTCTGTCACAAGTATACAACTTGGTCATCATATCAAGAAAGCAGTCATAGACAACACATAAGCAAATAAATATTGTTGCATTCTCAAAAAGAAAAACAAACTGACTTACAAAAACAGGGAGCAGGCTGAATTTGGCCACTGGGCTATATTTTATTGACCTCTGCTATATACCTTTTTACTTGCACTATTTTTGTCAGAGAAATATCTCTCTACACATGATACTGTCAACAGTAGGGAAAAGATATACATCCTGAGAGGACCACTTGTTTCAAGAAAAATAGGTAAGATCATGAAATTGGCCTTTTCCATTTATTTGTATTACCTCTCTGGCGTCTTCAGTCCTCTGTATTTGTATCACCAAGCCTAACGGATCTCTACAATTCCTTCCAACTATATACATTTATGGTCTGATGACAGTTATCAATGTGGCCAGAAGTCAGAACTCCTGGGCACTGCGTCTTCCTCATTTCTCTTATCAACTACCAAGTTCTCCCTAAAGTCATATGTTTTCAGGTTACAACAGATAACAAGACAAGGCACTTGTGAAAGGTGCAAAACAGTACTTCCTTATGTTCAGAAGTGATTGATGAGGGTAAAAATTCTCATTTCTCCTACTTTTGTTTCCTCTGCTATGATCTAATTTTTATAAGGTTTTTTCCTTACCAACTACAAAATAGAGGAAAAGATAAAGATGAACCCTACTCAAGTTTTGGACTGTCTGGTAATTTTAAAAAGTATTACTACTTGAAGACAAAAATAGATTAATTCCATAGTTTAAAGCCAACTTCTAATCTGAAATTTCATTAAAGGCAGGATTTTGATTCAGTTCAAGTTGTTTTAATGGCTTTGCCCTTTTCCTTGACTCAAATTATAGTGAAACATTTTTTATTGTCTTTTTAACAAAATCACAGTTTCAATAAAAATGAATACAGAGAAGAAATAAACCAGATTCTCTCTATGACTATTTCCTGAGCTTATTCAGAAACAGAATTCCATGTATACAATCCCTTAATAGGTAAGGACATCCTATTTTCTTCAGGCTCTTAAGCCTTTTGGATAAAATTAAATAATTAATAATTATTTAATCCCAGATCTTCTCTAGAGTAAACTACATTATAATATTAGCATATTTTATCCATTTCAAGAGGTACACGTTTTCACATTTTAATGTGCCATAATTAAGGAGACTCACAATTACTGTTATGTAACAGTTGCAATGTAATTGTCATTGCAGGCATATGAAGAAGTTTAATTGTCAATCTTGGTGGAATGATTGAATAATGCCAACTCCTCAACAGTTTTAGTTAACAAACTGCTTAAGAACTATTTGAAGAAGGAGTTTTACACCTTCATAAAAAAACAAGCAACACAAAAGTAGACAAACTGGGGCGCCTGGGTGGCTCAGTGGGTTGAGCCTCTGCCTTCGGCTCAGGTCATGATCTCAGGGTCCTGGGATCAAGCCCCGCATTGGGTTCTCTGCTCAATGGGGAGACTGCTTCCCCTGCTCTCTGCCTGCCTCTCTGCCTACTTGTGCTCTCTCTCTCTGTCAAATAAATAAAATCTTTAAAAAAAAAAAAGTGGACAAATTATCTGAATAGATAGTTCACCAAAGAATATATATAAGTAGCTATTAAGTGTGCAAAAATGCTCAATATCAGTCATAGGGAAATGCAAATTAAAATTACCATGAGATACTACTATAACCACCAGAATGACTATAATAAAAAAAAGAACACTAATAAAAAGTGTTGGTGAAGATGAGGAGAAACTGGAACCCTTTTACACTGATGATGTAAAATGGTATATACAGCCATATTGAAAAATTTTGGCAATTTCTAAAAATTAAATATAGAATTCCCATATAGGTAAACAATTCCATTCTTGGGTATATACGAAGAGAAATAAAAGCATATGTTTGGAAAATTTTGTACATGAATGTTCATAGCAGCATTATTCCTGAGAGACACAAACTGGAAATAACTCAAATCTTTTTAAAACAAAACCTGACATATCTACATACATGCCACATGATAAATCTAGAAACATCATGCAAAGTGAAAGAAGCCAATCACAGCAAAACTACATGTTGTATGATTCTATTAATATGCAATTTCCAGGAAAGACAAATTCATAGAGACAAAAAATAGATTATGGATTGCCTCAGGCTGGGGTTGGGAGCACAGATTGAATGCAATCAGGTACCAGGGACCTTTATGGGTGACGAAAATGTTCCAAAACTGCATTGTAGTAATGGTTGCACAATTCTCTATCTTTTCTAAAAATCACTGAACTTTACATGTACACAGGGTGAATTTTATGGTATATAATTGATACCTCAATTAAGCTATGTATTCACAGGAAGGGAAGACCATGGAGGTAATATAATTTATTCCAAATCACAGAGCTAGTTTCATGAGAATCAGAACCAGAAATAAAAACTCCAAGCCAATGGACTTTTCACTATAAAGGTTCTAGGGTATCACATAAAATGATTGAAAAATAATTCAAATGGAGTAACTGCCTTAAATCATTTTGGGGAAAAAAATGTGAAGTATAAATTGGTAATAAATGAGTAGAAATATGAATAAACATAGATTTTAGACATTCAACATCAATAAAGTTTAGTAACTTATATTCAAATATATATTTTATTATAGGACCTTTATGTTCCAAAATATTTACTCTCTTTCAAGAGTTGTTCTGACTTGTTGCATGTGTAGAAATCTGATTTCCCAACTCACACTGGAAGCTCTCTATCCTTTTAGACTATGGTTTCCCTACATGGGGGTGCCTTTCTCAGCCTGCTGCCATGCACAGAGTACTGCCTTGATAAGCACCTGGGTCTTTCACAGCTTTCTATAAAGCCATCTCCACTATGTCCTCCATTCAGATATTACCTCTTTGTAGTATACTGGAATTCCTAAGAGGTTGGCCAACTTAACCAAAAGCACTACTTTCATCTGACTCCAGGAAGGTCTCAAGATTGTCAAGAAAATAAGTATCTCAAGTTCATATAAACAAAAATGATAGAAGGTTATAATATTTTGATTTTCTAAATCTCCAAAAAGGACATAAAACTGCCTTATGAAACATAGAAGCAAAAGTTTCCATGTATATATATGTGTATACACAAATATATATATCTATATATATGTATATATATATATTTGTGTATACACAAATATATATGTATATATAGATATATATATATATTTTTTAATGTAGGGGAGTTGAATGGAAACCCATGTTTTTGCCTTTAAGCTGTGGTATTTGGCTTGGACATACCAGATGAGAAATTTTTCTTAAATACCAAGACTAATCTCTTTTCTGACTGTATTCAAGAAAAAATCTGGAGCCCTCTGGTGGTAGAATTACCATACTCACTATTAAGTTCCCTAATATAAACCTCTCCTGGTAATCTGATGGTAAAAACTTATATTTCACAACCAGAAGTTGGCAATTCTTAATCTTCAAAGGGACCTTTTATTAAAACAAGTGCAGGTTTTTACTTTATATAATTCTTTGTGGTATGTGTGTTTTCCTGGCAAAAGTTTTGGAGCTAATAAACAAATCCGTGGAATAGCACCTTATATCAAAGTAAAATTAGAAGTTAGAAATGAGCTCCAGAATCACTCTGATGACTAGAAGGTCACTCTGATAGTCCCTAACTCCGTTAAATATAAAATGTCTTCAAATGTCAAAATCTTTTGCAACTAACGTGGTTTATTCAGAAATTTTACTGCATCCTATACCCAACATTTAAATCTCTTCATTGACAGATGAAACTTTTCTTTTGTATTACACCATGTAATATGTAATTTATACAATGCAATAGGTTTCTTGGGATAAATGATGCTATCACTTGTTTTAAGAGAGCAAGGAAGAAAGGGAAAGAAGGGATTATTATTATATATTATATATATATATTATTATATTATTATAAGGAATTGGCCCATGTGATAATGGAGGACAAGTCCCAGGATCTGTAGGGTGGACCAGCAAGCTGCAGATCCAGGAAAGTCCTGGTTCATTAATCTGAGTCTGAAGGTCTAAGAACGAGGAGAATGGATGTAGAGTTCCTTTCTGACCGCTGGCAGGTATGAGATGTTTCAGTTCAAGCTTGAAGTCAGGGGGGAAAAAGCCAATGTCCCAGCTCAAAGGCCATCAGGCAGGAAGAACTCTCTCTCACAAAACAATACAAAACAAAACAAAACCAAAAAAACTGCCTTTTTGTTCTCTTTAGGCCTTCAACTAATTGGAGGAGGCCCACCCACATTAGGGAGAACAATCTGCTTTACTCAGCCAATCAATGTAAATGTTAATCTTATCCCAAAACACCTCACAGAAATACCCAGAATAAGGTTAGGTCAAATATCTGGGGACCCAGTGGTCCAATCAAGCTGACACATAAAGTAAGCCATCCCAGAGCCAGAAGGGAAAAAACAGACATTATTACATACAGAAGAAAAAAATTACAGTAGGCTTATCAGAATTCATGCAAGCACAAGATAACAAGCATCTTCAAAGAGCTAAAGAAACTGTCAATGTGTAATGTTATACACATCAAAAAATGCCTCTCAGAAATGAAGGCACTGAGGGGCTCAGTGATTCAGTCCATTAAGCGACTGTCTTTAGCTCAGGTCATGATCTCAGGGTCCTGGGATCTAGTCCCACATCTGGCTCCCTGCTCAGCTGGGAGTTCTAGTTCTTCCTCTCCCTCTGCCCCTCCCCCTGCTCATGCTTTCTCTCTCTCTCTCTCTCAAATAAATAAATAAAATCTTTAAAAAAATGAAGGCACTGGTAACATGAACCCATATGTGGTATAAAATTGTGTAAAGCTACACACACACACACACACATACACACGGAGACAATAATGGTACCTCTTTTATAAGATGCCTTCTAATCCCTAGGAATTGATCTACAGCTTTTGGACCATAAATCCAGTTGGCTTTGGTAGTTGATGGGAAGTAAGAAAAACTACCCTTTGGTCTCCACAATTCCCGCCCCCCACTATAGATAAACAAGAAAACACAGATGATAGGAACACAATCATTAGCAGTGAGAGTCCAACTGCTTAGTAGAAAAAAGAAGAAGAAAGGTAAAAATTGCCTACTTGGACTCTAAAGGTTTTTATTTTATTTTTTAATCATCTAGGGCTCAGTTTGAAATATGTTGACTCATCCAGTACCATTCACAGGGTATCAATTCCTGCCAGAGCATATTTGCTTCAAAGGCTCTTCTGAGAAGCTGTATTTGGTAGGGTGAAAGGTCGGAAGTGGGTTAGATGTGTACATTTTACATAGCTCACCACATCAGCAAAATTTACCTAACCATTTCTTGGGTTATTTCCTTAGAGCTTGCACTGGATAGCTCTCGGACTTGTGTTTTATTTTCAGAAAATCAAATGTCTCCTCTCCTCTTCAGATTCAGTCACACAAATTGCATCAGTTCTTAAAGAAAGCCATACCTCAAGACCTCACAAAGAGGTATCTATTACCAGGAGCTCTAAGCAAATGTTCTTTTAATTAGCTACATTTATCTTTAATCCCTGTTTTGACAGAAACTCTAACATAAACATACATTACCAATACATAAAACTCAGCTCAAAGTATGGTTAATTTTTATATTTGACAGAGCCAGTTGGAAAAAATAACTTTGACCTTTCTCCGTCTTTGTGTGATGTCACTACGACCTAGTCTCAGGACCTAAAACAGAAACAGTGGCATCTGCAGCTAAAGTACAATAATGATTCTTAAACTGCTCCTTAAAAGTGGCAATAAAAACCCTAATAAGACCTCTGGGCCTTATGTCGAAGCAGCTGCAAAATCAAGTTAAATAATTTCTGCAAGGACTACAGTAATTATAAAACTGATTAAAGTTTACCTACACTTCATTCCTAGAGGGTTTTCACCAAGGACTTAGAAACCAGATGGTTCAAGACTATGCATGATGGATATATTCCATGAAGCATGTCCGTTGTCATGGAAACAACAAAAATAACATTATCTTTTCTGTCTATTCCTTCACAGAACCATGTGTTTAAGAGTTGCCGCCAATTCAAGCAAAATCCAAATGAATACTTAGGTATCAGGTCAAAAACCAGTGCCTCTACCCACTTTTAATACTAAAGCCCAACTATTGAATTCACTAAAATGTCTTCAGTGAGACTATTTACTTTCTACAGGGCATAAGTACAGCCATCATAATATTTAGAACTTTAATTCTCCAGAGAGAATCACAAAGACCGAAGATACTGAGGAATTGGAGAGGGGGCTTAGAGATTGCCCCTCTGATGGAAGTTGGAATGGTCAAGGAAAGAACCATCCTTCCCTGTTTCCCCTGCGGAAAAAGCCCGTCCTGTTTCTATGGAAAGCCAACCCCTCCAGCTACACCCTGGACTTACCCCAACTCTCCTGCTAAGGGAGAGTTTTGCCAAACCTCTTCTCTTCTCTTCAGTGTTTTCAACCTCAATCATAATGACAATAACAACTGAACATTTCTTGAGTACTTGCTATGTGCCTAATATATATCATGCCATTTCATCCTTACTGATACTATATTACCATAATTATTCCTATTTTATAGATAAGGGAACTGTGGCCTAGAGCACAGCTTCTTAAATTATAATGTACATATGGATTATCTAGAGATATTTTCAAAATACATAGGCCTGGGGCAAGAACCAAGAGTCTGGATTTCTAACAAATTCCAGGTGATGCTGGCCCATAGACCACACTTTGAGTAGCAAGGATTATGATGGTTAAGAAATTTACATCTAACACCCAGCTATTGAGAAACAGAGCCTGGGATTCCAGCCCATTATTTCCTGACTCTAGAATTCTAGCTCTTAATCGTTCTGCTCTCCTGTCTCCCAATTCCATCAGACACACAGCAGCAGCCTCTCCTTAAAAGTAGTAACAGCAACAACAACAAAAAGACAATTCTTAACAGCCTGACAACTACTAAACCCTATTCTTTCCCCTCAGCCAAGATTTTCAAAGCAAGGATTTATATCTGCTTCTGGTGTTTCTATACTGTCCATTTCATAGCTACTATGAATTCTCACTTGCAAACCTGTGATCTCTCTGACTATGCTTTCTTTTCCTGGCACTGATTGCTCTGTGAAAACAGACCTGGTCTCCTTTATGACCAAATTTCATACACGCTTTTTTTTTTTTTTTTTTTGCATTAGAATTGAGATCTGAGTTGGATTTTTACACATGCAAAATAGGTAAGAAACTGGTAAGCTTCTATGATAAGATAAGCTGCTGGTAAGATAAGCTTCTACGTAGGTAGGGAAATGAACCAAAGAGTAATTTGAGAATTAGGAGATGAGAATCAAGAGAAAAGTCAGCCCAGGAGGACTTTTGTCAGCAAAGGCTTCTGGATAATCTGAAGACTTCAGATGGATGGGACATGACTCTTTAAACATTCCAGAGATAGAAGATGGAATGCCCCAGGTCTGAAGTGGAGATCCAAGAAGAGAAACCAGACTGATTTGGAAAGATGTGAGTTAGAAAGTAAACTTTTCAGGGAACTAGACCAAGAAGATGGATCATGAATGCAACCTTCCACTCCACTAGCCTAAGCAGCCATCTGTGACTCCACTGGGTACCTGTGACTTGATGCTCTGCATTTAGAGTTTGTACCTTGAGAATTTTCAACCAGTGGAAAAATATTCCTGGCCAGGCCAGACATGTAAGTAAGGATCATCCCATCAGGAACAATTTTAAGGAATTCTAGAAACATCTCCTAAACTAATCTGTGCCCTTCCAGATATTTGTCCTGTATACTTCCCTACTCTAAAAATTACCTATGATGGAGCAAGGTTTTGAAGTCAGGCAAATGAAGTCAAATCCCAGCTGTACAACTTATATACTATATAGTGATATATAATATATATACATATATATTATACATACACACTCTACAACTATATACTATACATAATCTTGAGCAGGATACTTAACTCTCTTAGGCTCAATTTCACCCACTGTCAAATGGGTGGGTGCAAAAATTTTTACCTGCAAAAATATGGTGGGTTAATTTCACACTGCAGGGGTGCTGTGAAAATTAAATGCAAAAAACGTCTAGTACCACACCTTGAACCTATGGAGTTAAGCTCTTAAGGTTTCTTTCAAGTCTCTCTTTGATGCACCTGAGTCACTTTCCCTTTGGTTCTGTAACATTAAAAACTCTCTATTTTGTCACACTTTCCTTTTTTTTTTTTTTTTTTTGCCTCTTTTACTGATAGTTCTTCCTTTCCACTTAAAACTTCCAGGCATCATTTCCTTATCTATAGGTAGAGTGAGTCTGATAAAAACATCAAAAAATTCTAAGATTCTTACCCTAATGTTCCCATGCAATAATGTTCCCATCCTTTTCTTCCTCCTCACCTAGTATGCACAGACATAAAGTTTGCACAATCCTGTTTGCCCTGGTGGCGCCCAGAGCCACATCTACAAACCAAATGCTCTAACTGATTCTAGCCCCAATTTCACGTTTCCTAAAGGAAATCTAAAATGAGCCCAAACAGTGGTGCCTGGGTGGCTCAATCGGTTAAGCGCCAGACTCTTGGTTTTGGCTCAAGTCGTGATCTCAGGGTCAGGAGCTCAAACCCCTCATCAAGCTCCATGCTTGGTGCAGCATCAACTTGAGAGGCTTTCTTTCTCTTCTTCTACCTCTCCTGCTCTCGTTCTCTCTCTCTCTCTCTAAGATAAATAAATAAATCTTTAAAACAAAAACAAAAATAAAAATAAACACTAGCTCCTTTTGCAAAGTCTCCATTTCAGAAACATCATGTTTTGAGTGGTCCCTAGTCTTCAGTCCTCTCTTTTCAGTTTGTCCCTATGACCATCAGTTGGCCAAGCTCTATAAATTCTTCCTTCACAGACTCCCTCATATCTGACCCTTCCTCTCCATGTCTACTGCCACCATCGGGACCAAGATCCTCATTGTCTCAGGAGTATTTCCACAGCTACTGCTCTTGCCTCCCTGACTCCGTTCCCTCCTTACATGGAGAACAACACTGCCAAACTGTTCTGCATCTCTTCTCATTTTTATTTTCTCATTTCCTTCCTTATTCTCTATTGATGCTCTATTGCTTCAAGCTTCCCATAGTTTAAACTGGCATATTTTTTTCTCTTACTCAAAAAGACTAAAACAATAATTTTCTATAACTATCAAGCCTATTGGTTATTAGTCTAGTGTAGCTACCAAAAGCAGCCATAAAGAGATCATCACTTTTTGAGAGAATACTATGCACATGTGCTTTTCATCATTATTTCTAATCTAGCCTAGATGATGTTCTGGAAATGTTCCAAGAAAAAATAGGAAATAGAGGTTCTGCTATCTAACACATTTGGAAAACACTGTAGAATACGTAGAATATTCTTGTAGGTGGTAGCTTTTGTCTTTTGGTAAGTGGGGTAAGCCACCAGTATCATAATACATTTCTTATGTTTTTAGGCATCCTGATGACAGTAGAGGCTAGTTCCCACTAAAGAAACTGAAAACTCTTCATATCTTTCTTCCCAGCTTCCTATTTGGGCTTGGACACATAACCTGGACTGTGCCAATCAATTTAAGGATTTTGTTTTACTTTTTGTTGCTTCTGTAATGAAGTACCAGAAACTTAGTGTCTTCAACAATTCAAATTTACTTTCTTCCCGTTCTGGAGATCAGAAGTTAAAAATAGGTTTCACTAGGCTACAATTACCGTGCTAGCAGTGCTGTTTCCTTCTGGAGGCTCTGAGGTCAGAATCTGTTTCCTTGCTTGTAGAGGTTGCCTACAATACTTGGCTCATAGCACCCACTTCATATCATTTCACATTCTTGCTGCCATCATCACATCACTTACTACTGACTGATCCCCATACCCCCATTTTATAAGGACCTTGAGGATTATATTGGTCCCACCCAGAAAAATCCAGGGTAATTTCCCCATCTCTAAATCCTTAATCCTATCTCCAAAATCTCTTTTACCGGGTAAGATATTCTTTCACAGGTTCCAGGGATTAGGACATAGACATCTTTGAGAGGTCATTATGCAGGCTACCACAGACCCCCAGATTTTGAATTGGAAGTTAGTAAAACAAAGAACAAGGGCTTACCAAGAATCCATGCTGGGAATAAGAGGTGACTCCAGATGTATCACCATCAAATCCCAAGCATAGCAGTAGCACCCAGTATTAGCATTCACAGCAGAGCCAGTGGAGCAGATGGACACAGTGCTCAGCAACAAGGAGAATACAGGCTCCCCCAACTGGCTTAGTCTATGAAGATGGCCTGGTGTCCCCCAAACTTCTTTGACTTTGTGGTTTCTCCATACCTGGCTGTAGTCTTCTTGCCATTTCCATAAACCACCCAGTATCTGTCTAATGCATTCCTTTCCTACTTATATCAACCAGAATGGGTTTCTGTTCCTTGCAACTAAGAACCACTACTTAATGTTCCCTTCTTGCATAATCAAAAATTAAATTTATCTGCACACAGGAATTTGGTGATATCAGCCTAAAGGCATTTATTTAATTATATATTTTCAAGTGCTTTCCAATTTCATTTGACCACAAATTCTCTTTTTTTGCATTATGGGTTCTTCCTAACTAGTGTGCTATAGAACACTGAAAAAATGTTACCCTCCAATTTTACAGATAAGAAAATAAAGACTCAGAGGGTTTAACTAAGTTACTCACGGTCACACTGAAAATACATGCCAGATCTAGGATTTAAAACCTTATCTATTTAACTCAAAAGCTACTCCATCATATCCCCCCCATTAAATCTCCTATATCATAATTAAAATTATAAACAAAATGATATATTTATAAATATTTGAAATGTCATGATTTTTAGTGGTTCATTGCAATTATTTAATCTTTCCATGTACTGATAAGCAGCCTTTCCCTATGATAGTTATACCAAAGAGAATGATAATGCGGGGAGACCTTCCTTGGGTAATTATTACAAAGTTTATATAAAGAAAGACAAATTAAAATATTACAGCCATAATATTTTAGCATTAAATAACATGGGAGTGGTTCTGTTCCCATAGCCCTCTCCCTTTCAAGCAGCAGTAAGGTCTTTCGATACGCACTTCTGTTAGGAAGGCACTGTAGGGAGAAAACTGAATGTTATACTCACAGCTTTTTAGTTCTGAAATCAATTTTTGTAAATTCAGAGAGGAAGCAACAGTCTTAAAAGCCATGACTTTCAATTGCAAAAGTCAGGTAATTGAAAGAGAGAAAAAATTCTTTTAGAAATTCAAGAGGTAGATTTCAGGGCCAAACCCTGGAGGACCCAAAACATAATTTATACTATAAAGTAGGAATGAAAGCAGAGTGGTGTAATGCCATCCACCCACCCTAAAGCAAAAGAGGGCTCCATTCCCTTGTGAGAGAGAGAAAGGAGAATGGCAGCACCACCATCCGGAGTTGGATCCCAGAAACTTAGAAGTCTGTGGAGTCCCTGAGCAGAATAGACGACTCCTGGCTGCTTCCCAGAGCATAAGCGAAAAGACTGCAAGCCACATAGGGAACCTCTGCCTCCCACATGGGCCCCAAGTAGTAAAGAAGCAATGACTAGAGACAGTTTCTAGGAAAAAAGACCTCCAAAGAAGTCTCACAGAATCTTGAACAGTCCAAAGTGCTATGGCAAAAACCTCCAAGAACTCCCTCCCATCTCCCCACCCCACCTCAGCATATACAAAGGGGCTGGAGGGGCTGATAGACCAGAAATGGACCAAAAAGACCTCATGATTATTACGAAGTACAGAGTGAGAGAAGCCAATACCTGGGAGCCAGGGAGGAATTGCTGACACCAGCAGGGAGTGATGGGATATAGCAATGCCCAGGCCTGATGAAATGATGACATCTGGGTCAGGCCGACAAGGACAGAAAGTGATCGGGGACACATGCCAACCTCCCCACAACACCCTCTAGGTAGGCCATATGTTATTTGTGCCCCACCCCCAACCCAGGAGGAAGAGAAAAATCCAGAGAGAGGGAGAATCCTGATTTGACTAATGATTTACCATTCCCTCCCCACTAAGGTATTGTTAGACTAAAAATTAGGGAATGATCTGGAACAGATAAGTTTTCTAAAGCTAAAATGGGTTTTTAGATCTAGAATGAGTTTAGGTATAGATAAATAATCTTTTTTTGTTATAGTTTATGACTATATAAAATTCATACTCTGTTCACAAGTCTTAAGGAAATATGGACTTCCTGTTGGTGTATGACTTGTCAGGGTATTCTTTTTTATTATTCAAATGACTCTAATATGCCCCATTTATAATGTTATGAGTCATAAACTTGAAAGAAGGTTTATTTCCCTGGTGGAGGGAGAAACTGTGGAACAGGTGGGCGTCAGCTCTGACAGTGGCCAGGAAGCCTGAGAAGGCCTCCTTGCTGACCACTTTGCTTGTGAAGGCAGGAGCAGTGAGCTGACAGGCAGCTTATGGGCCACCTGAAACAGCTTTGTGAGCCGCTGGCGGCTTATGAGGGAACAGGTGGGGAACCACTAGTGTGGAGGAGGAAGCAATAAAAACACATGAGTGTAGAAGAGAGCTGGAACTGCAAAAAGACGAAAATTAAGCTATAGTTTCATTGAAAAAGAAAAAAAAATGCAAACACCAAGAAATACATTCTGTGAATTCACAGAGGACCCTTCAAAGATATGAAAGCAAAAAGAACCCAATTTAAAAAAAAAAAATAAAATAGCAAAAGGAAAGAAAACCAACTGAGAAAACAGTGGAATGGAGCTTTCAGCAAAGATCATTCTAAATATATTAATGCTATTCAAATTCTTAAGAGAAATTAAGACTTCCAGAAATTAAACAGGGATAAAAAGGAAATATCTAAAGTGAGCAGAAAAATAAACCAAAAGTTCTTGTAAGAGGGGTTGTCTCATGTTAAATAATTTCCCCCAAAGAACACAATCATTAGTGTAGCAAAAAAGAGGCTAACAGATGATCCTCAGTCAGATATACTAAGCTCTCAAAATTGCTTTACTATTTAGAAGAAAAAATTTCAATAATCAACTAAAATATAAATATCCCATGGGCCCAAATAATGTGAATTTTGTTTAATATAAAATAGCACCTTTTTAAATTAAAACGAATTCATCAACCATTGATTATTATTCTCTTCATTGCAGTGACATGAGACAGACAATAGTTAAACACCTTCTTCAAGGCCTGAGTGGGGCAGTTAGAGACAAGACATTTATTCTTCAGTTACTAGTTTTAAAAAAGGAATTGTATATAAATTGCATATGATGACAATATGAAGTGTATGGTACTGACACTGTGAATGGCACAGAGAGGAACAAAATAGCCCAGAAATAAACCTATCCATATACTGACTCTTGGTCTGATAAGATAACAGAAAGGACAAGCTTTCCAAGATGATCCTGAAACAACAGGCATTCAAATTATTTTTAAATTTTAAAGTGGATGACTTCTTTACATCATATACAAAAATCAAAATTCAACTCCAAATTGGTTAAACATTTGAATGTAAAATGAAAAAACTATAAAGCTTTTAGAAAATAATAGGAGAATGTCATCATGACCATGGTATATATGGAGAGACAGTGCTTTCGTGACAAACTTAGTATCCTTTTCATTGTGGGCACTCTAAGAGCACACTTCCTAGCCTCACTTGTATTTCCTAAGAACCACATAACCAGCATCTGGCTGGAATGTAGGCAGAAGTCACTGATTCACAGTGCTTCCAGTTCTGAGTCCTATAAAACTTCCCACGTGACCCTCCTCCTCCCACATCATGTCTCTCTTCCTTCATCTTCTGGCCAAAAGTAAATGTAAAGGATATGGTGGAAGGCTCCAAGGTCCTATGAGGTGATGAGGTCTTGGACTGGAAGGAGCCAGGGTCTCTGAATGACCGCATAGCACAAAGCCCTCTTTCCCCCAACAACACACTATAAAGATGCCATACAAATCAATAAGGAAAAAAAAAAAAAAGGTAACCCAAAGGAATAATGGGCAAAAAGTTAAATAAAAGACATCCAAATGGCAAATAATCAGTTAAAAAAAAAAGAAACCTCCTTAGTAATCAGGGATATATAAATTAAAAGTATGTTTCACATCCACCAAATGGCAAAAATGTAAATATCTAATAATATCGAACACTGGCAAAAATGCAGAGCAACAGGAACTCTTCTATATTTCTGGTGGAAGTGTATACTGGTACAACTACTTTGTAAAAGAGTTTGCCATTACCTAGTAAAAGTGAATGTGAATACCCAATGTATTCATTGATGTGAATACCCAATGATCCAACAAAGTCAAGCATATTTTTCCAAAAGGAATCAATGTACACGTACACCAGGAAAAATGCTAAAAAATGTACATCTGGAAGCAACCCCAATTTTATCCGAGTAATAGCAGGATGGATAAGCAAATTTTGGAAATGACCTACAATCATATGCAAGAACACCGATAAGTCTCACAAACATATTAAATGAAAGCAGCAAGCCACAGAAATATATGGATTATTGTTCTGTGTAAGTACATTTCAAAGATAAGCAAAACTAAATTATATCATTTAAGTATACCTAAAGATAGCAAAGGAAAGAAGGAAATCATTTTTTAAAAGTCAGGTTAAGGATAATGTTTACTTTAAGAAGTAGCTAGGGGGTACACAGATTTTCTTCTATAATGGGTTGTTATACTGTATCTGTATAGTTCATGCACTTTTCAAGATATACATCATATTTACAATAGAAAAGTGAGAAAGAGAAAAAACAATAGAGTTAAATGATAATTTATCTAGCAATTAACCTAAAATTATGAAAACTCTAAAGAAGTGAAAAAATAGAAATCACCACATTATGAATAGATGAAAATTAATACTAGAGATAAAGAAGAGCCATTACTGAAAATGAAAATATTATAATGTCTTAAATATCATTCAGTGGCAGAAAAATTATTTCAATCAAAAATCAACAATAAATTAACAGCTACTTTTGGGTTTGCTCATAAATTACAATAATTTCTCTTTTCAAAATTCAAACTTCCAACTTCAAAATTCAAAATTCAAATTCAAAATTCAAAATTCAAAATTCCAACTCTTACAAATATCTCTTAGAAGCAAAATACACACCAGATGAATCAAGTCAAAGATCAAACAACTGCGGTGGGAAGGAGATACTTGAGCTGAGTCCTTAAAATTAACCAGAAATTAGCCTGGTCAAGAGTGCTCCAGGCTCAGGGAACAACAAATGGGAAGGTCCAAAGGCGCAAAAGAACGGGAAAGAGGTCAGCTTGACAGAAATTTAACAGCAGTGTTCCTGAAGAAAGACTGCCTGAAGAGGAAGGGTGGGAGAAGAGATGTTCCAGAAACTTGGATTTTGCTAAAATGTTACTGAGTGAATCTCCAGTTAATTCCATCAAATCTGATAACTACCCCTTCCCCCCACCCGGACACCAAAACACAGCCACAGAGCTTTGAGATGAACCGATTTGCATTTATGGGAGGAAAGTACAGGGTAATTCCATAGAGATTTTGCCCTCTCTGATTTCTGTGTTTCTATAAACCTCATAAGTAGTAAACCAGGACTGAAAAGAAGGAAGGCATTGGAACTAGCCAGAAAAAAAAAAAAAAAAGGAGGTCCTTCTCTGGACTTTGAGTTTAATACTGAACACCTAGAAAATGAGTGGGGCATGTGTGTTCCCAGAGATACAGATCCCAGGACTATTAAGAAGGTAAGTAGTCTCTCTCAGAACCTGAGCATTCCCTCTCCCACTACAATGTCTGTAGACTTTCAAATAAAATGTTTAGGGGCACCTAGATGGCTCAGTCGGTTAAGCATCTGCCTTTGGCTCAGGTCATGATCCTGGTGTCTTGGGCTGGAGATCTGAGTAGGGCTCTGTGCTCTGCAGGGAGTCTGCTCCTCCCTCTCCCTCTGCCTCTCCTCCTCTCCCTGCTCATGTTCTCTCTCCCTCTCTCTCTCAAATAAATAAATAAAATCTTTAAAAAAAAAAAAAGTGTTTAGGCTTCAAGGCAGTGCTTTTCCAAATGGGAGCAGAAAGGTTTTCAAGGTGTAATCTACCTACCCTCCTTATTGCAAGAAAATGGCTAATTCTTTATACTTACCTGAGTTAATAAATTTTATTTTTGTTGACAAGAATAGTAGCTTTGAAATAAATAATCACACTATGCTTTAAAAAACCCACTCTTTCCCTGCTTCATTTTCATGTATAATACACATATTATTTCAGATAGACATTTAAAAGGACAGATATGTTCCTGGTACTTTAAATAAATTACACATTTCCTGGTGCCAGAGCACACAGATGGTCCATTAACCATTTCAGGAGACTTGCCACTGTTTTTGAAGCAGTAAAAAATTCTTTTTCTCACTCTTTTTTTAACTTCCTATTCTCTTTCACGATATTTACTAATACTATGAAACTCTCCAGACATTTGGGAAGTCATTAAAAAGTAGAGAAAATTTCTGTTCTCTATGGAATGTGGATCTAATATTTGTTTTTAAACCAAACAGGTGTGCTGAAAAAGGAGGCATAGGGATTTACACTTCTATAGTAACGTGGCCTTTGGTTCAAAGTCAGGCACACCAATGTCAAATCACTTGGAGTAGTCACTTACACATATGAGGAACTCAAGGCCTGTTGGTTAGTTGATTGATTAGTTGGCTAATGTAGTATGTTTAACTTGCTTCCTTTGTTTGGGTCCCAAGAGTTCTATGAAAATACAGGGATAAAGAATACCAGAGACTCTTGGATAGTACAGGATACAATCAAAATCGAAACTAGGATTTTCCTCACTGGTCCTCTGCTATAATTCTTCAATTACTCATACTCATACTCATGGTTGCTGAAACAGAAAACAAAGGTAGGACAGAGAAAAGGAAGAGGGATGGATGGTCAGTTCCTTGACTCAGTTGATCTTGTCAAGGTAGAGTGAACTCTACTGATACTATGGAAATCCTTTCAAGGGTATTTAGGTATCCATTTAATAGAATTCTCTCATCTTAGTTCATCATATAATTGGGTTCCACATTGGATGGTGATTTAATAATTCTCTAAGTCTTATCATATAACATTTGTCAATAGTATTTAGAGATAATTAATCCCTAGATCTTATTCAATATTTATACAAAGGCTTTAATCCATGTTTCCTTCTTGTTTCTCTGTTGTCCCTTTGCATATATTGTTCCTTTACTAACATTTTACTTTTCCTTGGTATATCAACTTGTGAATATAGATATGGTCCCCAACTTACCATGGTGTGGCTTAGGTGACTTATGATTTTTTGACTTTACAGTGATGTGAAAACAACATGCATTCAGTATAAATAATACTTCAAACTTTCACTTTTGACCTTTTTCCTGGCTAGCAATATGCTCTACAGATCTCTCTTGTGATGCTGGATGGTGGCAAGGAACCACAGCTCCCAGTAAGCCCAAGATCATGAGAGTAAATAATCAATACACTTACAAAAATTCTGTACCCATACAACCATTCTGTTTTTCACTTTCATTATGGTATTCAATAAATTACATGAGCTATTTGACACTTTATTATAAAACAGGCTCTGCATTACATGATTTTGCCCAACCATAGGCTAATGTGTTTTGAGCACATTTAAGGTGGGCTGGTATGATATTCAGTAGGTTAGGTATATTAAATGCATTTACAACTTAAAATATTTTCAACTTATGGTGGGTTTACCATAAGTTGAGGAATCTGTATATTCATTTGTACAGAAATACATGTTTCATCAGTTGTCCAGAAATCAAAGAGGAGGCAATCCAACAACAAAAATCCATGATAAAAGTCAATTGAAAAAGCATATTGTAACAAATTTCTAATAGCTCTGTAGCAAAAAACCCTATATTTTATATTCACCAAATTCTGCTTTGTGGCAATTCAGCAGTCATTCAAAAGCCAAAAGGGGTGGAAACTCCAAGATTCCATCTAATTCCATTTAAAATGCATGCTTTTTAATTATCTGCAGGAGTATCCCACCTTCTCCTTTGGTCTATGGAGCCATCCCAGGAAATGGTGGGTTTGGCCCATTACCAATGCTGAGTACCCAACAGGGGTGAACAGGTATGAATTATTTACAATTAAGGAATATTTGCATTAGTGCAAATTGAGGGGCTTAGTACAGATATAGACTTGAGGCAAGAAGTTGTCCTTTCTCAGCTAGAGTCTCCAAATTTTCTCAAAACTATTCTCTCTGACCAATGACAAAACCTATCACTTGATCATGACATACAGAAGTCTGAACAGGTAAAGCCTAGCTGCCTTGCACAACATGATGTCACTAACCACATGTGGCTATTTTAAAAATTAAATAAAATTTAAAATTCAGCTACTCAAACACACTAGCCATATTCCAAGTATTCAGTAACAATATGTGGCTAGTGGCCACAATCTCAGGCGGCACAGAAGATCATTTTCCACTTAGAACTTTCCATTAAGCAGCTCTGCATAGCCCTCCTAGGAAGCTCTGCTTCTTACTTAGAAGAGAGAAACTGAAACTTAAACAAATCCTCTTGGATTAAAAAACAATTGTATTTGCTTCTCTATAGCTCTTGCAAGCTTCCGGTACCCATCTTCAAGCTGGAAACTATTAAAACTATTATGCTAATGTTTTCCCTTCCCCTGTTTCTCTTTCATTTTGAATTTTTCTACTTGTACTGCTCAATCCCACTTGCTTGAACTTGCATCTCAAACACTTTCGCACTTTCCCTGGGCCAGGTTCAGACCTGCCTTCCAATGTACGTATGTTTTCTTACCAGATCAGTGTGGATCTTGTTTATTTTCTCATCATAACAATATATATATTTTTTTTCATTAGGAAAAGTTCTTCTCATGGAACCCAAGCAGGCACTTCCAGTGATAGAATTAATTAAACCATTCCAGATCAAACAATTTTCAGAGTCCTCTCCTCTGCTCCAACTACAACTACCCCCAATAATAAGTAAATACTTAGTCATAATATCTTAGCCTGATAAGAGATAAATTCATAATTGCATAAAATTCAAACTTTTGCCTTAAGTCTCTTGACCCTGATATGAAGAAAATGTTATAATTAAATTTCAAATCGTGTTCTTTCAGGCAAAGTTTTCCCTTATCCAAATATACCTTTGAAGCTGGTAGAAAGGACTTGCTGATAAATGTTTCAACACTATGCTTTATTAAAACAAGTTATTTCTGTTGTTTACTATGTGGTTAGGCCCTGATGAAAAGCAGATCTTGACCAGTGCATTTTTGTGCAAATTCCTTACCTTTCTGTTTACAAAAGAAAGTGAAGACCTTTCAGGGCTATTTGTCACCATGCCCTAGTAGCCAACAACGCATACTGCCAAGTGCTGAAGGTTTCAATTCCTAATTAACTTTCCTAGAAGTTTAAGAACTGTCTGAAAACATGAAGCCTTCCCATTTAACCTTCCCTCATCCCACTTGGCTCAGTTCTGGTCAGATGATGAGTGCATTGAACACTAAAGTCCTCAAGTGGGGTTGGAACCATCCTGCACACGCAGAGAGTAATCTGAGAAGGCTTTCTGCAGGACAAATTAGTTATCTACTTCATTTAGAAACTTTTTAAAGGATTACAACCTTAAGGCAGTCCTGCCCCAAGCCCATGCACAAATGTTGAAATTATTCTCAAACATACTTATTTCCTTCATTCCCAAGGTGAGATTCATTTTCACTTAATCACCAACAATATTTCTCAGCCCTTGGCTGAGGGATTCCAGATCACACATGTACATAATATCTCAACATATTAGTAACAGTGAACTTTAAATAGAATCATTATTATTAGAAGAAGTAGAATTTTCTTTTAAATCCTTGTTTGATTTACACATTTGTAACAAAATCCATCCCACTTAAGAATTAAATAATTACTCAAGTATCCTCTAATTATTATGGCACTGTCCACTTTAATTGAGAGAAATCCTCTTGGCAAAATTTTTGGATATGTTTGTAAAAAAAAAAAATGTAATACTATGGTCATTTCACATGCCTTCTCACAGATTCAGGGATTCTTTTGTCCATTTTACCAGAAAAGGAAATAAGGAACAGGAAAAGTACATCACCCAGCCTTAAGTTGCACGATCTATCAACCATGAAACCAAGAGTGCTCCTCACAATGAAGCACATGCGTTTTAAAGGAAATCTCTTATCCCAACCACATTAGTATACTCTACGCATCTTAGAGAAAAGACCTATCCCTAAGGATAGTTTCTCAGGTGGTAAGTGTTTATTCATTTCAGAATATCCCAAAATCTTTATAATACATTTATAGTAATGAGAAATAGTGAGAGAAGAATAACTATAATACACCTGGCATTCTTGAATGCATGATCCAGACTTTCTTTCTGTTAAGACCACCTATTTCCACAAGTCTCATTTTTGCAGAAAACGTAAGTTCAGTTGTAGGAAGCTCTGCCTTTTTCTAGACGGTATTCAGGAAACATAATGGGCAGGTATCTCTGGATACACTTCCAATTCCATGATATCTCCAACTCAGCTGGGCTGCCCATATCAGCAGTTAGTGCATAATTATCTGCTTTCCACTACCAAAAATTATTGTTCATAAAGATAAAGATAAATTTTTTTTAGAAAGATAAAAATTTCAGTTAGCCCCACCAGTTCTTCCCAATAACCTATAATACTTAGGAGAGGAAAGTGACTACAATGCTGAGTTTAGTAGAAGAAAGCAACTGGAAGCTGAAGACAGTGTGTTGTAGATTCAAGTAGCGTTTACTATCCCTGGATCTTAGCTCCCCTTGGTCAACAGCTAAATCCAATAGGGCTTATATCCTTCTTATGACTCAAGTGTAGGGAAGGAATGCCCATCTTGATGAAGTTACTGGAGACCAGGGGCTGGATTCACACACTGTGCCTTCTCTGGGATGGGTCTTCTTTGGCAGTTACTTATCTATTGACTTGGAAATTAAGGGCAAAAGTAAAGCTGGTTTGCTCAGAAAACCCAGGGAGGAAATTCAGACATTGAAATCAAATGTACATCAACCTCTTCTTTAAAAGATATTTAGAATGGCTGGTTGGGTAAGTGCTGCCTGGTTGCTGTTCAAAACATAGCAACCATTTGTGCAGCAGAGGAGGCAATGACCCTAATAACTCATAATCCTCATAAAGGCAATCTGGTGGCTTGCCAGGTCAGCTTAAATTGACTGTGACGGCAGGCGGGGGGGAGGTGGGGGCAGTGGAGGGGACTTTCAAGGATAGTCAGGAACACACCAGCCTTGCT
Organism: Lontra canadensis; assembly: GCF_010015895.1. NCBI lineage: Eukaryota > Metazoa > Chordata > Mammalia > Carnivora > Mustelidae > Lontra > Lontra canadensis. Next base: position 23,722,776 of record NW_022631009.1, read on the forward strand.
GCAAGTGAGAATCTGAAAAATCATTTATCTAAACATTCTCATGCAGAAGAGTGTCACTGCTTTACTTGAAGCCTTGCCAAGTTAAATATACACCAAATCCCACCTGAGCCACATTTTCTTCTAGTCTATACACATCACCAAGATGTAAAGAGATAACTCTGTGTAAACTTGTTGTGCAGATCTTTTTAACTAACCAAGAAGCAAAGGGAAAGGAAGATGAAAGAATTTAGAATCATGTGGCTAATTATATAATGGCCAAAATAAAGTTTGCTTTCCAATGTCAACTCTATCTTCCTGGATTCAAGTGCAGCTTGGACTGTGAGTTTCATACTTGGATGTTAATTTTGGCAGAACTTAAGCAGGTGAGGGAATTAAGAGGACTGAAATTCACGTATCTAAAGGTTGAGTGCAGCAGAGGAAGGGAGGTAGCAAAAAGGAGATGCCTCTTTTTGAATTTAGGAGATGCAATGGAACTGGGCATAACAGATACCAATGACAGATAAGGTTGACAAATGGGATCAAGTGCCAGGGCATAGGAGAGGTGAGGCATGGTGGGCCAACCACTGAATCACAATGGATGTGAACATGAGGAAACTTCGAGAACATTCAGAAGAAGGAAGGAATTTTGAGTGCAAAGATAAGGTTGAATTTAAAACCCATGGATTGATCTTATATAAGACACGGAAGGAATCAGTCATCAAATAATTTTACTGGAATGATTTGGTCCTGTGTCAAGGAGCTTCTATAAACCCAAATCAGGATCCATAGATCTTGCCACAGGGAACAAATTAATAACTATCAGTTTAGCTTATTAGAAATAATGTTTTCAGCTACCAAGTGGGAGACAGAAAAGAGGTAAAACCAAAATCGTGGTTTCTGAGGTTAAGCAAAAGTTTCATGTACTAGTACCCACTGTGAAAGTTCATAACTTTTTTTTCCAGAACATTTCAGAACATACATCAGCTCACATAAATTAACATCAGCATATCCACTTACTTGGGAATAAGAAGTTACATAAAAATCACGTTGAGTAGGAGAAATGTAGAACTGTGAGGAGATTGTGCTTTTAGAATTTTTCAAGGTACAAATATTTGCCCATCACTGTTATTTATAAATCACTTTTATAAAAAAGCACTCCTTGTGATCAAATGTCAGTGGTGATTCTGAGATTTTGAAGATAAACAGTTGCTGTTTCTATGCAGTTGAACAACTGCACAGAATAGTGCTGATGGAGGGAAAAAATGAGGGAACAAAAAGTAGACAGAATCATGGCCACAAAGGTCAAAGAAGGAAGAGAAAATGTAAACTAAGTATTAGTCATGGCTACTTCAGGTGCTCTGCTACAAGCCATTAATGGTATAACCATTTTATTTGGAAAAAAAAAAAAAAGGCAAACTGTAATATCCCTCAAGCTTCAAAATCTTACCCATATTAGCATTCCCCCACCTTTTAACATAGATCACACTGTATTGTATTTTCGTGCTTAATGCCCTTCTTCTAAGCTAGGGGCTATACACCCAGAGGTCAGGATCCCCGTAGGTTTTGTTCTTCACTGTATTTCTGGCCTCTGGAACTTTGCCTGACACTGTGATTGCTAAATAACTAATTTCTGGGAGGGAGGGAACAAGAAAAAAGGGAGGCAAGGAGGGAAGAAGGGACAGGATGAAGGAATGACATGTAATTTTAAGTAATAATCAAGGTACTTAATATCTAAATAGTATAATTTGATAAATAGAGTTATCTTTAAATAATTTGAGAGAGTTTCAATAATTGATGTTCCTGCAACAGGAACATGATTCATTAGATAGTAGAATGTAAAATGCATTGCAAACTTTTGAAAAATAAGAAAATAAGAATTCATGGGGGATTATCAACTTACCATAGACAAGATTTTAATTCTGACTACTAGAAATGAATAAATCTACTGAATTAAATGAAATGATATGAGCTTAAGTAAAGATAAATACAGATTATTTTGGTATCCACCCATGTGTACCTTCTTACACTCCTGGAGAATTTTATAAAGAAGTAAGTTAATGGGGCGCCTGGGTGGCTCAGTGGGTTAAAGCCTCTGCCTTCAGCTCAGGTCATGATCTCAGGGTCCTGGGATTGAGCCCCACATAGGGTTCTCTGCTCAGTGGGGAGCCTGCTTCCTCCTCTCTCTCTCTCCCTGCCTCTCTGCTTACTTATGATCTCTCTCTCTGTCAAATAAATAAATAAATAAAATCTTAAAAAAAAAAAAAAAAGAAGTAAGTTAATATTAAGAATACAACCCTACTAGGTCAGTGTTGTATCAGTGTAAAATCAGTTGATTCAAGTGTATTGGGGGAGGGGTGGTTAGCTCTCATAATCCCATAAACCATAAACTGGGTTGCAGTTTCTTCACCTGAGAAATGAAAGCAGTGAATCAGATTATTTTCGAAGGCATTTTGAGTTACAAATGTCTTTGATCTTAGCACTAATTTTATATTTTAGTGAGAGTGCCAGTAAGACAGCATTGATGAATCGTATGTCCTCTTAATATACAAAGAATTTTATGGTACTAATTCTCTGTGGTTGCTAAGGGAAGTTACAAAATTCAGGATTTAAAGTGTAACAAAATAGTTAAACAAAGGTTTTAGTGAATTTTTTAGCTCTCAGTTTTATATAAATAATACCACTTTGGGTTTTTTCTCCATATGATTTAAGTAATTGCATATGTGTGCTTGAAAAAAAAACACACCCAATTAAACTAGAAATGTTAGGCTTGGACAAATGAATTATGTATCTGATGTGTGGCCTTAGAAACCAAAAGCTCTCAGGCAACATGGTCCCATGGATGCAGGTGATCCCACATGACTACCACAGTACTGATACCTGGCAACGTGCTAACAGAGAGTTACGCATAACTTTATTTGACTCTCACCACAATCCTTTACAGTAGAAATTCTTACTCACATTTTAAAGATAGAAAAATTGGGGGGGGGGGAATCTGGTTGGCTTATTCAGTTAAGCCTCCAACTCTTGGTTTCAGCTCAGGTCATGATCTCAGGGTTGTTGGATCAAGGCTTGTGCCTGGCTTCACACTCAAAGTGGAGTCTTCCTATCCTTCTCCCTCGGATCCTCCCCACCCCCAACTCTCCCTCTAAAATAATAAATAAATAAAATCTTAAAAAAAATAAAGATGGGAAAATTGAAATGTAGAGAGTTTAAGTCATTTGACCATAATTATACAGCCAATAAATGGTGGAACTGGACTTTGAATTCAGGTCTAAACCTGTGTCCTTAACCAGTACTGTATGCTGTCTCTGTGCTCTCTCACATGGTCCAAGTTAATGAAGAGTAAAGAAAAAAGCTAAAGTAATGGGATTAAAATTATTTATAAGGTCTGTTATGGATTCTAATGTTTGTGTCCCGCCCAAAATTCCTATGTTGAAAATCCCCAATATGATGATATTAAGAGGAGGGGCCTTTGGGAGGTAATTGGGTCATGAAGGTAACACCCTCATGAACTGGATTAGGCCCTTATAAATAGACAACAGAAAGTTCCCTTGTCCTATCCCCCATATGAGGACACAGTGAGAAAGTGGCCATTTATTAATCAAAAAGTTGTCCCATGCCGGACACCAACTCTGTCAATACCTTGATCTTGGATTTCCAGCCTCCAGAACTATGAGAAGTAAATGTTCAATGCTTAAGCTACCCATTCTATAGTATCTCTTACAGCAGCCTGAATGGACTAAGACAAGATCCTTGAACCACTACTGATAGGCATTACTAACAACAGTGCTGAGTAGCATATATCTATGATGGGTAGATAGACATAAGGACCCACAGGGCCACCCCAGTCAATTGTCCCTTCAGATGAAGGTCCATAATCACTTTCTGGAATATTACCAAGTTGCCACATCATAGGGAAATAGGGCTGTTCTATTCTGCCCTGGAAATGGTACATAAGACTTCTACTCACAGTTCATTCTACTCATGGTCACTTGATCCCCTAATCACAGACAGCCAAGAAGTCAATCCTATCATGGAAGAAGGCAAACTATAAATATTGGGAGATCACACTAATGACTACTACAGCACCAAGTCAAATGAGTTGTAATCTAAGTGTGTAAAAAGTGCTATGGGACCATAAAGAAGGATACTGGAGGATCAGAGAAGGTTCCATAAAAACGGTGACACTTAGACTGGTCCATAAAATACTAGAAAGATTCATTTTGTAAAGATAAACAGGAAAAAGGGTATTGTAGGATAAAGAAGAGAACTACAAAACAGACTCCTTGCGTGAAAGTTCATCATCACTAGCCATCGGGGAGATTCAAATTAAAACCACATTGAGATACCACCTTATACCAGTTAAAATGGCCAAAATTAGCAAGACAGGAAACAATGTGTGTTGGAAAGGATGTGGAGAAAGGTGAACACTCTTACACTGTTGGTGGGAATGCAAGTTGGTATAGCCACTTTGGAAAACAGTGTGGAGAGCTTCCCTATGACTCTGCAATTGCACTACTGGGTATTTACCCCAAAGATACAGATGTAGTGAAAAGAAGGGCCATATGTACCCCAATGTTTATAGCAGCAATGGCCACGGTCGCCAAACTGTGGAAAGAACCAAGATGCCCTTCAACAGACGAATGGATAAGGAAGATGTGGTCCATATACACTATGGAGTATTATGCCTCCATCAGAAAGGATGAATACCCAACTTTTGTAGCAACATGGACGGGACTGGAAGAGATTATGCTGAGTGAAATAAGTTCAGCAGAGAGAGTCAATTATCATATGGTTTCACTTATTTGTGGAGCATAACAAATAACATGGAGGACATAGGGAGATGGAGAGAAGGGAGTTGAGGGAAATGGGAAGGGGAGATGAACCATGAGAGACTATGGACTTTGAAAAACAATCTGAGGGTTTTGAAGGGGCCAGTGGGTGGGAGGTTGGGAGGAGCCAAGTGGTGGGTATTATGGAGGGCACGTGTGGCATGGGGCACTGGGTGTGGTACATAAACAATGAATTCTGTTATGCTGAAAAGAAATTAATAAAAAAAGAATTGTATAATAAAACTGGGTAATTTAACATTTCACAGTCTAGTAATTTCCTTATAAATTGGAATGAGAAAAAAATCTCTTGGTGAATTAAGTTTTTGTTGTAACTCAATTTCTTATAAGTGACTATGTGTTTTATCTTTTAGTATTTTTGCACTTATTACAGAAATCAAAGATAGAAACATACCATGACATACTTAAATTATGCTAAGATCGGGTTTAACAGCAAAAGCAAAAAAGCTAAAACTTTTTATGACTGTAATTTTCTGAATTTCCTACACTTATTTTCATATAAAAATGACAACAATAAAAATACTCTAGTTACTCTTAAACTAATTTCAGAAAATATATAAGTGGAATGTTAATGTGGTATTACAATGAATATTACAAACATTATGTCAAAATCTAAATTACTAGGGTTTTAAAAAATAAATTGCTTCCAATGAAACCAGACATTGCAAAATTATATGGAAGCATTTCCGTTTGTATTTATTTAGATAATTTCCAATAAAAGCATTTTACAGTTAAAAAAAAAAAAGAAAGTACCCTCACATGTTCAGAATAACAGGGAAATAGCTGGTGAAGATACAGCAGAAATGTCTATATATTATTGTATTTGAGAATCATCTGAGGTGCTCAGAGCCTCATCCCCAGATATATGGATTTGCAGATTATGAGCCGGACATAGATACATCCATCTCCATCTTCTACTCTGTGATTCCAATTCAGGAAGTCCATGAACCACATTGTGAGATATATTGAAATTGAAAATGTAAGAAGTGGCCAGGGAAGGTCTAGAAAGGAAGAATTAGCTCTAGAACCAGAGGGCCTAGTTGTCCTAGCTACAGTACTATCCTTATACTTTTGGGAAGAGAAATAATTGGTATGTTTAACTAGAGGAGCTTTTCAGAGATGTTGGTGGTATAAAGGGAAGGCTGGGACAAGAAGAGACTGAATCAAGGACAACTGCCTGAGGAAGCTACTGCACGAACCGGGTGTATTGTTAGTAGGGACCTGTGCTACAGATGCTAATGTGAAGCTTGCAAAGATATTATTTTTAAAAAAATCAATAGCAACACCAAGAATTCTTTGGAATTTAGACTAACAAAAGTTTTTTTTTTTTTTTAAGAGGGGAGTGTTTTATCATTAACATTGCTTAGAGAAAAGAAATTAGACTTTTAGTCAGTTTTACTAATATTTGAAATTTGAAATAAGGGCAATGCATGCCCTTATTGACTGCACCTTGGAGTGGACTACTCCTATCCCTCACCTTAGAGTGCCTGCCGTGGCAACCCAGACCAATTCCAGGAGCTTCGACCAATATACGCGTCCACGAAACCACCACCACAATCAAAATAGGAAATATTTTCATCAGCCCCAATGGTTCTCTGTGCCCCATCCCCAGTCTCCAGCCCTGCATTTAGCAACCACTGGTCTCCTTTCTATCCCTATAGATTTGAGTTGTCTTGTCTAGATTCATACAAGGGAATTAGACAATATGTACTCTTCTGTGACCAGCTACTTTTGCCCAGTATACTGTTCTGGCGATTTGTCCATGTTGATCATCCATTTTATTGCCAAGCAGGATTCCACTGTACCAATGTAACACAACTGTTTAATCTGTTCACCGGTTGATAAACATCTGGGTTGTTTCCTAAGGCTGCTAAAATTGTGTCATATGGTAACTATATGTTTAGCCTTGTAAGAAACTGACCAGCTGTTTTCCAAACTGGTGCCATTCTATACTGCCACCAGGAATATATGAGAATCCTAGTTGCTTCACGTCTTTGCCGACACTTGGTATTGTTAGAATTTTTATTTTTAGCCATTCTGGTGGATGTAATGGTATCTTATTATTGCCCCTGCCCTTTCTTTGTAAAGTTTTTATCCAATTAGGGGCTGGTACTAAATCATACCAACTCCTTTCTTAACACGCTCAGACCCCAAATGTAGCTCAGGGAAGAATAAAACTGAGACAGTTTGTAAAGATAGCACATTTCTTCCATAGTAACAGGTAGATTTGGGGTCTTAATGATGAAAGAAAAACAAAATTCTATACACTACTTTTTGGTCAACCCGACATCTTACCTCATACTTGTGCAAAGAAAAGACTATTCCTAAAGCCCTGTAATGCTTTCTTTTCCTACAAAATGTACAAATACCTCATACAAAGCACTTGCTTTTTCTCTATAGGGCTTCTTTTCTATATTCCAGGTAAGGTTTTTTTTCTTCATTTAAACTAAGATTAACATACAAAAGAAATTCCAGAGAAGAATGAAGGGACACACCACATAATTCTTTTAGATTAGGAAGAAGTTTTCCAAGACAGATGAAAACCCAACTGCTCCAGAGTGAGACAGAAAGCAAAGTGGCAGTTAGACAGCTATTAACTGGCTAGGGACATTTTATTTCTCTGGTAACTAAGTTAACACTTTTAGATTGTTCATAGAATGGACTGCTGTTCTTAAAGAATCCCATCCTTAGTTGAAGATGATGATTTAGTTCCTAGTGGAAAAGGTACACAGGCACACAAAAACACACTCCAATACACTCTCAGTTGACATCACTTAAGTCTAGATATGGGTTTGCACAATTCTGCATGTAGACATATGGTGAGAGGTATATGAATTATTGGAATAGGCAAAAAAGCAGCATAAGCTAATTGAGATATTAATAAGTAGTGTATGGATGCCAGAAATACTCACTTTTTACAGCATAAATCTGGTAACTCTGTTCTTCTCTTTGTGTCTTTTATCCTACCTCCGAGGGGAAGTACATATTTTTAGAAATTTAAAGGGGTGGAGGTAACTACAAACATTGTCTAGTCCACCAAACTCATTTTCCAAATTGAAATTGAGGCTCACATCAGTTACGTGACTTGTCCCAAGTCCCTTCTGTAGTTACAGGCAGAGTTGGATCTAGAACCTAGATTTCCATTGCTCAATCTCCAATACCATCCTGTGTCCCATGATTGCTAAAATAATTGGAGTACAAAGACTTAAAAAATAAGCATACATATTTATAAAACATTTAAATAATGTGATTTCCCAAAGGCTTAGCAAAATGCAAGTAAGAATTTCTAAAAAGACCTAAAGTTAATTCTGGATGGCATCAATTTATTCCTCCCAAGTCTCCATGATAAAAAGAAAAAAAAAATGAAGACATCAGAGTGAAGAGTTGCCTTTTCTCAAAAATTAACCTGAAAAGGAATTCTACACCATCTCCAACCTTCTAATACTGTTACTTCAATAAAGAAATTAATTCTTCTTTGCAATCAAACATTACAAAGAAAGTATAGTATTGTTCTTTGCATCCTGGGTGAAATCATGGGTCTTGCCCTCCAGCATTCAAGAATATATGGGAGTACAAAGAGACTGATGTCCTACAAAGCCCAAGACTGACAAATAAAGCAGATCTGAGATGGACAAATAAAGCAGATATCAGGAGGATTATCTTTGGTAGGGATTCCTGTGAATCTAAATTTCCTAGACGGCTCCCCACCTTCTAGTTTGGGGTCAAATGAATAAACTCAAATAAATGATTTTCTCATGTCTCCTACCTGACATTCCACACAGCCCAGGTCCCTTCACAATTTGGCTCAAATTTCCTGGAAATTCAGCCGATATTCAATCTTGGCTTGTGAATCTTGGCAAAGGAATCTGCTGGCTGCTCCAAGCTCCCCACAGCCAGCAGCATGCTCTCTTTTCCCTCTCTGGAGGACCCAGGGGGCACACTTTTACTGTGTGTTTGTGTTGGTTAGCCTTCTCAAGTCCACTGTGACGTCTCTTTTCCTGAGTTCCAGGTCTATCATTCCCTGATGTTCTTACCCCATCCCAGAGGGAAAATAAAAATCTTGGGGCCATATTAACAGCGAAAACTTGTACGGTATCCTCCAACATGGCCAGTTTAACCTTGGACTTCTTCTCCTGCCATTGCCACCTGGACAGCACTCTTCATGGTTCCACCATCCTTTGACATGACTGTACTAAAATCATGTACCCCATGACACCATGGGGTGAGAGAGTCTATAAAGTATATTGTTCCTATTTTATCAGTTGGAGATTCCAGTAATGAGTTAAAATAGCTTTCTGTCTCCATGCATAAGGAATTCCAATCAGGGAAATTTTGAAACTTAAAATGAATATACCTCTCACTTCAAAATATAATCCGATGTCTTCTCCAATTAACAGGTGTATTTAGAGCAATTGTAATTATAAATCTGTGATTGCATTAAATCCCAAAGTGACTATAAATGTGAGGATTCTAAAATCTCTGGTAAAAATAAATAAAATAAAATAAAATCCATGATTTTATTTTATGAGTAGCTTAGTCGGTTAAGAGTCTAACCTCATCTCAGGTCATGATCTCAGGCTCCAATGATCCCAAGGTCCTATGTTGGGCTCCCCTCCACTCAGCAGGGAGTCTGCTTCTTGCTCTCCTTCTGCCCCTCCCCTGCTTGTGCATTCACTCTCTCTCTCATAAAAATAAATAAAATCTTTAAATAAAATCAAATCCATGTTAAATTAAGTAAGTGAAAAATACTCCAAAAAATTGGGATGGAGGAAGAAAAACTGCTATAACTTAAAAGCAGAAAAAAGCTGTAACAACTAAAGCATTTTTGTCCTGACATATAACTCAGTAGGTGGACTAGGAAATTTAAAAAAAAAAAAAATCCAAGAAGACATGAGAGTTTAATAAATGCTAAGGAAAATTCAAATCAGAATACTAGTTTGCACTAATCAAATCATAAGAGACTCTTAATTAGAGAGAATAAATTGAGGGTTGATGAAAGGAAGATGGGCAGGGTATGGGCTAAATGGGTCATGGGTATTCAGGAGGACACTTATTGGGATGAGCACTGGGTGTTACATATAAGTGATAAATCACTAAATTCTACTTCTGAAAACAATATTACAATATATGTTAACTAATTAGAAGTTAAATAAAAAATTTGAAACAAACAAAAAAAGAACATAACTCAACACCCAGAAAACAAATAACCTAATTAAAAAGCGGGCAGAAGACATGCACAGACATTTCCCCAAAGACAATCTAGGGATGGCCAATAGAAACATGAAAAGATTCTCAATATCATTGATCATCAGGAAAATCCAAATCAAAACTACAATGAGATATCACTTCACGCCTGCCAGATTGGCTAAAATCAATAACACAAGAAACAACAGATGTTGGTGAGCATGTGGAGAAAAAGGAACCCTTCTACACTCTCAGTGAGAATGCAAACTAGAAACAACAGGTGTTGGTGAGCATGTGGAGAAAAGGAACCCTTCTACACTCTTGGTGTGGAATGCAAACTAGTGCAGCCACTTTAGAAAACACTTTCTCAAAAAGTTAAAAAACAGAACTACTCTATAACCCAGCAATTGCACTAATAGGTATTTACCTGGAGAATACAAAAGTACTAATTCAAAAGGATACATGAACCCCTATGTTTATAGCAGCATTATCAACAGTAGCCAAATTATGGAAGGAGCCCAAATGTCCATCAACTGATGAATGAATGAAGATGTGGTATATCTACACAATGGAATATTATTCAGTCATAAAAAAGAATGAAATCTTTCCATTTGCAACAATGTAGATGGAGCTAGGAATATTATGCTAAAGTGAAATAAGTCAGAGAAAGACAAATACCATATGATTTTACCCAAGTGGAATTTAAGAAACAAAACAAATGATCATAGGGAAATAAAAAAGAGAGCAGAACAAACCAAGAAACAGATTCTTAACTATATTCTTAAATTCTATCCTTAATTATAGAGAACAAACTGATGGTTACCAGAGGGGAGGTTGGTGGGGGTGATACATTAAATAGAAGATGGGAATTAAGGAGTGGACTTGTGATGAGCACTGGGTGTTATATGGAAGTATTGAATTACTGAATCATATACCTGAAACTAATATTATACTGCATGTTAACTAACTGGAATTTTTTTTTAATTTATTTGATAGACAGAGATCACAAGTAGGCAGAGAGGCAGGCAAAGACAGAGTTGGGGGGAAGCACGCTCCCTGCCAAGCAGAAAGCCCGATGCAGGGCTTGATCTCAGGACCCTGGAATCATGACCTGAGCTGAAGGCAGAGGCTTTAACCCACTGAGCCACCCAGGCACCCCAACTAACTGGAATTTAAATAAAAACTTTTTAAAAAAAGGAAAAAGAGGAAACTTTTCTCTTACCTCAGAGTAGAGTTGGACTTTGTTTGTTTAAAAATTTCATTTATTTATTTGACAGAGAAAGACACAGTGAGAGAGGGAACGCAGAGGAGCAGCAGAGGGAGAGGGAGAAGCAGGCTTCCGGCCGAGCAGGGAGCCCGATGTGGGGCTCGATCCCAGGACTCTGGGATCATGACCTGAGCCGAAGGCAAACTCTTAATGACTGAGCCACCCAGGCACCCCTAAAGGTGGACTTTGTAAGTATAAAGGCATACTCAAAATATAAAAGGATGAGCTTATTATATATGACTTCAGTAGGGTGAGAATAAATAAACTTTAGGATGTCAAAATCACCATAAGCAAAATACAATGACAAAAAAAAATACTGGACAAGTATCTATTTCTCACATAATGGCAATGTATATGCTAGCTAGCTAGCTTGTCAAATAGATAGTATATATGAATAGTTTTTATAAATCAAACAGGAAAAAATGAAAAACACCAGCTTAAAATGGGCAAAGGATACCTATAGGAAATTCATAAGAAACAATATTAAAATGGCCCATAATCATATGAAATATGTACGATCTAGGGGTCAGTGGATATGGTCTAAAATCTGTTATTTCAAAGACATAAAATTAAGATACAAATTTTCACCTACTAAATTTACAAATATTAAAGATTAAAGATAAGTCCAGTGTTGATGGGGTAGAAATAGGCTTTCTCATCCATTATTACTCTGAGTTTAAACAGTAATTTCTGAAAGCCCATTCAGAAATATGTAAGAAGAATCTTACAAATGTCAAATCTTTGACCTAGATATTCAAGTGCTAGACATTAGGTCTAAGACAATAAGAAAAGATTATGCAAGTGGGTAGGTATGGAGATGCTCATCATAACAGCATAATTTATAAAAGAAGCTGACCTTTCAAAATAAAGATACATGAGAAACTCAGTGCAAGAATGAAGTACGTAAAGACTCCTGCTCCAAACATTTATTTTAATCCATACTCTTACTTCTATGCAAGTTATTAAAAATGTCTATGTTACTAGGATGGCCCTGATTAAGGCCAGATCATACAAAAGGACAGTACAGGTATAGTTTTGCAATCAATGCGAAAAACCCTAAATTAAGATTATATCAGCTCCAGATCTCTAAGACGTTAACATTGGCTCCACAGAAACTGACTTGCCTGGAATACTGGTAGACTTTCACACTAGGAAGGCGTTAGGACCTTCTCCCTACACAAAGAGCTGTGTACTTCAAGTCCATTGCAACAAGGTTGCCTTTCTTTCTATTCTGCCTGAGACAGTCCTGGTTTATTCCTGTTGTCTGGGTGTAAATGGTTAACAGTCACTTTCTTTTACTCTCAAAAGTGCCCCATTATTTGAATGATAAATTATGTCATTCTAATGACCCATTTGTTTTAATTTAATAAATTCCACTTATTTCAATTAAATGGTGTTTTGGCACAATGGAACATACTGAAGAGCATTAGATGAAATTGTTCAGTATAATTCATTACAGTATTTGCTAAGGGTGCTGTCCATTACATCATGCTGTTCTCTTTGACAACTCACAAGAGGCATTTATCTCTGATCTTATTTACAATGTAGCTGTGTTTCTCCCAAGGACCTGCTGTATTTTTGTCTTCTAGGTCCAGTTGCAGAACTGGTCCTTTCTCTTACTTTGTGTTCAGCCATTGCTAGATATTTGGCACTAACTGTGATACTCACCTTCAGTCAGATCATGGCTCTTGAGTTCTGGGAGACAAATTACTAGGTTTTTAATTTACCATTTAACCTCCCCTTCAAGTTGAAAATTCTTGTTTTTCATCTTATGGATTTAAAAATAGCAGAACTATAATCCCACCCACCCACCATTATACAATAATATTCTGTTCTCTAAGAGACACATGTAACAATAAAAACAGGAGAGACATCAGCCACCATACAGCACACATCTGTCAGGACACCTCTTCAAATAGCAAGTGTCTTACCAACAGTGCATTAGTGACACATTCCCAGAGTTCAGTCAAAAAAGGAAACCCAAGGCTTATGTACTCATGATTAGTTGATTGGGGAGTTTATTCCTATAACTAGTATTTCCTACTTGTTTCTTTATTTAAGATAGCTTTTTGGATTCTAAAGCTATAGAACACTGTTGTTCTAAACGCCACCCAGCAACTTAGTCTCTGATTTGGCTAAGGATTTGATAGAATTCTATATATAGAATTCTATGATAGAGGGTGGTCAGGACAGTTAATGACAGAGTTTCAAGCAGCAAGAGAAGCCTGGCAGTTGACTGCAGCCATCTTCAACAGTAGTTGGCAGAAGGTAGGAACTTAAAATAGAATATAGAGGGTTTAGGCAATAATATACCTCAATTTTGTAAAGATGTACTTTAAATATGACATGCTCATAAGATCTTTGCAATTTTTCTGTAGATCAAAACTATTATTTAATAGATTTTTTAAAAGATTTATTTATTAATTTGACAGAGAGAGAGCACAAATGGGCGAGCAACAAGCAGAAGGAGAGAAGCTGGATCCATGCTGAGCAGAGAGCTCAATGTGAGGATTGATCCCAGGACCCTGGGACCATGACCAGAACCGCAGGCAGACACTTAATGACTGAGCCACCCAGGTGCCCCAATCTAAAACTGTTTTAAAGTAAACAGTCTATGTTTTAAAAAGGACAGGTCTTTAAAAAAAAAAAAAAAAAACTAGCTGATAATGTTGCTAAACAAATATTTACAGTTCTCCATGCTCCAGGCACATGATAAGATTGCATTTCCTGGACCCTTGTAGTTAGAAACAGCCATGTGACCAGCTCTAACCAGTGAATTAGGCTGGATGTATTCCTGGCATTCCAGTTAGGCTATAAGATCCTACTTTCCCTCTACCACAGTGATCGAGAATGTTCTAGCAAGTGGATGTTCCTCCACCCTGGGTCTTGAGTAATGATAAAGGAGAAACAGAGTGAAAGTCCCAGCTGACCAGTGATGGACATGCAGTACAACTGAGATAAGAACTATTATTTTTCAGTGCCTGGGTGGCTCAGTCATTAAGTGTCTGCCTTTGGCTCAGGATGGAGCCCCATATCAGTCTCTCTGCTTGGCAAGAAGCCAGCTTCTCCCTCTCCCATTCCCACTGCTTATGTTCCCTCTCCTACTCTGTCTCTGTCAAAATCTTAAAAAAAAAAAAAAAGAACTATTATTTTTTAAGTCACTGAGGTTCGAGACCTCCTTTTTTCCACAACATATGCTGATGTAACATATTAGAACTTTAGCTAGAAAGGTGAAATCCAAGTTTATGTGTACTCTGTGTGTGTGTGTGTGTGTGTGTGTGTGTATGTGTGAAGTTTATTAAATGGTCCCTTATGTATTATAGTATGACTCTAATTGTATACTATTTGTAGTATTTGTCTGAAAGAGTTCAGGTTAATGTCTATTGTCTTGCAGTAATTAATCATAGAGTTGCCAATCATTTTCAGAAGTGCCCCAGGCCATAAAACAAATGATAGTTATGCTAGGACTATAGCCTACCTCCAGCAAATAGATTAGAATTCATGGTATGCGATTTGTATTCAAACTTCAATATACACTTCCATTTTATTTTCCTAACTTTACTTCCCCTCATGTTTTCAATTTATTTAAAAATTTCTCATTTTGCTGTAATGGGTGTGCCTTTCAAAATTCCTCCTGGTAACTGATTTGCCCTGAGATGAACTAGATAGTGTACTAATGAGTGTTGTATCAGTGAGGGCTTTTAATTGCAAGCAACAGAGGCAAATTCTGGCAAAATTAAGAAAGAGAATAAATTAATTAAGAAGGTATGAGGTAACTAACAGAATCTTTAGAAGATCTTGAAACTAAGTAGCCATGGTTCCCAAATACAGAACCTTGTTCAGTAAGAAAACACCTTCAGCTGATTGGCTCTGCAGCCTTAAAGAGAAAGTTCTTATTCTTTACTTCTTGAGTTATGAGCTCTTGAATAAAATTCCTAATATAGATATTCAAGACTGTTATGTTGGGTGCCTGTGTTCTCCTGTAAAGAAGGCTGGAAAAGTAAAAATCTAGCATTTTCAGCAACTGTAGTAAAAGTCTGTTCCACACCAAGACACATAGGATTGGGAATTAAACAAATATCCTCCTGACGTTTTACTTAGTTCAGATGCTGAACCAGAATGAATAAAGAGCCAAAATAAATGAAAAATTTCTATTTTAGGCAACTAAATTTAATGCAGAAATACAAACGATCATTATAGTGTTCACCTGTGCGGCTTGGACCCCATCCTATCCATTCCCATGCACTGAGACCACAGCCTCTATTTGAAAAGCCAGTGCATTCATCCACTTCATATTTGTAAATTCTTCCTTTAAAAATGACTTCATAGATGGGGCACCTGTGTGGCTCAGTGGGTTAAAGCCTCTGCCTTCGGCTCAGGTCATGATCCCAGGGTCCTGGGATCAAGCCCCACATCGGGCTCTCTGCTCAGTGGGCAGCCTGCTTCCTCCTCTCTCTCTCTCTCTCTCCCTGCCTACTGCCTACTTGCGATCTCTGTCAAATAAATAAATGAAATCTTTTAAAAAAATAACTTCATAGAAAATGACTAAAAGGAAAGCAAACATCCTTCCTTACCTGCCACAAAAAATCTGCAGTAGTATCTCCATCTCTGTATCCAGATAAAATATCAGCAATTCTTTTTTTTAATTTTATTTTTTAATTCAATTAATATATAGTGTATTATTAGTTTCAGAAGTAGAGTTCAGTGATTCATCAGTTGCACCCAGTGTTTATCACATCACAAGTTACCCCATCCCCCCCACCTCCCCTCCAGCAACCTTCATTTCTTTATTTTTTTTTCCAGCATAACAGTATTCCTTGTTTTTGCACCACACCCAGTGCTCCATGCAATCCGTGCCCTCTCTAATACCTACCATTTGGCTCCCCCAACCTCCCACCCCCCGCCCCTTCAAAACCCTCAGATTGTTTTTCAGAGTCCATAGTCTCTCATGATTCACCTCCCCTTCCAATTTTCCCCAACTCCCTTCTCCTCTCTAACTCCCCTTGTCCTCCATGTTATTTGTTTGCTCCACAAATAAGTGAAACCATATGATAATTGACTCTCTCTGCTTGACTTATTTCACTCAGCATAATCTCTTCCAGTCCTGTCCATGTTGCTACAAAAGTTGGGTATTCATCCTTTCTGATGGAGGCATAATACTCCATAGTATATATGGATCACATCTTCCTTATCCATTCGTCCATTGAAGGGCATCTTGGTTCTTTCCACAGTTTGGCGACCGTGGCCATTGCTGCTATAAACATTGGGGTACAGATGGCCCTTCTTTTCACTACATCTGTATCTTTGGGGTAAATACCCAGTAGTGCAATTGCAGGGTCATAGGGAAGCTCTATTTTTAAGTTCTTGAGGAATCTCCACACTGTTCTCCAAAGAGCCTGCACCAACTTGCATTCCCACCAACAGTGTAAGAGGGTTCCCCTTTCTCCACATCCCCTCCAACACATGTTGTTTCCTGTCTTGCTAATTTTAGCCATTCTAACTGGTGTAAGGTGATATCTCAATGTGGTTTTAATTTGAATCTCCCTGATGGCTAGTGATGATGAACATTTTTTCATGTGTCTGATAGCCATTTGTATGTCTTCTTTGGAGAAGTGTCTGTTCATATCTTCTGCCCATTTTTTGATATGATTATCTGTTTTGTGTGTGTTGAGTTTGAGGAGTTCTTTATAGATCCTAGATATCAACCTTTTGTCTATACTGTCATTTGCAAATATGATCACCAAGACAGCATGGTACTGGCATAAAAACAGACACATAGACCAGTGGAACAGAGTAGAGAGCCCAGATATGGACTCTCGACCCTACGTTCAAATAATCTTCAACAAAACAGGAAAAAATATACAGTGGAAAAAAGACAGTCTCTTCAATAAATGGTGCTGGGAAAACTGGACAGCTATATGGAGCAGAATGAAACTCGACCATTCTCTTACACCGTGCACAAAGATAAACTCAAAATGGATAAAAGACCTCAACATGAGACAGGAATCCATCAGAATCCTAGAGGAGAACATAGGCAGTAATCTCTTCGATATCAGCCACAGCAACTTCTTTCAAGATATGTCTCCAAAGGCAAAGGAAACAAAAGCGAAAATAAACTTTTGGGACTTCATCAAAATCAAAAGCTTCTGCGCAGCAAAGGAAACAGTCAAGAAAACAAAGAGGCAACCCACGGAATAGGAGAAGATATTTGCAAATGACAGTACAGACAAAAGGTTGATATCCTTCATTTCTTTCTTATGTTAAGAGTCTCTTATGGGGACGCCTGGGTGGCTCAGTTGGTTGGACGACTGCCTTCGGCTCAGGTCATGGTCCCGGAGTCCCGGGATCGAGTCCCGCATCGGGCTCCCAGCTCCATGGGGAGTCCGCTTCTCCCTCTGACCTTCTCCTCGCTCATGCTTTCTCTCACTGCCTCTCTCTCAAATAAATAAATAAAATCTTTAAAAAAAAAAAAAGAGTCTCTTATGGCTTGTTTCCCTCTCTGATTTCATCTTATTTTTCCCTCCTTCACCCTGTGATCCTGTTTTGTATCTTATATTCCATATATGAGTGAATTCATATGGTATTTGTCTTTCTCTGACTGACTGATTTCACTTAGCATAATACAATCTAGTTCTACCCACATCATTGCAAATGGTAAGATTTCGTTTTTTGATGGCTGAGTAAGATTCCACTATACACACACACACACCACATCTTCTTTATGCCTTCATCTGCTGATGGACATCTGGGGTCTTTCCATAGTTTGGCTATTGTGGACATTGGTGCTATAAACATTGGGGCGCAGGTCCCCATTTGGATCACTATGTTTATATCCTTTGTGTAAATACCTAGTAATGCAATTGCTGGGTCATAGGGTAGCTCTATTTTCAACTTTTTGAGGAATCTCCATACTGTTTTCCAGAGTGGCTGTACCAGCTTGCATTCCCACCAACAGTGTAGGAGGGTTCCCTTTTTCCTGTATCCTGGCCAACATCTATTATTTCCCGTGTTGTTTATTTTAGCCATTCTGACTGGTGTGAGGTGGTATTTCATTGTGGTTTTGATTTGTATTTCCCTGATGCTGAGTGATGTTGAGCATTTTTTCATGTGTCTGTTGGTCATTTGCATATCTTCTTTGGAGAAATGTCTGTTCATGTCTTCTGCCATTTTTTGACTAGATTATTTGTTTTTTGGCTGTTGTGTTTGATAAGTTCTTTATAGATCTTTAATACTAGCCCTTTATCTGATAAGATATTTGCAACTATCTTCTCCCATTCTGTAGGTTGTCTTTTGATTTTGTTCATGGTTTCCTTTGCTGTGCAAAAGCTTTTTATCTTGTTGAAGACCTAAAAGTTCATTTTTGCTTTTGTTTTCCTTGCCTTTGGAGACATGTCTAGCAAGAAGCTGCTGTGGCTGAGGTCAAAGAGGTTGCTGCCTATGTTCTCCTTCAGGATTTTGACAGATTCTTGTCTCACATTTAGGTCTTTCATCCATTATTTTTTAAAGATTTTATTTATTTATTTGACAGACATAGATCACAAGTAGGCAGAGAGGCAGGCAGAGAGAGAGAGATGGGGGGAAGCAGGCTCACTGCTGAGCAGAGAGCCCGATGCGGGGCTTGATCCCAGGACCCAGGGATCATGACCTGAGTTGAAGGCAGAGGCTTTAACCCACTGAGCCACGCAGATGCCCCATCATCCATTTTGAGTTTATTTTTGTGTATGGTATAAGAAAATGGTCAAGTTTCTTTCTTCTACATGTGGCTGTCCAATTTTCCCAACCCCCTTTGTTGAAGACAGTGTCTTTTTTCCAATGGATACTACTTCCTACTTTGTTGAAGATTAGTTAAACATAGAGGTTTTTTTTTTTTTTTTAAGATTTTACATGTTTATTTGAGAGAAAGTGAGAGAGCACAAGTAGGGGAGAAAGAAAAGCAGTCTCCCCACAGAGCAGGGAGCCCAACACAGGTCTCCATCCCAGGACCCTGGGCACTCTCCATTGACCCCCTACTCCCAGACCGAGGCAACTACTAAATTTATTGAGACTGTAATTTTACTCTCAATAAATTTGCCTATTTGGGACATTTCGTATAAATGAAATAATAAAACAAACTCTTTGTAACTGTCTTCTTTCGCTCAGAATAATGTTTTCAAGATTTATCTGTGTTGTAGCACTTACCATTCCTTACTACAGTCAAATAATATTTCACTATATGAGTATACCATATTTTATTTATTCATTCATCAGTTGATGAGTCAGTTCCACTTTTTTTTCACTATTATGAATAACACTGCTATGAATATTTAGGTATCAGTTTTCAGGTATACATGCATGTTTTCATTTTTCCAGCATATAATTAAGAATGGAATTGCTGGGCACCTGGGTGGCTCAGTGGGTTAAGCCTGTGCCTTTGGCACAGGTCATAATCCCAGGGTCCTGGTATCGAGGCCTGCATCCACCTCTCTGCTCAGCAGGGAGCCTGCTTCCCTCTCTCTCTGTGCTGCTTGCGGTGTGTGTGTGTGGGTGTGTGTGTATGTGTGTGTGTGAGAAATAAATAAATAAAATCTTAAAAAAAAAAAAAGAATGGAAATGCTATGTCTTATGGTCACTCTGTTTAACCTTTTGGGGAATTGCCAGACTGTTTCCCAAAGTGGCTACTTTGGGATTTACATTCCCACCAGCAGTGTATGAGGGCTCCAATTTTTCTGCATCCTCACCAACACTTGTTACTATGTCTTTTTTATCAGAGTCATCCTAGTGGGTATTAAGTTGTAACTCACTGTGGTTTTTATTTGCATTTCATGATAACTAGATAGTGAACATCTTTTCATGTGTATATTCACATTTGTATACCTAAAGATATTGAACATATTTCCATATGCTTAGTGACCATTTGTATATCTTCTTGGAGAAATGTCTATTAAGATCCTTTGATTAATTTTAATTGAGTTATCTATTATTGAGTTGTATGAGATCTTTTTATACTCTGAACAGGTGAACAGGTCCCTTAGTAAATATATGATTTGAAAATGTTTTCTCTCACTCTGGATTGTCTTTCATCTCTCTTTTGGTGTCCTTTGAAGCACAAATGTTTTTAATTTTGATGAAGCTTGGTGTATCTGTTTTTTTCTTTTGTCATTTGTGCTGTTTGTTCTTTAGTCAGTTCCAGAAGTTTACAGTTTTCTAAAAATTTAATTTTTTGACATTCAGTTGTTCACAGTATTCCCTTAATATCCTTTTTATTTGGGTAAGATCAGTAGTGATGTTACTAAGTTTAGTGATTTGATTATTCTTTTAGATTTCATTTATTTTCTCTATTGTTTTTCTATTTTCTATTTCATTAATTTCCACCCTAACCTTAACTATTTCCTTCCTTCTGCTTGCTTTAGATTTAGTTTTTCTTCTTTATCTAGTGTCTTAAGGTGAAAGATTAGGTAATTCATTTGAAATCATTTTTTTAATGTAGGCATTTCAAGATAAATTTTCCAGTAAGTACTCCTTTAGATGCAGAGTGTTTTCTTCATAAGTTATATTTTCACAAGTGGTATCTTTATTTCCATTAATCTTTTCTTTGGGCATTTTTATTTTATTTTATTTATTTTATTCTTTTTGCTTTTTTAATTTTTTTATAAACATATAATGTATTTTTATCCCCAGGGGTACAAGCCTGTGAATCGCCAGGTTTACACACTTCACAGCACTCACCATAGCACATACCGTCCCCAATGTCTATAACTCCACCCCCCTCTCCCTCCCCCCAGCAACCCTCAGTTTGTTTTGTGAGATTAAGAGTCACTTATTGTTTGTTTCCCTCCTGATCCCATCTTGTTTCATTTATTCTTTTCCTACCAGCCATGTTGTATCTCCACTTCCTCATATCAGGGATATCATATGATAGTTGTCTTTCTCCGATTGACTTATTTTGCTAAGCATGATACCCTCTAGTTCCATCCACGTCGTCGCAAATGGCAAGATTTCATTTCTTTTGATGGCTGCATAGTATTCCATTGTGTATATATACCACTTCTTCTTTATCCATTCATCTGTTGATGGACATCTAGGTTCTTTCCATAGTTTGGCTATTGTAGACCTTGCTGCTATAAACATTCGGGTGCACGTGCCCCTTCATATCACTACATTTGTATCTTTAGGGTAAATACCCAATTGCTGGGTCATAAGATAGCTCTATTTTCAACTTTTTGAGGAACCTCCATGCTGTTTTCCAGAGTGGCTGCACCAGCTTGCATTCCCACCAACAGTGTAGGAGGGTTCCCCTTTCTCTACATCCTCGCCAACATCTGTCATTTCCTGACTTGTTAATTTTAGCCATTCTGACTGGTGTGAGGTGGTATCTCATTGTGGTTTTGATTTGTATTTCCCTGATGCCGAGTGATATGGAGCACTTTTTCATGTGTCTGTTGGCCATCTGGGTGTCTTCTTTGCAGAAATGTCTGTTCATGTCTTCTGCCCATTTCTTGATTGGATTATTTGATCTTTGGGTGTTGAGTTTGCTAAGCTCTTTATAGATTTTGGACACTAGCCCTTTATCTGATATGTCGTTTGCAAATATCTTCTCCCATTCTGTCAGTTGTCTCTTGGTTTGGTTAACTGTTTCCTTTGCTGTGCAAAAGCTTTTGAGCTGGATGAAGTCCCAATAGTTCATTTTTGCCCTTGCTTCTGTTGCTTTTGGCGATGTTCCTAGGAAGATGTTGCTGTGGCTGAGGTCAAAGAGGTTGCTGCCTGTGTTCTTCTCAAGGATTTTGATGGATTCCTTTCTCACATTGAGGTCCTTCATCCATTTGGAGTCTATTTTCGTGTGTGGTGTAAGGAAATGGTCCAATTTCATTTTTCTGCATGTGGCTGTCCAATTTTCCCAACACCATTTATTGAAGAGGCTGTCTTTTTTCCATTGGACATTCTTTCCTGCTTTGTTGAAGATTAGTTGACCATACAGTTGAGGGTCTATTTCTGGGCTCTCTATTCTGTTCCATTGATCTATGTGTCTGTTTTTGTGCCGGTACCATACTGTCTTGATAAGGACAGCTTTGTAATAGAGCTTGAAGTCTGGAATTGTGATGCCACCAACTTTGGCTTTCTTTTTCAATATTCCTTTGGCTATTTGAGGTCTTTTCTGGTTCCATATAAATTTTAGGATTATTTGTTCCATTTCTTTGAAAAAAATGGATGGTATTTTGATAGGAATTGCCTTAAATGTGTAGATTGCTTTAGTAGCATAGACATTTTCACAATATTTGTTCTTCCATTCCAGGAGCATGGAACATTTTTCCATTTCTTTGTGTCTTCCTCAATTTCTTTCATGAGTACTTTATAGTTTTCTGGGTATAGATTCTTAGCCTCTTTGGTTAGGTTTATTCCTAGGTATCTTATAGTTTTGGGTGCAATTGTAAATGGGATTGACTCCTTAATTTCTCTTTCTTCTGTCTTGTTGTTGATGTAGAGAAATGCAACTGATTTCTGTGCATTGATTTTATATCCTGACACTTTACTGAATTCCTGTATGAGTACTGAACTCCTGTATGGAGTGGAGTCTTTTGGGTTTTCCACATATAGTATCATATCATCTGCGAAGAGTGATAGTTTGACTTCTTCTTTGCCGATTTGGATGCCTTTAATTTCCTTTTGTTGTCTGATTGCTGAGGCTAGGACTTCTAGTACTATGTTGAATAGCAGTGGTGATAATGGACTCCCTGCCATGTTCCTGACCTTAGCGGAAAAGCTTTCAGTTTTTCTCCATTGAGAATGATATTTGCGGTGGGTTTTTCATAGTTGGCTTTGACAATATTGAGGTATCTGCCCTCTATCCCTACACTTTGAAGAGTTTTGATCAGGAAGGGATGCTGTACTTTGTCAAATGCTTTTTCAGCATCTATTGAGAGTATCATATGGTTCTTGTTCTTTCTTTTATTAATGTGTTGTATCACATTGATTGATTTGTGGATGTTGAACCAAACTTGTAGCCCTGGAATAAATCCCACTTGGTCGTGGTGAATAATCCTTTTAATGTACTGTTGAATCCTACTGGCTAGTATTTTGGTGAGAATTTTCACATCTGTGTTCATCAAGGATATTGTTCTGTAATTCTCTTTTTTGATGGGATCCTTGTCTGGTTTTGGGATCAAGGTGATGCTAACCTCATAAAATGAGTTTGGAAGTTTTCCTTCCATTTCTATTTTTTGGAACAGTTTCAGGAGAATAGGAATTAATTCTTCTTTAAATGTTTGGTAGAATTCCCCTGGCAAGCCGTCTGGCCCTGGGCTTTTTTTTTTTTTTTTTTTTTTTTACTTATTTGAAGGAGAGAGAGAGATCACAAGTAGGCAGAGAGGCAGGCGGGGGCAGGGGGAGGAGGCTCCCCACTGAGCAGAGAGCCCAATGTGGGGCTCAATCCCAGCACCCTGAGATCATGACCTGGGCCGAAGGCAGAGGCTTAACCTACTGAGCCACCCAGGCGCCCCTGGCCCTGGGCTTTTGTTTGTTTGGAGATTTTTGATGACTGTTTCAATCTCCTTACTGGTTATGGGTCTGTTCAGGTTTTCTATTTCTTCCTGGTTCAATTGTGGTAGTTTATATGTCTCTAGGAATGCATCCATTTCTACCCAGATTGTCAAATTTGTTGGCATAGCATTGCTCATAGTATGTTCTTATAATTGTTTGTATTTCTTTGGTGTTGGTTGTGATCTCTCCTCTTTCATTCATGATTTTATTTATTTGGGTCCTTTCTCTTTTCTTTTTGATAAGTCTGGCCAGGGGTTCATCAATCTTATTAATTCTTTCAAAGAACCAGCTCCTAGTTTCGTGGATTTGTTCTATTATTTTTTGGTTTCTATTTCATTGATTTCTGCTCTGATCTTTATGTTTTCTCTTCTCCTGTTGGGTTTAGTCTTTCTTTCTTGTTCTTTCTCCAGCTCCTTTAGGCGTAGGGTAAGGTTGTGTATTTGAGACCTTTCTTGTTTCTAGAGAAAGGCTTGTACCGCTATATATTTCCTCTCAGGACTGCCTTTGCTATGTCCCATAGATTTTGAACCATTGTGTTTTCATTATCATTTGTTTCCATGAATTTTTTCAATTCTTCTTTAATTTCTTGGTTGACCCATGCATTCTTTAGAAGGATGCTGTTTAGTCTCCATGTATTTGGGTTCTTTCCAAATTTCCTCTTGTGATTGAGTTCTAGCTTCAGAGCATTGTGGTCTGAAAATATGCAGGGAATGATTCCAATCTTTTGATACCAGTTGAGAACCTGATTTATGTCCCAGGATGTGATCTATTCTGGAGAATGTTCCATGTGCACTAGAAAAGAATGTGTATTCTGTTGCTTTGGGATGAAATGTTCTGAATATATCTGTGATGTCCATCTGTTCCAATGTGTCCTTTAAGGCCTTTATTTCCTTGTTGATCTTTTGCTTGGATGATCTGTCCATTTCAGTGAGGGGAGTGTTAAAGTCCCCTACTATTATTGTATTATTGTTTATGTGTTTCTTTGATTTTGTTATTAATTGGTTTGTTAACAGCAGCTAACATGGCTGCTCCCATGTTAAGTGCATAGATATTTAAACTTGTTAGATCTTCTTGTTGGACAGACCCTTTGAGTATGATATAGTGTCCTTCTTCATCTCTTATTATAGTCTTTGGCTTAAAATCTAATTGATCTGATATAAGGATTGCCACCCCAGCTTTCTTCTGATGTCCATTAGCATGGTATAGTTTTCCACCCCCTCGCTTTAAATCTGGAGGTGTCTTCGGGTCTAAAATGAGTTTCTTGTAGGCAACATATAGATGGGTTTTGTGCTTTTATCCTTTCTGATACCCTGTGTCTTTTGATTGGGGCATTTAGCCCATTAACATTCAGGGTAACTATTGAGAGTTATTAATTTAGTGCCATTGTATTGCCTGTAAGGTGACTGTTACTGTATATTGTCTCTGTTCCTTTCTGATATATTACTTTTAGGGTCTCTCTTTGCTTAGAGGACCCCTTTCAATATTTCCTGTAGAGCTGGTTTGGTGTTTGCAAATTCTTTCAGTTTTTGTTTGTCCTGGAAGCTTTTTATCTCCCCTTCTATTTTCAATGATAGCCTAGCTGGATATAGTATGCTTGGCTGCATGTTTTTCTTGTTTACTGCTCTGAATATATCATGCCAGCTCTTTCTGGCCTGCAAGGTCTCTGTGTATAAGTCTGCTGCCAATCTAATATTTTTACCATTGTATATTACAGACTTCTTTTCCCGGGCTGCTTTCAGGATTTTCTCTTTGTTGCTAAGACTTGTAAATTTTACTATTAGGTGATGGGGTGTGGACCTATTCTTGTTGATTTTGAGGGGGGTTCTCTGCACCTCCTGGATTTTGATGCTTGTTCCCTTTGCCATATTAGGAAAATTCTCTACAATAATCCTCTCCAATATATCTTCTGCTCCCCTCTCTCTTTCTTCTTCCTCTGGAATCCCAATTATTCTAATGTTGTTTCGTCTTATGGTGTCACTTATCTCTTGAATTCCCCCCTTTGTGGGCCAGTAGCTGTTTGTCCTTTTTTTGCTCAGCTTCTTTATTCTCTGTCATTTGGTCTTCTATATCACTAATTCTTTCTTCTGCCTCATTTATCCTAGCAGTAAGAGCCTCCATTTTTTATTACACCTCATTAATAGCTTTTTTTAATTTCAACTTGGTTAGATTTTAGTTCTTTTATTTCTCCAGAAATGTCTTTTATCTCTCCAGAGGGGGTTTCTCTAATATCTTCCATGCCTTTTTCAAGCCTGGCTAGAACCTTGAGAATCATCATTCTGAACTCTACATCTGACATATTACCAATGTCTGTATTGATTAGGTCCCTAGCCTTCGGTACTGCCTCTTGTTCTTTTTTTTTTTTTTTTTTTTGTGGTGAGTTTTTCTGCCTTGTTATTTTGTCTGGATAAGAGTATATGAAGGAGCAAATAAAATATTAAAAGGGTGGCAAAGACCCCAGGAAAATGCGCTTTAACCAAATCAGAAGAGACCCCAAATCGTGGGGTGGAGAAAGGGGATAAAAAGAAGTTCAGAAAAAAAAAAAAATTAAAAAAGAAAACAAATAAAGAAAAAAATATATAAAAAAGAAAAATATATATGTATATATATATATTAGACTGGTGACTAGAACAGGGTCACCCACTTAATTTTGGGAGTATTTTGGTCTCTTAGAAGAAACTACCTCCCAAAATTTTAAAGAATGAAAAATGTATAGAAGGGTAAACACAATGAAGGGATGGAATATGCCTATAAAGATGAAAAAAAAAATTTTTTAATTTCTAAAAAAGGAGTTGATAAATTAAGTTGGTTGGGAGAATAAAGAAAAAGAAAGTGGAGAAAATTTGCTCGGGCTGGGGACTTGAACAAGCCCGGAGCTAGATTTAGGGTATATTTTGATCTATTAGAAGAGGTTGTACCCCAAATTTTTTAGAAGAAATATCCCTATGTGTATACAAAAAATAAAGTTAAATACAATGAAGGATAAAATATGACTATAATAATGAAGGTTCAAAAAAGATCATTATTATTATTATTATTATTTTGTGAAAGGTATTGTTAAGATAAACTAATTAAAAGTGTTAAAAAAAAGAAAAGGGTAAAAGTTCAAAAAATTTTAGCAGAAGAAAAAAAAATTTAAAAAAAATTAAATTAACTGCAAGAATAAAGAATCATGGGGAGAAAGCCATGAATTCCATGCTTTGCCTTCTCCTCCTCTGGAATTCCGCTGTTCTCCTTGGTAAGTGAATTTGGTCCTGGCTGGATTTCTTGTCGATCTTCTGGAAGAGGGGCCTGTTGTAGTGATTCTCAAGTGTCTTTGCCCGAGGCGGAATTGCACCGCCCTTACGAGGGGCTGGGCTAGGTAATCTGCTTGGGTTCGCTTTCAGCAGCTTTTGTTCCCTGAACGCTTTCCGTAGAATTCCAGAGGACAGGAATGAAAACAACGGCCTCCCAGTCTCCAGCCCAGAGGAGCTGAGAGCTCGGGGCCCCACTCCTCAATGCGCCCTCAGAGAAGAGCGCTCAATCACTCCAATCCCCCTGGCCTCTGGCCACGCTCCGAGCTCACCCAGCCTGTGACTGGTTCAAGGTAACCCCGAGCTGAGAGCTCACTCCTCAGCTCTGTCTCTGTAGCCGGCTTCCCCGTTCTAATACCTGCAAGCTCTGCGACACTCAGACACTCCGATCCTTCTGTGACCCTCGGGACCAGGGGCCACACTGACCCCATGTGGGCTTCACCCCGGTTTAGCCTCTGGAGCAATGTCCCTCAGTGGAGCAGAGTTTTAAAAGTCCTGATTTTGTGCTCCGTTGCTCCGCTGCTTGCTGGGAGCCGGACTCTCCCACCACGGTCTATCTTCCCGTCGCTTTGGATTCACTTCTCCGCTGGTCCTACCTTTCAGAAAGGGTCGATTTTCTGTTTCTAGAATTGCTGTTCTTCTTCTCTTTGATCTCCCATTGGATTTGTAGGTGTTTGCAATGGATGGATAAGCTATGTAGCTGATCTCCTGCTACCTGATGTAGTGTCAGCCTACTACTTCTCCGCCATCTTGATTCCTCCCTATTTCCATTAATCTAAGAGTATTTTCTAATTTTCCTTGTAATTTTGTCTGGGTCCATTGGTAATTTAAGAGCATACTGATTAATTTCATACATTTTTGTATTCCCAAATTTCTTTTTGTTATTGATTTCTAAATTCATTCCATTATGATTAGAGAGCATACTTTGTATGATTTGAATACTTTTACATTTATTGAGGCTTCTTTTTGGCTTTGTATGTGGTCTGTCCTGAAGAATGTTCAATACATACTTGCAAGGAATATGTAGGTGTTCTACCATTGTTGGATAGAGTGTTCTATAGCTGTCTATTATTTAAAGCTGTCTTATAGTGTTGATTTCTGCTTGTTTGTTCTATTCATCATTGCAAGTGGGGTATGAAGTATGCAATTACTACTCAATTGTTTATTTCTTTAAGTCTGTCAGTTTTTGCTTCATATATTTTGAGGCTCTGTTGCTAGGTGCACATATGTTTATAACCATTATATCTTCTTATTGTATTGACACTTTTATCATTATAAAATGTTCCTCTATCTCTGGCAACAATTTTGTTTTTAAGTCTATTTTATCTGATACGAGTATAGCCATTCCACCTTTCTTACAGTTGTTGCTTGCATGATATATATTTTTACACCCTCTACATTTAAACTGTGCATGGATTTGAAGTCTATCTGGTATCATTTCCTTACTCCAGTATAGCTTTACTGACATTTACCTCCTTTGTGCTGCTATTATCAAATATATTACATTTCCTTATGTCACGGGTCCAATAATACAATTACATATATACTGTATGTATGTACTGTTTTATATAATTGTTTTTAAGAGTTTACTTATTAGGGGCACCTGGAAGGTTCAGTCATTGGGTGCCTGTCTTCGGCTCAGGCCATGATCCCAAGGTCCTGGGATCGAGCCCCACATCAGGCTCCCTGCTTAGTGGGAAGACTGCTTCTCCCTCTCTCACTCCCCAAGCTTGTATTCCTTCTCTTGCTATCTCTCTCTCTGTCAAATAAATAAATAAAATCTTTAAAAAAATCTTATTTATTTGTCAGAGAAAGAAAAAGAATAAGCAGGGGAGCAGGCAGAGGGAGAGGCAGGATCCTTCCTGAGCAAGGAGCCTGATGCAGGATTTGATCCCAGGACCCTGAGATCATGACCTGAGCCAAACCAACTGAGCCACACAGGTGTCCCTACAATTGTTTTTCAATCAGTTAAGAGAAGAAAGGAAAAGAAAACATATTCATTTCTGTGGTCAGTTAACAGCAAATTCAGTTTTTGTTTGGCAATGTAATTATTTCACCTTCATTTGTAAGAGATGTAGTTTTCTTAGATTCTTGGTTGACAGTTTTTTCTTTCAGCATTTTTAATGTTTCCCAGTTTCTTTCTGGCCTCCAGTGTGTCTGATGAGAAATTAGAGGTTTATCTTATTAGGGTTTCCTTGTACATCTCAAGTCATTTATCTATTTTCAAAATTTTCTTTATCTTTGACTTTCAACATGTTTATAATGACATGTGTGGGTGTGGCTCCCTTTCCATTCGCCCTATGGAGCATGTTGAGGTTCCTGGATGTATAGATTAATGTTTTTCATCAAATTTGGGACAATCGCAGCCATTATATTTTCAAATATTTTTCTGTTCCTTTTTTTCTCCTCTCTTTTTGATACTCCTATCATGCATAGGCTGGTACACCCATTTCCTTGAGAATCTGTTCATTCTATATTCCTTTTCTCTTTATTCCTTAGATTACTTAATCTCTATAAAGTTATATTCAAGTTTACAGATTCCTTCCTCTACCAGTTTAACTCTATGGTTGAGCCCCTCTAGTGAATTTGTCATTTCATTTATCGTACTTTATAATTCCAGAATTTCTATTTTGTTCTTTTCTATAATTTAGATATATGCTATTTATATAATTTAAATATTCCCTATTTAATGAGACATTGTCATTCCATTCTCTTTAAAGATTTTTTTTTTTTTTAGTAGCTACTTTGAAGTCGTTGTTAGTCAAGACTGAAACCTGGTCCCTCTCAAAGGCAGTTTCTAATTGGTGCTTTCTTTTCTGTGTGTGTGTGTGTTACACTGACCTGGTTTTTTTCATGTCTCATTAGTTTTTGTTGAAAACTGGACATTTTAGATAACATATTGTAGCAACTCTGGATACTAATGCCCTTTCCCCCTCAGGCATTGTTTTTGTTGTTGTTTGTGTTTTTGTTTATTTGATGACTTTCCTGAACTATTTTAGTGAAGTCTATTTCCCCAACAGTGCACAGTCTCTGATGTCAAGCCTCAATGGTACAGTCTTGGGCAGGCTCAGTCACCTGGTTTGGTAGTGGTTTATCTTCCCTTTTATTGTCGCTTTACCTGATATTTGTATTAAGCTATCTGTTGTGCTGGTATCACAGTTAGCAGTTAGCTTCTACCAACTGCCAAGTGACTGCACTGTGTTTTAAATAATGCCACGGGGCATCAATTTCTCCATAGTTTGATTCCATTAAATTTGAGTTCCTTTGCAGGTGGCAATCTTTGAAGCCAGGCTTTGAGATTTGTTATGAAGGGTCTTTTTAGCTATCTCTTTGGTTCTATCCACCAAACTTCTAATTCAGCTTGGTGTTCTCAAGAAGCTACCAGATACCTCTCAATTGGTTATCACCACAACCTCCACTGTTTTTGAGAACACACTTAGGCATAAACTTCCACACACTTGGTTTCATAAAATAAACTCAGTTCCTTTGGAGAGAGCTCAAAGCTCTCTGTTCTTATGGCCTGCTCTCTCTCTGCCCAATCATCTGCACCACTGTTCCAGAGCTTAGAGTAGAGACAGTGACACACTTCTCTCAAATGATACTTCTGCCCCATGAATAGGGTGCTATGCTAGAGCAGCAACCTCTGGTCTTTTCATCATGCCTCTCCCTATAAAACTGCTATTACCCAAGCAATATTTCTTCATAGAGTGACAATACTCACAAAGCTATATTCCTTCATACCATATGAAAAGTATGATATGAACATGATATAAACTATCCTGCTGTTCTTAGTTTCTTTTACTTAAGTCATTCTTAAGCCATCTTGCTTTCTTTATGCTGCATGCCTTTGAATACTGACATCAGAAAACCCTTCTTTGAAGTTCCATAACAAATGTTTTGAACATTAAGAGAGCCTACTAGAAAAAGACAGTAAGAAGCACCTTCCACTCACTAGATTAATAAACTGAGGGATGCTAAGTGAGGCAACAGAGATGATGAGTGATTCATGATTGTCTGTACAACATGAAGATTTTTAGAAGGCCAAAAAATATTAATGAGTAATGATGAACAGAATAAGTGCTTCCTGGGACATAATGTGTCTGGACATGTCAATTCTGTGCCTTTGTGGTTTTCCATTCAGAAATAGCTGGGAACTGGGGCAGTGATCCATTCCATATTATCATAAAGTGGTCAACTTGAAAATTTTTTACTTATTTGAAAGGAATTTAGTATCATTCTCTAAACTCTCAAGACACAAACGCTCAGGCCTCAGAACAATGTTTTTAGTCTATTTCTGTCAAGCTCATAAAAACCACTTTTTCACTTTCAGGATAGTTTAGTGCTTTGATTAAAAAAGGGTTTTGAGGCTGAAATACCAGTTTCTCTAGTTATTCTGATTTAAAAGCAGCTGAAAACACACAAACAGCTCAATTTCTTTTTTCTCTTAGTCTTAGGACAGGTCAATGTTTTTAGACTCAGAAACCTTCACATTTAACATGATCTAAACCAGTGCTAATCAAAATGTGGTCCGCAGACTAGAACTGGCCCATGAACTGTTTATTAGGAATCTGCAAAAAGTACAAAACTGAGAATAAATGCTTATAAACATTTATAACAATTTGACAAAGTAGCTTTATTTGAATCAAATAACAAATTTGGGATTTATCTTTGGATATCTTTGTGGTTTCATTTCATTTTTATACTGATTCATTTTTATCATACTTTATAAAAGAGTCAACCCATGATAGATTAAAAATAAACAAAACCAGTGTTTCACCACAGATAATTTGATATAGCTAAGCACTTGAGTTTATGCCCTCTCTACCTATTCTCCTATAAAAAATAATTAAGAGTAACAAATAGAAATTCTCCCATTTATACCCCCCATAAAATATAACTGTATGCTCTGTATTAATTTTATATTCCTGTGTAACAAATTACACAAGTTTAGTAGCTTAAAACAATCCCCATTTATTAGTTCATAGTCCTTTAGGTCAAAAATCTGGTGCAGCATGGCTGATTTCTCTGCCCAAAATATCACCTGGCAAAAATCAAGGTCTTGCTGGACAGAGTTCTTACCTGGAGGCTCTAAGGAAAAGTCTACTCCTAGGATCATTCTTGTTATTAGCATAATTTAGCTCCTTGCAATGACAGGACTGAGGTCCTCTTTCTTGACTGGCTGTCAGCCAGAACGCACTCTCAACAACTAGACAGTGCCCATAACTTTTTTGTGACTTGGCTTCCTTCATCTTTAAGCTAGTAACAGTGCATCAAATCCTCCTGCTTCAAATCTCTGACTTCCTCTTCTGTGACCCCTGCCATGGGTTAGGTCAGGCCCACATGGATAATCTCCCTACATTAAGGTCAACTGTGCCATGTAACATAACCTAACCATTGAGTAAAATCCATCACATTCACATTCTCAGGATGTCACAGCCATGTACTCCATGGGGTGGTTGGGGAGGAGGGAATCTTTGAGGCTATCTTAGAATTCTGTCTACCACATGTTCTGTTAAATTTCATATCTGAACTTGGCAACTGTTTCCTTTGAATTCTGGCCAATAAAGACTCTTGACCATTAAGTAACATTCTTTACATAAATCTATGCCTTGTTTGGAGCAGGTCTTTCTCTGTGTAAAATAGGTTAAAATTGTTTAATTTCAATGACCCAAATGATATTGACTAAATACTTCTTATTTAAAAAAAAAAGGAACTGCACCTGTGTACTATATATTATAATGTTTAATATCAATGTCTCAAATTTCATAGGGTGTGAATAAAATAAAATTATTTCTTTAAAAATTCATTTTTGTAAAGTTCAAATATTATTTAAAAAAAAAACATTTCCCATTAAGAGTTATTTCAGTGGAATGCCTGCGTTTCTGCTAACTTATTATAGATCCATCCTTTTATAACATAAACCAAAGACTGTGTCATAAAGCATACCAGTTAGAAATATAAACAGATATAGATAACTTAAGTAATGTTCTTCTCTCCTATGAATACAGTTTATGTCACTTAAAAGCTGGAATCAAAGGAAACCTATTTTTAGAGATATTTAGAGCTGGGAGATGTAGCAAGCAATAGCAATACTAGCTAATTAAGCCAAATACCATTCATGGTCTCTGTTAGCATTTTAGGGTTCAAGATGAAACAAGATGGAAAAAGTGTATGATCCCTTGATAAGTATAACTTGCAACAAGTTGGCAAACTGGTAGGAATTAAAAGCCAAAAATAGCAGTTTTGCTGTGTAATTTTTTTTCACAATGACTTTATAGCTTCACATCCCAACTTGCATTACTCATTTTGTAAAATAAAGAGAAAACTATATTTTTTTAAAAACTTATTTTAAATAAATTACTCCACCAAACTGACCAGTTTAAAGAAAATATTCCATGGGCTGATGGCTTCTGAGGTTCTATATGGGGAAAAGAGAACCAAATATTATTTGACACTGAGAATAACACCGCCAAATATAAAGTAATAATTGTAGTCAGTGCAACTTAACCTCTGTTTAGTAATTGTGGCTGTTTTTATTAAGATGAAAACATCTAAGGTAGTACCTTGTTTCTGAATTCTAGTTTAACATTACCACTGTTTTTCCATGTTGATGCTTCTATGTCAAATTCATCTTAAGCTATGTAATCAAGAGACTTCAGGAAATACAGTTCCCAGACATAAAATAAAGAGCGGACTCTAGTATACTGTAAGTCCTAAAGATTGTGCTTCACCATGGGTAAAGACAGGTGTGTGAACATAGAGTCAATTTTTCATTGGATAAATTCAGATTCCTGATCCTTGCCTGGTATCTGGATCATTAACTTTGCTCCAAGGATCAAAGGATTGGGTCAGTTCTATGCTTATTGATCAATTATTCTATGTTTTGTATCCCCATGTATCTGCAGGTCGGTGCTGCCAGAAATTTGAATAGAACTTTTGGCCACTGGGTGAACCAAGTACTGGCCAATACAAAAGAGTCATGAGTGCACATGTTCTAATAATCTCCTATTGACCATTAAAAATGCTGATGCGCCCAATTTCAACGTGTATGAATAAGGGTTTCCTCACCATTATCAAGTAATGTTCTGATACTAGCTGAGCATCCTACAATTCAACTCAACTCTGACACTATCTGGAGATAGCATCAGATGGCACAGGTTAAAGGCTCAGTCCCATGAGACTGTCTTCTGCTTCATTTGCCAATCACAAGCCCAGATTGTTAGCTGCTTCTGATCCAATGGCTACAGATTGGAGGTTTCCATGGCCCCCTTCCTTGGGTTTGATAAATTTGCTAGAGTGGCTCACAGAACTTAGGAAACCCTTTTACTCACTAGATTACAGATTTATTACAAAGGATATTAAAGGGCACAAATTAACAGCCAGATAAAGAGACAGATACATAGAGGGAGGTCCCAACAAAAGAGCCTCTGTCCTTGTGGAGTTTGGAAACCCACACTGTGGCACATGGAAATTCTGGTTCCCCAGTCTGGAAGCTCTCTGAACCCCCTCTTTTTGGGTTTTTATGGAGACTTTATTATATATGCATGATTGATTAAATTATGGACTATTGATGACTGATTCAACCTCCAGCTCCTCTTCCCTTCCAGGAAGTCAGAGTGGGAATGAAAGTTCCAATACTTTATTCATAGTTGGTTCCCCTGGCAACCAACCCCCATCTTTATGTGCTTTCCAAAAGTCACCATATTAACATAAACCCAGTTGTGGTGAAAAGGGCTTGCTTTGAATAACAAGACACTTATTTTACCTTTATGACTCTGAAGTGATTTCAGGAACTGAGGACAAGAGACCAAATACTATGATAAAAAATGTTCCCATTGATCTTATGGCTCAGGAAACTCTAAGGGTTTGGGGAGCTCTGAAGCAGAAACTCTGGACAAAGACCAAATATATATATGAGAAATAGATTTGGGTCCTCTCAATGACCAAATACATTTCTTATAAATCGCAGTATTGCAACCCTATTGGCAAAGGAGGTATTCCCCAGCCTAAATAGCAGGAGATGGCGGCACACACAACACTTGACATTGGACAGATGTGTTCAATGGCAGTTTATTAGCCACTATATTCACAGCCTAAGGAAGGAGGACACTGCATGCTAGGCAGAGTCACACAGAAATTGCACCTGGCTGTGGGAGGCATACTTTGTGGTATCAAGAGGGTGAGGGGTGCCTGGGTGGTGCATTCAATTAAGCATTGACTCTTTGTTTCAGCTCAAGTCCTAATCTCAGGGTGGTGAGATAGAGCCCCAAATCAGGCTTCATGCTCAGCATGGAGTCTGCTTAAGATTCTATCCCTCTCCCTTGGCTCCTCCCCTCCATGTGCATACTCTCTCTCCCTCTCTCTCAAATATATAAATAAATCTGTTAAAAAAAAAAAAAAAAGAGTGGGAGGCACCTCCTGTTTCCCACAGCCTGTTCGAATAATTCTGAAGATTGGTAGGAAGGTAAAGCCTGTTGGGTTGAATTATAGGGTGGAGTGCAAATGATCTGGCTGATGAAGGAGCTAGCCAGGTGGAGCCTTTTGTACTGGGGAGGGGGTGCATATCTGGTGAGAGCAGGGGAACTCAGAGCGCTTTTGGAAACTAGTCAGTTTCAAAGATATCAAGATAGTAGTTGAATTGTTAAGTCTTACACTAGCTTAACTGAGCAAACAGTCTAACAAATCAAGACCCCAACAAGTCCTATCAGGATGAGGAGCAAACCCTAGACACCAACCACTGCAAATTCTCTCTGCAAATGAGAATGACAGGAACAATTCCAGATGCTTATCTTAAAGTTCTAGGAGCAAGTTCCTTACCGTCTCCCTGCCTGGCTGCCTTATTGTACCCTCTAACAACTACTGATCATGATTTTCACCATGACGTTTATTCACATATTTGGTTTCCTTGGTTTTCCTGCTTGAATAATCCCATTCAAGACCAGGGTACTCCTGGAGGAGTACGGGCTACTACAGGAGGTGACCTGGTGCGTGTTCAAACTGCTCCCTGCTCACTTCCCTCTTGGCACAGAAACTGTCGTTTCTATGATGGGCTGTTTTTGTTTTTTTTCCAGAAAAGTACTACTGAAGTTTTATTTACATGAAGTGATTCATTTCCACCTTTTTGTCCCCCGTACCCCCTCCCTGCCGGTAACTTAGAAAATGCCAAAAAACTCAAAGTACCTCATGCTGAATCATCTTTAGATGTTCTTGGAGTATGACCCTGAGTTCATGACTGTGCCTATCACAAGAGGAACTGCCCCTTCCACCTCAGCAGATTCTAAGAAAAGCTGTCTTCCTGACACCTGTCCACCACCACCTTAGAAAGAGGGAGAGTGTTAGAGAGACAGAGGGAGGGGAAAAAAGAAAGGCAAAGTGATGAGAGAGGGATGAAGAAAAAGAGGGAGGGAGGGAGCGGGAGAGAGAACGAGAGAGAAATTTGCAAGATTCAAGTAGATTCCAGGAAGCAGTGCCATTAATAACATGTGTCACTCTTGATGACATTAGGAGCCAAATTCTAGACTTCACAGCCAGCCACCAGGGTAAGTTTTTGCCGGTACAGTCACTACATAAACTCCCATTTGGTCTTTTTGGTACCCCCTGCCCTGCAGGCATCCTGTAAATTTTCTTGACTTTATTTCACAAAATTTCTGAACCTGCACGTCCTCCCTGTGCAGTAAGTGCCAGCGAGACTGAGGTCACAGCAACACCCACTGCTGGAGTTTGGGGGAAGGTGATGGGAAGCAGATGGGAAGCTGTTCTTGGTTCCTGCAGATCACCTGCCACCTTATAGAGGACAAAAATCACTCCAGAAGAATGCAGCCTCCTTGCTTTTGTGCTATCCTCATTCGTTCATTTATTCAAATACTCTTTAATGAGCACCAGCTACAGACCAGGTATTCCTACCACCACTGCTTTTATCCAGCTTAGATCTGCTAAGACAAGAATGATGGATCCACAGCTGTGCTAAAACTATCCCACCCTCCTTTTAGCCAATTCAAGTACTGGATAAAATGGTACATACATTTTAAAATATCAGAAGGCCCCAGTAGAAATAAATTTTGGAGTGGACAGTTTTCTTTGGGGCACTATCTGTTTAAGTCAACACTAGGTCAAGTGGATTCTGAGTTGGAAAATTAACTTGAAAATACAAAAATCAACATGTCATTGCACTTTTATCAGATAATAGTACCTAACCTTGTGAATGTCATCTTTAAACATCTGTTAAGTATTATTTTGGTTTTCTAAGAATGTATTCTCCAAGACTGCCATTGGTTTCCAAGGTAAATGGCTCAGATTTAAATTACTAGTAAATATATTGTTTTTTTAATCTTATATAGGTAAATTATGGATTCTAAAAGAAGCTGAGGGGGTAATTTTTCCTAAAATGCTAAAAAAAAAGAAAAAAGTTACTAATTGCAATCTCATACTAAGAAAAAGAAAACAGTGCCCCCGCTGGCTTGAAAGAAAACTGAGGGCTATTTTCATCTTTGGAGTATGTGATAAATGTTTATAAATGTTTATATGTTTATAAATGTTCAACTATGTTTACAAATGTTCAGCTGTGTATTTGGTATAATTGTTTAACCTATCAAAAATCCTCATTTTCGCATACTAATCTCAGACATGAAAATTACAATTAGCAAACCCTGAATCTTGAGAAAAGCTGGTAAGAGAGCCTGGGGAACAAGTCTAAGAGCAGGAGAGTTATTTTTATTAATTTCTGTAAACTAAGTAAAAAAAGTCTACTTGAAAACCAACTAGAAAGTTTATTCTTGATGTGATCATGTGTTAAATACACTAAATATCCCAGATGGCCCTAACATGAATGAGAAGAGGCGATGGGTCTTAGCATCTCAGTTTTCAATGGGGTGAGGTCATGAAGTTACAAGAATTTAATTTAAATAAAAACACACATGCACACACATACAAAGCATGAATCTTTTCAAACTTACAAAAGAGGTCTATGATTTTTTTTTATTTTTTAATAAACAGAGAACATGGACCATAAATAAAACCCCTGGCTGGCCAACAACTGGACATTAGGCTATGAGACCCTGAAGAGAGAACCCAGCCAAGCTGCCCAGATTTCTGACCTGTAGAACTGTGAGATAATAAAACGTTTTTGTTTCGATGCTAAATTTGTTGAAATTTGTTACACAGCAATTAGGTAAAGGAGGGGATCCAACATGGATTCTCTGCTTCCAAATGAAACTCTGAATGGATCAACTGGAGTCATGCCTTATACTTGCCCTATTTCATTTCATTCCTGGTCACAGCTTTACTTCCTTTTTGCCCATTTCCTACCTGCCATACACATCATATAGGATGATGGTACTGTTTTCCAGTCTCCTTGCCCCACAATCTTATATCTCCATCCTTCTCATGTGATGCCTTGGACCCATCTCATATGAAGCCTCTTCTAGCACAACACTGGCCTTCAGACCCTTGGCACTGCTAACTACCTCTCAGTTTGGCTCAACATAAAAGGCCGAACCCTCGTAAATACAAATGTGGTTTGTCTTTCTTCATCACAGAAGGCTGTTTCCTGGAGAAAAAAAAGAAAAAATTTCAGAAATTAGAAATAATTTCAGAAGAAAAATAGCCAGGCTCAGAACTGACAGGATGAAGACAGTCAAGAGCGTGGAGCCCAAGAGGCATAGAAAATGTTTGATGTCACTGTCAGACTTGAGAAACTTTAGGAGAGCTGGACTTCTAGGACAAGGTGATAAAGTTGATTTTATCATGCTGAGTGTCAAGTGTTAGAGGGATATCCAAGCTGGAAGGGTAAGCTCTTTCAGGCCAAGGACACTGTCCATCTTATTCAATACCTTGGTAGCTCCAAAGTCTTTTATAATGGTGGACGCATTTTAAGTGCTTACTCCTTGAGTGAATTAATGTAGCTGTAAATTATCTATTTAGCAATTGTAAGTACTCAAGTGGAGTTTGGTGGGAAGGGTGCTGGAGGCTACCCTGAAGAATACGAAAGCACTAGTATTAAGCCACATATTAACATTTAAGAAAAAAATCTTATGGGAAGCCCAGAAGAGATGAAAACCAAACACAAATTAACCATTAGATGGTATTACAGACTAATTGTTAATTTGGGAGAGGGGGTGATAATTCTATTGGGGTTGTATGTTTTTTATCCTCTTCTGTTTGAGATACATAGGAAAATAATTGAAGGAAAAATACAAGTTTGAGTTTTGATACAAAATTCTCCCACAAAGTATGAAGAAAAGAGGGAGGGTTATAAATGATGAAGCAGAAAAATTGATGGTTATCAAAGCTGGGTATATCGGGGGTTCAGTGGACAATTTTATATCTATGTTTGTTTTTAAATTGCCATAATGAAAGTGACAAAGAAAGAAAGAAAAAGAGAGAAAGGGAGGAAGTGAAGGAGGCAGAGGGGGAAAAACAGAGATAGAGAAAAAGGAAGAGAAGGAAGAGGTGGACGAGAAGAACAGAAAGGAAGGAAGGAAGGCTGCCCAGGAAAAAAAATGAAGAGTTAGGGTAAGTTGCCAACTTTTTTTCACCAACATACCTAAGTGCACCCTTTTCTTCTATTCTAAATCTAGTTTGTTGGACTATAGGGATTTACATTTGTTTCTAAGTCTCTAGAGAATTTTCATTAGTCTACTCATCTAATATGTACTACATGGTAACCCTGTATGAGGCTCTATAAGAGGGGTAGGTTGATAGAATTAAGAGATAAATATGTTGTGTGGGAAACCAAAATAGGATGTTATTTTTACCATAAAACATACTTATTCTGCAATTTAACATGGGAATGGCTTCATTGGACAA
This sequence comes from Lontra canadensis, assembly GCF_010015895.1. Lineage (NCBI taxonomy): Eukaryota > Metazoa > Chordata > Mammalia > Carnivora > Mustelidae > Lontra > Lontra canadensis. Next base: position 23,762,663 of record NW_022631009.1, read on the forward strand.
CTGTAAAATACATGAGCACAGGGCTCCCTTGTCCTAAAAACAAGGATTCATGTTTATTACCCTATTGTGTCACTACTTTAAGCAGGGCCTCTGCTCAATCTGACTCCAACTGTCAACCTGGAAGGCAGGTTTGGAAGAAGAGTGCCGGCCTTGGAAAGACAGCTGGAGGGGGGCAGTGCCCACCCAGTCAGAGAAGGCACCAGTCAGCCCCAAGCAGCCCCCTGACCCAGTGCTATAACAACAACCCCAACAGAGAAGTTAATCTCCTTAATGGAAAACAGATATGTTTCTTACTTACACCTATTAAAGTTCTAGTCTTAAACATTTCCTGCCTTCTAGGTATTCTGCAAAGAGAGGGGATCCACAATGTCTCTATACACAGTCAAGGTGAAGAGCAGCAGAAAGAATGACCTAGAAAATGCCCCCCCCCCCTTTTTTTCCCTCTAGTCATCCCTTCCTACTCAGGGAATGCAAGATAAAGAAAGAAGCTTAGACAAGTAATTGAAAAAAGGGATGGGTAGGTGAAGAATACTTCATTCTTTGTTCCTAATTCTGTTTCTCTGGTGGCACAGGACTGTGGTCTAAAAAGTATGTGTTCTGCAGGGTTTATTAAATTTCCATATTGTGTTTGGAGAAGACATACAGCATCTCAGACATGTGCACTGACTCCCCTTTTAGGCATTACAAATGGGGAAAATGGCACCATGCTAAGTACAAGAGCTCAAAACAAATGATCAAGAATAGTCTAATTTAGCTCTAACCATTTGGCCCTAACTTCTTGAGAACAAATCACAGTGTAATGTTTTGGAAGGGGTATTGGAAGAGTTCAATCTTGGCTCTGCCGATTACTGGTATGAAAAAGGCTCTTCACTTCCTTGACTCTCAGCTTCCTGATTAGAAAATGGGCTAACAATGCAGTCCAGAGGGGGTTTGCCTTCATTTGCATGAGAATTGTGTTTCATCGGACCAAAGCCAGGGTGTGAAAATGTAAATTTATCTTTTCTTAGGGTTAAATTTAGATTATAATGCTCCCAAACTACTTCTGGTGGCAGAAATCAAGTCAAATTAGTTCCATGCATGTCAGGTTTATTTCAGGTATGCTCAGTCAAGAGTGCTCAATACTGTCATTTGTGACTGTGTGAGTGTGTACTCTCTCCCTTTGAGTGGGGCAGGGGTGAGGGATGCCACAACAAATGCGAGGGCTCATTCCCTCAGCATCAAAGCCAAAGATAGGTCTGTTCCCAAGCAGCTGGAGAGTAGGCACATGGTTGATGTTGGCCAATAGGATAGGCTCTCCTAGGACACCAAATCAGCAGTGAGCAGGAAGTGAGGGATGCTGGGGAATTTATTCTGGCAGCAGTAGCAACAATGAGACCCAAAGTCCTATTCTGGGAGTGGCAGAGGTTGACGGCAGTGATGACCTGTGTCCATTTCTGACAGCAGTGATGCAGTGCTGGTGTCATCTGTATCTTACCAGACATTTCCTGTGCTGTGGTTTTGGCAGGAGATGGTTCTGCCCTTTTTCTGAGCCCACTGATTCTGAGAACTCCCTGGTATTCTTCCCATAAATTCCTTTTCTGCTTATATTAGCTAGCATTGTTCCTCTATTTCTAACCAAGGATCCTGACAAGTCACCTAAATATTTCTCCCAAAATTGCTCTGAGAGGGTGGTGAGGTGAGGCACTGAAGCCCCACAGGACTTTACATAGCAGTATCTCATCCAAAGGAGGCTCCTGGACCTTGGATGTGCTCTGTTCCACATGGGCACTTACAGATATGAAAGTGATTCTATCTAGTCCTTAGTCATCATCCCCTCTTCATGCTGGCCATAACTGAGAGGTCCTGTTCCCCATCTTGCCCCTAATATTATGGTTCACATCACATGGACTATGGCATCTCCATCCTGTAAGTCTCCCAGCCTGAGTCTCAGATGTTAGACAAAGTTTCCAGTCCCATGGAAAGAATTTCTGCCGCTAAACTCCCCTAAGGCACATGAAGGCTCTGTGAATTTGCCTGAGGTCAGTCTGCTTTGGCACCCAATATAGGTGCTTTTGTCTGTCTAACCCACAGTGCCACAAGGAACTAAGGGGCTTGCTGCCTCCCAAGAACCTGACAAGAAGTGGAACATAGGACTTCTTGATACTTGGATCCCCAATTCTATCTGGGACTTCTATGGCCATCCCCTGGGATTCAGTCCAGGGTAGGAATGGGGCAGGCTACAGGGCTTGATTCTTGAGGACATTGCCAGATAGAAGTTTCCTAGTGTTCTCCAACTCTCCTTCACTACCAAGTTGGAGGATCATATACTTCTTTGGGATGGGGAAAAACAGAGGCCCAGATATAGTACATATTCACACACAATAATTCCATATTTATTGTTTAGACTAGGACTTTGGTATTTATATCACTATTTATTTAGAAAATGTATGCACATAGCTACTCTACAAATGAAATCATATTAAGGTATGTAATCTATCTCACCTTTACCATCCCCCAGGCAAACACTTTTAAATATTTCAGCCACTTCTTCCATAAAATTATATTGATATTTATTCAATTATCTATTCGCTTTCTCTTATGAAATATGTGCATTTAGCTCAATCACATTTCCCTCTTCTTCTGTCCACCCTTCCACTAAAAATATTATGACAACACATGAAAAAGACAACGATACAGCACTGAAAGACAATACAATGATCTGACTGTCAAGCAACCAATTGCCAGAATCTGGAAAACACAGCTCTATATTTATATGGCTGAATTGAGAATTATGGTTGACAAAATTTGACTATAAATATAAAAAGTGGTAATTAAAAGAAAATATAGATAAAACAAGTGACTCAAAAAATTATATGAACTTAAAAGGGGGGGAAGGAAGATGTAAGGTAGTGTTAGAAGGAAAAATGTGTCAAAATATTCACTACACTCAGGTTTTTCCTGTATCTTAACTCTTGTGAATAGTGCTGCAGTGAAAATGGGAATGCAGATACCTCTTCAAGATCCTTTCATTTCCTTTGGATACATACCCAGTAGTGGGATTGCTAGATTATATGGATTAGTATGGAAGTTCTACTTTTCCTTTTTTAAGAACCTTCATTCCTATTTTCCATAACGTCTGTACCAATTTACATTCCCATTCGCAGTGCACAAGGGATCCCTTTTCTTCAACCTTGCCAACACTTGTTATCTCTTACATTTTTTATGTTTAGAAACAGGTCTATTTTTAAATTAAAAAAAAAATTTTTTAAGATTTTATTTATTTATTTGACAGATAGAGATCACAGGTAGGCAGAGAGGCAGGCAGAGAGAGAGAGGAGGAAGCAGGCTCCCCGCTGAGCAGAGAGCCCGATGTGGGGCTCGATGTGGGGCTCGATCCCAGGACCCTGGGACCATGACCTGAGCCGAAGGCAGAGGCTTTAACCCACTGAGCCACCCAGGCGCCCCAGAAACAGGTCTATTTTTAAATCAAGTTTCTGCCATTTACCAACAGGTCCTTGAAAATCTTTGTAACTCAGCTTCTTGTATATTTAAGGAAAAGGAAACACCCTCTTGGTATAGTTATTACAAGATTGAATGAGATTGAACAAATATCAGAGTCTTCTACTGCACTGGGCCAATCAATTTCCACATTCAAAGGGGCACCATGGGAATTCCATAGCATTTTGAAAATAATATTCATCTCTTTTTCCACCTCTTGAGGAACACAAAGGAAATTCAGCTCAGAACTTAAAGCCTAACTTCTTATAATTATTCTCATAGCCCACAGCATCTCTGGAATGTCCACTCCCCAGTGCATACTTTTGTCCCGTTCTCCACACCGTAGTCTATGCCAGCTCTTACTGGCTCAGTCTCTTCCCCTCTTTCTCCCTGAACTCTTGAGTCTTGTATTTCTGTACTCGCTTTCCTGATTCAGTATTTAAAATCACAAGAACCCGGCCACAAATTCAGACCTCTTCTTACAGGGGACAGGAAGAGAGGAGTTGCATAGACTGTGAGGCAGAGAAAAGGGAAGAAGGAAGTAAAGTTGGTGTTACTCTTTAATAAATGTTATCCCTATGACATATCTAAAGTGCCTTACACATAATAAATATTATTTCTCTTCTCAATGACTCCAGGCATTTCATAAATGCTTAGTCTTTGTTTTTGATAGATCTTCCATAAATAAAAATAATCATCTAATCCTTGAACATTAAATTTCTCAACACTCTCTTCTCAACTCTACCAATTAGCAATCTAAACTGATTCACAAAAGGGGGACAGCTGTTTTAAAGCAAACTTATGATTCAGATAATATTAAAAACCTGTATTACAATATGAATAATCACCTCCTAAAGTCTCTATTCAATCCTTTTTTTTTTCACTGCATTTTCTTAAACCAAGGCACACCTGCACCCCTTACCATCCCAGAGGGAACTGGAGTGAAACTAGACTCTACAAAAGACCCCCTCGGTTGCTCCAACTTTTTAAAAGTAAGATTTTTTTTTCTTCTGACATTTTAGAAGTGTTATTAAAACTCACTGGATTCTTGGGATTTGGAGAGAGAAGAAAAGAAACAACTTGAAACCTTGATTTTCCTCTCCTGGATATCATGTTTGTTTTGACATGTGGGTGTGGTGTGCTTTTCTGGCAACGACTGTACAAATTCAACCCTGGGTGTCTACAGGACACAGAGCAGCCATGTCTAGGTTGCTTGGACAAGGAGTATTGCTTTTGTGTCTGCAGGTCATTCACACACAGCTGCTGGGCTCAGGTGTCATAGCACCAAGCTACTCTGTTCTTTCATTAAGATCTTAAGCTACATACTTAAACGTGTCTGATAACAAAAAGCAGGGAGAGGGACTGGCTAACTGTTAATGTAGTGGTAGAAGGAGATAAGCTTTGGGGGTCATGGGTCTAGAGGAAATGTACAGGTTACAAGTTTCTGATTCTTTGACCTAGATACCAAGAGCTTTTTTTAATGATATGTTTCTAATTGAGTGTCAGGATGCCATCATTTCTGCCACCTCTTTCTTTCATTCTGCTGTCCTTTCCACCCCACATTTCTTAAACATCTTTGATAGTCTGAGATTGTATGTGGAAGTGTAGAAGAGTGATACATGGTTTCTGTTGCAGAATTTCTTCTGTTGAAATGAGTTTAAATATTTTATCTCAGTCAACATCATTCCCTCTTCCAGTCATGGATTATTTCATTCCTGCCATACACAATGAACTACATGGGGTTCATGCATTCCTCATATTACTTCATACCTCAATACCTTGGTGTGCACTTCTCCCTCTGTATTAGAATTCCTTTTCTTCTCCTCACATAGCTATTGCCTACTTATCCCTCAAGACTCAACTCATATCACTTGCTCCCAGAAATCTTCCTGGACTCTCCCATTGTGTTCCCTCAGCAGCCCATACATAGCATTACCATTTTTAAAACTTGTATTTGCCAAGCACTTATTGAGGGCTAAGCATTGGACTAGGCATTTAACCTCTATTAATAAATTTAATCTTTATGACAATCTCATAAGAAGTGTCACTTAGAACTGTTTTGCACAGACGAGGAGGAGGAGGGTAGAAACATTAAGGAACTTGCATCAGGCCAGATTATTCATGGGTGGTGAGTCGCAGTTTGAAGGGCAGATCTGTCTGACTTCCAAGACTGTCCTTTTCAGCACTAGATCATTCTACCTTTTGTAATAATTTTAAGGTGTATTTACTGATATTTTTTATCATGGGTATGCCTGCCCATCTCTTCCATTTATTTCAAATCACCCTAAGGTCAGAGCTAAAATCTGACTCAGATTTGTAGCTTCGGTGTAGACTAGTAAAGTGCCTGGCTTAGATCAAGTGCCCAACAAAAAGCTATTGAAAAAAATGACAGTGGACATCTCTATTCTGTCACTTTCCATGTTCAGCTTACATCAGACTGCCTCTTTTCTCAGTGAAATTGAAACTCAGCTTCACCAGGTCAGACCATACCATATGCTAGTGAGGGAAAGCAGAAGGAATGTGAGGCAACTGGTGTACTGGCAGCTCCGAGTAAAGTGAGCAGGAAAAACAATGTGTAAGTGCCCAGGGATGCCAAGCTCCAGGGATGAATTAGTTTGTGCAGCTGGGAGTCAGTGGCAACCAGCCCAGCAACCTCACATAGGAAGCAATCATCAATAGCGCGACACAGACCAAGGGCCGAAGAAAGACCCTGTGAAACCAAAAGTTGATCAAGGGAAATCCAAGTAAGCCCAAACTAAAGATAAGCTAGTGTAGACAAGAAGAAGCACGGTGTCTCTTTCAGTACTGATATTCCAGCCCGAGAGAATGTACCCATGCATCTGTTTGCAGTAATCCAAATCACCTATAGTTGGACTTGGTAGTGACTCCCAGAGCAACAGAGAAATGAGACTGGTTGAGAGAGATTGCACCAAGGAGAAAAAGGATCTGCACCCCACAGAAAAAAACTATGGGAGATGACTTTAGGCAGTCTGGGATCCCAAGCTCATTTGTTAAGGAATGAAAATGTGACTAAAAGCAATTACGTGGCATAACTAACAGAGAGGATGGTGTGTGAGTCCCACTGAAAGTAACAGACAGGGTCTGCCTGAGAAAAATACGATTGTGGAGGAGACCTGTGACGAGGGGAAGAGAGGGTTAAATATTTTCCAGGAATTTTAAATGTGGAGATAATATGTTATATGCATAGCTGGAGAAGTCATACGAGTGTAATAAATGGATGAAGAGTCACGAAGTTAGATACAGGACTGAAAGATGACCACAGAAAGCATTTGGGATGAGATTAAAGGGAGAGAAGAGATGAATGTGTATTTCAAGTTCCCATACTGAGAATGTAAGTGTTGGGAGTAAGCAACAGGCAGTTAGAGAACAGTGAAGAAAACTGGAAAGCCACTTCTTTCTAGATATCAAAATCCTGGGATCCCAGCTTCCAAAGAATCAGTTTTAATAGCAGAAAAGATAAGGGAGCAGGAGAATTTCTGGAAAATGAATGAAAAAAACATGAAAATAAAAACAGCAGCCCACTGTAGGAAACCTAAATTCCAAGTCTATAGAAAGATCACAGTAACACTGAACTTGAGGGGGAAAAAAAAAAAAAAAAAGGTCGGGGGAGCACTTGACGTGGAGGCTGAAAAGATGAAATGAAACATGAATATCTCAAGTATGGAGAAAACACAACTTCAGGCTGGAAAATGGATTTAAACAGTGTATGCATACAGAATCCTTGAGGAGAAAAGAAAAGTCAAGATAGTTCAAAGCAAGAAAAAGATTTCTTTACATAGGTCAATAGAGGAATACAGATATACCCATAAAGAGTGCAGTTGGTAAAAGTTTGAAAATTATTTCACTTCTGGTAAAAGATATACAATTATGACTTTGAGCTGTAGGAAAAGAGCTAGTATATAAAATAAATTTCCAAAAGGAATGGAAAAGTGGAATTATGGAAGGAAATGGTGCTTATCTCTTGACCAGTGGTCCTCCACACTGACTATATGTTAGAATCATATTTTGAACCACACTAGCATCTAGGCTCCAGCCCCAGATATTCTGAATTAATTTTCAGGGGTGAGGAGTCCTAGTACCTGTATTTTTAACAAAAGTTGCTAAGAAGTTTCATGTGTTAGCTAGAAAACACGAAAAGAGACTGACTGAAATTTAAAATTTAGGGTCAATCTAAGAAAAATCTTATTGAGGAGTGCTTATATATATAAACCTATTTGCCATGTAGAATGTCATATCTAAAAGAGAAGTGAATCAACAGAGGGCATAATTATGTGTAAATAAGAATACAGGTAAAAGAGCTTAAAAATAGCAAATAAAAAATGAGAAATTTGACAGGGCTGTATAAGGAACCAACAAATCTTGATGGAAAATGAAGAAATTTAAAATAAAGTAAGAGGAATAAGCAAAGAAGGAAGACGGCAATCTCCTTTCTAATGTCTTTTTCTCCTCAGTATCAGCAGAGCAGAGCCTGGCATGAAGTTGGAATCCATAAATGTTTGTTGGATAAAGGAATTCTGCAACAGGATAAACATGATATAGGAAATCAGGGACACAGAGTAATGAAAAATGAAAAACAATGAACCAGGAATCAGTGCTGGACTTCAACTACCAAAGTGTTGCCAAGCAACTGGATAAATCAATACATCTCCATGGATCATTGTCAAAGCTCCTCTAGCTCTAAAAGTTTATGACTATATCCTAGCTCTAGAAAATAAGTAGGCCCTCAAGGAAAAAGGAGAAGTCAAAAACCTTGAAAGGCAAAATGGAATGTGCCAGAATCATATTTTGAACAGACTTCATGGGTAGATAAACCAAAGGGGAGGAAACGAAAACCAAAACATCAAAATGGGGGTAAAGGGAGTTTATAGGTGCACTAAAATGTAAGCTCCCTGAGACCGGAAACCATCATATCCCCATTATCCAGAATAATGCCTGGCGCATGGTGGGTGCTGACTTGACTGGAAAGATGAGAATGCCAGATTTTTACAGAGATCCAAACTGGGCATTGGTCTAGAAAGCACGGTAGAGAAGATGGTCAAAAGAAGAGATGTTCAGTAAATGCAAAGTATTCACAAGTCATCACCACTTATTTCTATGATTGTTATATTACAGGGGGGCTGCCATCAACTTATTTGGTCACAATACATGCAGTAAGTACAACAGGGCATGGTTCACATGAAATACTGGTTTGAAGTTAAATGTGGTGACATGGAATTAATTCAGATATTGAAAGAACTTTAAAGCTGTCTGGTACCTGCCAAGTTACTTTTTTCTCTTCAGCCAAATACATGTGCTTTTCCACAGAAGAAGGCCAAGAGGACTTGATCATGAATCCTTACTTGTATTGCAGGACCATTCCTGAGGAACACCTCAACAGCAGTCAAAACCTTCCCCAAATAGCTCCAATGGCTCCAACATTTAGTCCCAAACTTTTTTCACCAAGTAAACCTGGTCCTTAATTTATAACTCACAGCTTTCCAAAGAGTAATAATTCCAACAAGGAGTCTACATTTGCTTAAGTTCAAAGACTATATGGACTTCGTTAAGCTTCCCTATTTCCCTTCATCACCCACAAATCAAGGGCTCAGATGAAATAATGAAGCACACCAAAACAGAGGTACACATGCATTGTTATGGGAGGCTAGCCAATAAGCTGGGCCAAGTTTTCCAGGGAGTAACATGGCATTCCTTTTATCCAACAGCCAACACACTTGTATTGAACACCTGTATTGGGTACTGTACTAAGGGCGGGGGCTAGAAAGATTACTATGTCAAGGTGTCTCCCTAGAGGGTTTCATGGCCTATTGGAAGAGATCGACTGATCCACAACTAAGCAGGAAGGGAGAAAAAATGAAATATATTTGTTAAATATCTGCTGGAGGCCAGGCTTTATGCTATATGCATTATAATTTTATCTCTTTTACAGATAAGAACACTGAGGTTCCAAGAGATATTTACTGACCCAAATTCTCAAACCTGAGTGTAGCATAGTTGGATGGGCACTCAGATTTGTCCTCCTTGAAAATCCATTCTCTTGCCCCTCTACCATATTCATATGCAATTTTTTAAAAAGTTAAAATAACAGTGGATGATAAATGCTGTCCTAGTAGTAGTTTGAACAAAGGGCTCTGGGAGCACAAAGGGCGTAGTGAAACTGTAAGGGGTCAGGGAAGGCATCACCGAGGATGTGACATTTGAGCTGGGCCATGTTAAACAGCTGGAGTCAGTCCTGCTGGATTACTAATGTGTTGATTTTTTGACTACACCTCTTGGGCACTTACCAGAGTCACAAAGTGAAGGAAGCAATAATTCTTCTCTGGCCACCAAAACTGCTGAAATGGAGTCACCTGCTATTTCTACACTCTCTCATTTCACACAGAGAATTTCTTAAATAAGGTTGCAGTTAGAGGATGTTAGCTTAGGGAGCAGCAGGTGTGTGGACGGGGAAGCATGTGGGCCACATGTGATAGGAGGGGGAATCCTATAGTGCCTTGGAGTCCCCCCTGCCCTGCTTGCATGCTGGGACTAAAAGTACACCAATTAGATAAATGAAACAAATAGCTCCAAAGAAGACCTGCAAAAGCATGTGGAACAATTTTTGTCTGAGAGTTGTTTCAAAAAGAAAGATCTCAAGCATGGATTAAAAAAAAAAGTCTCTGTTTACCTATTGATGATAAATCAACAGGGTTACATGGCAGCCAAATGGGTCTTTGAATGTGCTGCTTTATTTTCCCCATTAAGCCCAAGGAGAGTCACAGAAATGGAAAAAATAAGGCATTAAACTTCAGTGAAGCAAAATCTGGAAAAATGTGTGTGATCCACTGAACAAAAGACACTGGGTTGGACATTGATGGAAAGTACTTTAGAGTAAATTATGGAAAGGTTAGTGACTATGAACTCTGAAAATAAAAGAAAATAATGGAATGCCCACATAAAGTACATAGAGTCACCAAGTAGGGAGGGAAAGGAAGAAAAGGGAAAAGATTTCTAAAGTACTATGATGTTTCTCTATAGGAGACAGTAAGGGCCTACAAAGGCAATAGGTGAAAAACTGCAAGCCAAATGGGCAGAGCAAAGTATGACTGAGCAATTCCTAGCTCATCTCCCTGATTCCGACTTTGCACCTTATAAATGATTCCTCCCACTATGACCAGTGATCTCCCTAAAATGCAGATCTGATTATAGCATTCCTCTGCTTAAATGCCTTTAATTGCCGAATCTCAAGAAAAAGTCTAAATTCCTTAGTGTGCCATGCAAGAACCACAATGTAGCCCTCCCTTCTTGTTGTCCAGCTTCATCTCTCTCCTTTCCCAACTTACTTGATTGTCTGATGGGGCTGAACTATCTGACTATCCCTTAGATTTAACCTCTGAAATGTTGAGCATGTTCTTTCTCCTACCTGGAAAGACATATTCCACCACCATCTTCCCTTTTCTCTGACTAGTTCCCATTCCTTAATTCTTTCATCTAACATTTACTGGGCCAAACAACGGGCTAGACCCTGAATAGAAAGCAATGATGGGGCTGGTGATGGTCCTGGTTCTCTTGGGTTTCAGTCCAGTGTAGTTATTATCACTTCCTTCATGAATTGAAGTCTTCAAGGCTTGACAGAATGCCTCTTCTATCTCAAAGCACTGTGAATGATTATTCATTGTAATTAATAGTTAATGTTTCATTAGTTTAATGAATAACTACTGAATCAATAAAGCCACAAAAGATCATGAAAATTATCTTTTCCAATGGTACAGTTTTCTTAACAGCATTTGCCTTTCTTTGGTTCAATATTTACTGGATGTCTACTACCAAGGCACCATGCTAGGCACTGGGTATCTGAAGATAATTAAGACTGTCTCTGACATTAAGGAGTGTGCAGTCTAGGAAGAGAAAAAAAATACATGACTTTTAATATAATTTTAAAGCATATAAATGCCTAAATTATTATAGCATCAGAAGTGCTTCATATGCTTTGTTTGAACATATCTCTCAATCCTCATAAGAATTCCGAGGTAGAGGGGTTCCTGGGTGGCTCAGTGGGTTAAAGCCTCTGCCTTCAGCTTGGGTCATGATCCCAGGGTCCTGGGATTGAGCCCTGCATCGGGCTCCCTGCTCAGCAGGGAGCCTGCTTCCTCCTCTCTTCTGTCTGCCTCTCTGCCTACTTGTGATCTCTCTTTCTCTGTCAAATAAATAAATAAAGTCTTTAAAAAAAAAAAAAAGAATTCCGAGATAGAGACAATTCTTCTTATTATCCCTCTTTTACTGTGAGAAAACAGAGATTAAGCTTTTTGCCCAAGGTCATGGTTGAAACCAGCCCATTGTCATCCAGCCTAGGATTTTAAGATCATAATAGAGCAAAGTAGGTATTACAGTAATATGGTATGCATAAGGTGCACTCTTGAAACAGAGACAAGAACTGAACCCAGAACTGAAATTGAGGAAAAGTTTATAGAAGGAGCTGAGCCTTTTTACATTTGGTAAAAAAAAGTACTACCCCACCATCCCAAAGTCCACCCCCCATCTCCCCATCCTGCCTGCAATGCCAGTTCTGTGGGTTCTCTTGCCAAACAGGCAAGAGTCGGCTTCTAGTCTCTCTATTCTGTTACCCTGACCTAATTCTCGATGCTTCTTACCAAAAACATGCCACTATGATTAACAATAGGTTTGTAACAATTCTTGACATCAGCTAGACCAAGTGCTCCTACTTTGTTGTTCTTCAGGAGTATCTCGGCTGTTCATGGCCCTTTGTTCATCTGTTTATATTTTTTAAATGCATTTGTCCAGTTCTGTTAAAAACCCTACTGAAATTTTGACTGAAATTGCATTGAGTCTGGAGATTGGAAGAGAACTGATATTTTTGTGATAGTCTTTCTATGAAAAGATGAGGTACCTTGTCTAAGTCTTAGTAATACCTTTCAACAGATTGTAATAGTTTTCTCTCTAAAGGTTCTGCATGTCTCTTATTAGATTTATTCCTAGAACCTTATTTTTGTTGCCATTGTAAATAGCATCTTTCAAATACATACCGGTTCTACTTATCGTTGATTATAAATATACAATTAACCTGACCTACATCTAGCACCCTAAACTCTCTTCTAATTCAAAAGAAATTGTCACTTCATCATCTATGTGGATAATTCTATCATCTGCAGTAATGGCAGTTTTATTTCTTCCTTTCCGAGTTTTATACTGTTTATTTTTTCTTCTTTTACTGTGTTGGTTAGGACTAGCAGTAAACTATTGACTAGAAGTGCCAATAGCATTAGCTGGGTTTTTTTTCTGATTTTAAAGAGAATGCTTTTATTTTTCATAATTTAAATAAAAATCCTCTGTAGTTCTTTGGTAGATACCGCTTATCAAATCAAAGATGTTCCTTTTTATTCTGAGTTTATTAAGTTTTTTTTAATATGAATGTATTAGGAATTTTAATTATTGCTTTTATTTTTCACCTATTAAGAGGATTATATCACTTTGCTCTTTAATCTGTTAATGTGGTGATTTTCTAATATTGAACTAATTTTGTAACTAGGAAGCCAGATTAGCAATGATTAATGTTTCTTTGGATTTCATTTGCTTATTATTTCCATTAGAATTTTTGGATCCATATTAGTGAGTGAGCTGGTCCTCACCAATGATCAAAACCATCATTGTTTGGTTTTGATAATAAGATCTAATAGCCTCATAAAATAAGTTGGGGAAGTGTCCTCTCTTTTCCCTTTGCTAAAAAAAAAATGTGAAATTATCGGTTATTTTTTTCACCAAAATCAGATGTTTATTCAAAATATATGAATAGAAAATCAATGTAAATACATACATTATTTAGTTCTCTTCAAGTCAAATGCTTATGACCCATAAAGGATCATTTTCCTTTCATATCTAAGACTAACTTCCTTTTTTTTTTATGTTTGAAAGTATTTGAAAAAATTACTGGTAAAATCATCTAACCCTACCACTCTCTTTGTAAAAGGATTTTAAACCACTGATTCAAGTTATTTTATGTCAATAAGACTATTTAGATTTTATCTTTTTTCTTTTTTTGTTTAGACAGGTTTTTTTTTTTTTAAGGAACTTACACATTTTATTCTATCTTTTAATTTACTGAAATAAATTATATATAATAGCCTGTTATCTTTTTAGGTTCTTCTGCTTCTGAAGTTGTATCTCTCTTTTTAAGTCCTAATATAAATATTTTTGGTGAATCTTACCAGACACTGAGCAATTTTGATAAATCTTACCAGACATTGAGCAATTTTGTTACTTCCACAAAAACCCAACTTCATTCATTCTCTCCTTGTTTTCTATTCCATTAACTTCATTCATTTCTCCTTTTATCTTTGTTATTTCTTTCTTTTTATGCTCTTTGGCTTTATTCTATTTTTCTTTTTAATATAATTAAATTAAAGTATAAGCTTATTAATCTTCAGTCATTCTTTTCTAATATAAATATTTAAATACTGCCTTACCTACATTCCACAAATTTGATATGTATTTTCATTCTCATTCAATTGTATTTTCAAATTTCATTATGATTTTTATTCAGTCTTTGGAATTTTTCAAATGTACTTTAAATTTTTCAAATGTAGTTTAGTGATCATTTTGTAATACATTTCTAATTTAATTGCATTGTTATCACAGAATATAGTATGCATAACAATTCTGAAAATTTGATGAGACTTCATTCTCATAGCTGATTCAGTTTTCATAAATGTTCAATGGATGCTGCAAAGAATGTTTTTCTCCAGTTGTTTGCAGCAGGAGTCAAACTATTAACTTTGTTGAGTGTAGTGGGCAAATGTTGTATATTCTAACCTATTGACTTTTCTGCTTGATTTATAAATTGGTGAAAGTTATTTTAATACTGATTATAATGATAGTGAATTTTTCATTTTATCCTTAGTTATTTTTCCTTTTTATTTTATATGTTTTGAAGTTGTATAATTACATGCATACACGTTTCAACTATTATTTATTTAGGAGAATTCAACCTCTTATCAATACATAGTAATTTTTTTTCTTTTTATTTATTTTTTATTTTTTAATTTTTTATAAACATATATTTTTATCCCCAGGGGTACAGGTCTGTGAATCGCCAGGTTTACACACTTCACAGCACTCACCATAGCACATACCCTCCCCAATGTCCTTAACCCCACCTCCCTCTCATAACCCCCCTCCCCCCAGCAACCCTCAGTTTGTTTTGTGAGATTAAGAGTCACTTATGGTTTGTCTCCCTCCCAATCCCATCTTGTTTCATTTATTCTTCTCCTACCCCCTTAACACCCCCATGTTGCATCGCCACTTCCTCATATCAGGGAGGTCATATAACTATAGTTGTCTTTCTCCGATTGACTTATTTCACTAAGTATGATACCCTCTAGTTCCATCCACGTCGTCACAAATGGCAAGATTTCATTTCTTTTGATGGCTGCATAGTATTCCATTGTGTATATATACCACTTCTTCTTTATCCATTCATCTGTTGATGGACATCTAGGTTCTTTCCATAGTTTGGCCATTGTAGACATTGCTGCTATAAACATTCGGGTGCACATGCCCCTTTGGATCACTACGTTTGTATCTTTAGGGTAAATACCCAGTAGTGCAATTGCTGGGACATAGGGTAGTTCTATTTTCAACATTTTGAGGAACCTCCATGCTGTTTTCCAGAGTGGTTGCACCAGCTTGCATTCCCACCAGCAGTGTAGGAGCATTCCCCTTTCTCCGCATCCTCACCAGCATGTCATTTCCTGACTTGTTAATTTTAGCCATTCTGACTGGTGTGAGGTGGTATCTCATTGTGGTTTTGATTTGTACTTCCCTGATGCCGAGTGATATGGAGCACTTTTTCATGTGTCTGTTGGCCATCTGGATGTCGTCTTTGCAGAAATGTCTGTTCATGTCCTCTGCCCATTTCTTGATTGGATTATTTGTTCTTTGGGTGTTGAGATTGCTAAGTTCTTTCTAGATTTTGGACACTAGCCCTTTATCTGATATGTCATTTGCAAATATCTTCTCCCGTTCTGTCGGTTGTCTTTTGGTTTGGTTAACTGTTTCCTTTGCTGTGCAAAAGCTTTTGAGCTGGATGAAGTCCCAATAGTTCATTTTTGCCCTTGCTTCTGTTGCTTTTGGTGATGTTCCTAGGAAGATGTTGCTGCAGCTGAGGTCAAAGAGGTTGCTGCCTGTGTTCTCCTGAAGGATTTTAATGGATTCCTTTCTCACATTGAGGTCCTTCATCCATTTGGAGTCTATTTTCGTGTGTGGTGTAAGGAAATGGTCCAATTTCATTTTTCTGCATGTGGCTGTCCAATTTTCCCAACACCATTTATTGAAGAGGCTGTCTTTTTTCTATTGGACATTCTTTCCTGTTTTGTTGAAGATTAGTTGACCATACAGTTGAGGGTCTATTTCTGGGCTCTCTATTCTGTTCCATTGATCTATGTGTCTGTTTTTGTGCCGGTACCATACTGTCTTGATAAGGACAGCTTTGTAATAGAGCTTGAAGTCTGGAATTGTGATGCCACCAACTTTGGCTTTCTTTTTCAATATTCCTTTGGCTATTTGAGGTCTTTTCTGGTTCCATATAAATTTTAGGATTATTTGTTCCATTTCTTTGAAAAAAAATGGATGGTATTTTGACAGGAATTGCATTAAATGTGTAGATTGCTTTAGTAGCATAGACATTTTCACAATATTTGTTCTTCCAATCCATGAGCATGGAACATTTTTCCATTTCTTTGTGTCTTCCTCAATTTCTTTCATGAGTACTTTATAGTTTTCTGAATTTATTTTTTATTTCTTCTTTTTTTTTTAATTTTATTTATTTATTTGACGGAGAGAGATCACAAGGAGGCAGAGAGGCCGGCAGAGAGAGAGAGGGGGAAGCAGGCTCCCTGTTGAGCAGAGAGCCCGATACGGGACTCGATCCTAGGACCCTGAGATCATGACCTGAGCTGAAGGCAGAGGCTTAACCCACTGAGCCACTCAGGCACACCCCCCCCTTTTTTTTTTTTATTTCTAGTAGTGGTTCTTATTTAAAGACTTACTTTGTTATTATCAAAACCACATCAAATTATTTTTCATTACACTGGTGTGTCTGGTCACTTCTGTAGGTTTATATTGTGGTTCAGTACTTTTTTTAAGTAAATGAACTGACTTGGGCACCTGGCTGGCTCAGTCAGTGGAACATGCAAGTCTTGATCTTGGGGTTGTAATTTTGAGCCCCATGATGGGTGTAGAGATTAGTTAAAAATAAAATCTTAAAAAAAAAAATCTTGAGCTTATTTCAATTACGTTTTCCAGGTCTGTAATTTCTTTTTCAAATGTAACTTTGTCATCATTGAGAGTTTCTGAACCTTACTCATACTTAAAATACTATTTTATGTTTTTTTAAACTTACAAACTATGTTCATTTTCTATTCTATATTTGATCGTTTGAATATCATAAAACTTTGTGTATTTGATTCAACTATTGGGTATTCCTGCTGATTTTCATCCATGTTTCTTTTTTTGCAAAGATTTTATTTATTTATATGAGAGAGAGAGAGAACAAGCAGGAGCAGGGACAGAAGAGGAAGAAGGGCAAGCGGAGAGCGGGAGGGAAAGAGAGAAGCAGAATCCCTGCTGAGCAGGGTGCTCAATACAGGGCTGGATCCCAGACCCTGAGATTCTAACCTGAGCCAAAGTCAGATGCTTAACCAACTGAGCCACCTAGGCGCTACTTCAAACATGTTTCTTGTTCTCACATCTATGTTGTGATATTTGACTACTGAGTCCATTAACTGATGTAGCTTTCTGAAGGAATTCTAAGAGGCATGAAATTGAAGGTTTTTTCATCCAGAGAGAATTTATATTTGCTTCTGCTAGCCAATTCTAAACCTACTTTTTCCATATTTTGGTTTTCCTTCTAGTTAAAATTGAAGTCAAATAGGTAAGTTTCCCTTGTAAATTAGGATTTACCTCTAGTTCACTGAAGGTATAGCCCTTTTGCATAGGTAGGGTCTTGGCTTCACACAGGTCCTTGATCTGACTCTCTACATTATATGTACACTAACATTTTTTTTTTCCCTGCTCCCTATGAGGCCATTAAAACTTAATCTCTGGATCACCAGAAATCCATGGTGCCCAGAGAGCAGTCATAGACTTTTCTCTCAGGATTTATGCTTTTACTTCATGTTTGACTGTGAGGGATTTCCTTACTCTGTTGCCAACTCAGCCATGCATTGAAAAGTTTTCCACTTTATATAATATCTTAGATTATTTTGTAGCATAAGACTTTTCAGAATAGCAAGCAAAATGGAAATTTATTATTTTTAAATTTTATCTAAATTAGAACAGTTCCTTTTTAGATGACAAAGTTACTTTCTATTAAAAATTCTTTATAATTACAAAAAAAAGTTTCCATAAAAATAGGAAGTTATAAATAAAATTCACAGAAAGAGAATATTGCTGAAGATTTCATCACTTCCCAAAGATATTCATGTGTTAGTAGATTAAACCATATGAAATCATACTGCTATAGGTCACAATCAACAACTTTATAAGGTCCAGATAACTATTTCCTTCTAGTCTTTTTTTCAATAACTGTTTTACATAGTTAAAATAATTTATATATAATTTTGCATATTTTTTTCTTTGCAGAAACATTTCCCCATTAAACTTCTTACAAATAAACTGCTCACATAAAATACATTTACATGAAGTTAAGCATAGTTATTTTAATCATTTCCATATTTAGGGGCATTTAAATTGTTTTCAGTTTTTTTTTTTCAATAATAATACAGTAAACACCTTTGTGCATAGAGCAAATTTCTTAATTTTATATTTTCCCTTAGAATGGGTAAATAGAAATGGAATCAAAAGATTAAAGTTTTTCAAAATCTTATTATAAATCAGAAAATTATGCTCTCACTTGCAGATTTAAAATAATCAGAAAAGAAGTATTTAAAACATCTTCCAATTTCCTAATTTCATATTTCAACCCTTACTAGAAGAGTCATGGGATGATTTAGATCTAACCTACAACTCACATATTATAATGTATTCTTTTTTTATTATTATCTGTTCTTCACAAGAACAGATAAATAGCTCTCAGATAGTCACACATTTTATGAAATGACTGGAAGAACCTCATCCAACTTCCCTTAAGACTTTATTTAAAAGTTCTATAAAAGTCAAATTATCTAATTATACAAAAGTTAATTACAAACTGCTGGAACTTTAATTAATTAAAATTAAATTTTAATTCAAAGAGGTGTTCCATTCTTACCAAAGGCCTAAAAATTAGTTCAAATTGTTCAGATTTCATTTCATTTCCATTTGTGAAAAAAAATTTCTATTCCACTCTCCCAAATTCCTGTTTAACAAAAATGATACTGATTCCTATGTTTTTCTCTCACTAGACTGTTTCAATAATAATAACAAAAGGTGGCCTTTATTGAGTGCCTAATCTATGCCAAGAACTATGTTAGGTAATTTATATTATCTCCCATTTCCATAATAAACTCTCACGGTATCATCATGCCCCTTTCATAGCTGAGGAAAACCAAGTGTCAGAGAGGTTAAAGGATCTTAGGAAAATAAAGGGTGTGATCAAAGTTGAAATGGATTTGGCTGAAGTCAAGTCTTCATCTATATAAATACACACAACCAGTCAAAATTATGGCTCAGAAAAGGTGGGGGTGGGTTTTTCGCATAGCACACCAGATGTCTTGAGGTAATTAAAGAATCTAGGCACACAGTGGTTCATCCTTTATGTCTTGGATAAAATTTAAAGACTGCAGTAAAGAAACCAAGCTACCAACCCTGCTGGAAAAAAATGCCAACAAACAAACAAAAAAGCTGAGAAAGTGAATGTATAGCCAAAGATGATTTTCCCTGTGGCTCCACTTTAATCAGCTAATAACACCCAAGTACAGCATGGCTAAGCTAGTTCTTTCATTCAATGCCATACTCAGGAGATGCTGTTTCAGTTTTAATAGCCCTATGAACATTCATCAGGAAATCAGTGTGGCCCTCCAGAATCCTGCTGTAAAAACACGGTGGCTTTTTTAATCAGAACTATGCATCCTTCAACATACCCCGATTCTATGTTGAATTGATGTGTCTCACCAAGATTCAGATGAATCCCAGGGGAGTAGAAAAGGGTCAGTGTGGGCCCAGTTAATTAGAGCCCAGGTTTCATGGACAGTAGGCTTTTAACTCTTGCTGCCATGGCCTTTAAAAAAATGAATAAATTATGGTAGGAAAACTTCCCACCTTGAGAGTTGTTAGGTACCCTGTATGCTGGACACAAATACTGTGGAACATAAAAACATTGATGTAATTTCAAGATTCTGGTGATATCAAGGTTGATATATATATATACATACATACGCACACACACACACACACACATATATTCTCCTGCAGAGAATGCCATATAGGCAGGAAATCTGGAGGCTAATTTAACAAGTAGGTTTCGTTGTTTCATTACAAATGTATGGTTTACCAAAAGTCTTGCATCAATGTTGTTTTGAATATTACAGTGTGTCTCCTATGATTATCACCCCTGGCTTCTGAATGGAACTGTGTACTGACTGAAAATCTGTAGCTAGAGGCACTGAGAAACAGGAAGAGGTTCAATAATAAAGTATAGATACTCGCTTTTTCTGAAAAGTTTAAGATTACAGACTCCTAGATCTTTCATTATTGAAATCACAGTACAACATGTTGATGGTCAGTTCCAGGTTTGAAGCTTCTACTGTCCATGAATTAAATGGAAAAAGGTTGTTCATTCCCATTTTGTAATTTATTATCCAGGAGTTGACCAAAAATTTAATTTTGTATATAAGAATAAATAGCTCTCAGAACAGCAAGCGAAAAAAAATGCATGCTTTGAATCTCTAACTACTACTAATCTTTTTGCCATAGCCATTAGTTTCTCTAAAATCAAACAACTCAAGTTAAACATGACTTGGTCTTTACCAAAAAACTACATATATCCCATAAACCAATTACCTTGAATTTGATCTCAAATTTATTTTTCCTTAAATAAACATGTACAGCATCCAGTAGTACAGATACTTTTTAAATTCCCTCCATTGCTCTATCAGAGTATGTATCATGTCAATCATGAATCAAAATTCTTTTTCATTTATTTAAATAAATCAAAAACTTTTATAAAATGCTATTTCCCCAAAATTCATATGGAAATTATAAACTCACTTTTGCAATTTTTCTCGGCAAAACTTCTGGAATGAATTAATAAAATGCAACCTTCCATAGGAAATGCACTTCTGAAAAATAATTTCCTCCACTGAAATGGAGTCTGTATAATGACAAGTGACCTCTCCACTTTACAAGGTAAATTTTAATGCTTATTTGCCACATTATTCCTTTTTATTGATAATAGGAGGCTTCCATCAGAGATTCATTAGATATATGAAATAATTCCTTGCCTGTTATGTTTCAAATACTTAGGTACAAACAGATCTGAATATCTAGAATAGAGGCACTGAAAACAGAAGAGCAAATTCGGGGTCATATTTTTATTCAGGGTTATAATCTAGGAGTACTCCTACATTTTGACAAATTAGGTTTGTAGCCAAGGTGGAATTAAACAGGTAAGGAAATTAAACTTATTAAATTTTTTGTAATCGTTGTAATGGGAAGTGACATCTCATAAACTTGTCTAGGAAAAAAATTCTGCCCTCCTGTAATAAAGTCAATATGTGCAGAGTAATGGCATGAGGGCCAAATTAAAAGTTGATCTGCCTTCCCTGAAAGAAATACCAGGGAGCCTTTGGTCAGGGCTAATCTCATAAATGGGCCTGGGAGGTAGATACCCAAGCTCTATATTCTGAATGCCCCACTACTGCTGTCCTTCTCAAAACATCTCCCTGAGGTCTGTTAGTGATACCTGAAATTCCAGCAGTTTATTCCTCTCCTTTCAAGCTTTTTTTCCCCCCAAGCTAAAATGTAAATATCAAAGAGAAGAATAACACATGTAGTTCGTCAATCATTTCTCTGTTCATGGTGATAAGTTTTTAACAAAAGAGGTGAATAAAGTTTGAAACAACTATTCGTAATGAAAGGGAAATGCTAGGAAATTAAGAAGTCCCTGGAAGATGCAGGAAGGCATTGGGAAATATGGGAGGGCAGAGGAAGAAAAGGAAATTGTCTTCACTTTTCTTGTCATAAAACCAATAGAACACATCTCAGTTTGAGATTTTAATCATCCCAGAGCATAACAGTATGGAGGGAAACACTGATGGCTAGGCTTGAATTATGCTTTTAAGATCTAGGCAAACACACAGAAAAAAAGTGCAAGTAAGGTCTTCTCAAACAGAAAATAAAGTATGAAGTGACTAAGAAAACAAAAATTAACAAGGCAAGGAAGACCAAATGTTGGAGAGGATGTGGAGAAAGGTGAACCCTCTTACACTGTTGGTGGGAATGCAAGTTGATGCAGCCTCTTTGGAAAATAGTGCAGAGGTTCCTCAAAAATTTAAAAATAGAGCTACCCTATGACCCTGCAATTGCACTATCGGGTATTTACCCCAAAGATACTGGTGTAGTGAAAAGAAGGGCCATATGCACCCCAGTGTTCATAGCAGCAATGGCCAGTCGCCAAACTGTGGAAAGAGCTGAGATGCCCTTCAGCACACAAATGGATAAAGAAGATGTGGTCCACATATACAATGAAATATTACTCAGCCATCAGAAAGGATGAATACCCAACTTTTGCATCAAGATGGAAAGGACTGGAGGAGATTATGCTGAGTGAAATAAGTCAAGCAGAGAGTCAATTATCATATAGTTTCACTTAATTGTGGAACATAAGGAATAGCATGGAGGACATTAGAAGAAGGAAGGGAAAAATGAAGGGGGTGAAATCAGAAGGGGAGATGAACCATGAGAGACTGTGGACTCCAAGAAACTAACCAAGGGTTTTAGAGGGGAGGGGGCTGGGGGAATGAGTTGGCCCAGTGATGGTTATTAAGGAGGGCATGTATTGCACGGAGCACTGGGTGTTATGTGTAAACAGTGAATTTTGGGATACTACATCAAAACTAATGATGTACTATATGGTAACTAACATAACATAATAAAAAATAATAATAATTTTTAAAAATCCTTGATTTGAAAATATAACCCTCAAAGAGTCATTATCTACAAATACTTCTAACCACACACAGCATTTCTTTTGGTTTCTACAGCATGGTTAGAAGGCAAGAAATCCAATAGCAACCCTTTAAGAGTAGAAGCTAAGAGAAGAAATGTAAGCATTTCTCTATGTGTGTACCATGGAATACTTGAATGGGTAGAGGCTAGAATGATGAAGGGGAAGGTTTCAGAATAAGTACATTTGAGGAAAGCTTTATGCTATAGTTTTCTCTTAGGAAGTAAAAACAGGAGTGTGGCAGAGACTGCTATAAGTTCACTAAAACTACATACTATTCTCCAGATCACATTTCCCACCATTCACTGCAGTTAGGAAAGGCCATGTGATTGAATTCTGTCCAGTGGGATGTGACTTTTGTGTAGAAGTCATGTATACCACTTTCTGGTTTGGCCCACTGACACTTTGCATGTGCCATCTCTCTTCGCCCCTTTCAACTTTCTGAAGTGGAGATAAACCTGGGGTGATTTGTGGAGCTATACATTGAGGATGATGAAATTAGGTGGATGGTGCTTGACTTTATGAATTATCTCTTGGAGGCAGCCACCTAATCAAGAGCTCCAGCATTAGACCATGTCATGAGCCAGGAATATATCTTGTTACATTAAGCTACTGAGATTTCAACGTTGTTGTTGTTTTTTTACAACACCATTTATCCTAACTACTAAGATATTTTGTATTTTAAATGTCAGAAAGGCATTACAACTAAAAATCATGTTTATTTTCACTAAGTGCAGTTTTTTTCTCACTGATTTGACCACAGATTATGGTTTGGTTTGGTTTTTAATGATTATCTGATAGAACTGGTTTTCTACTTCGAAAAAAAGCTCTATTATGACATTTTTTTTAATTTTTTTTTTTATTTTTTGAGAGTGAGGAAAGAGACAGAGGGAGAGCAAGGGAGAGAATTTTAAGCAGGCTCCCTGCCCAGCGTGGGTCCTAATGTGGGGCTCGATTCCACAACCCTGAGATCATGGCCTGAGCTGCAATCAAGAGTCAGATGCTTCAAAAGAAATGAAATCTTGCCATTTGTGATGACGTGGATGGAACTAGAGGGTATTATGCTTAGTGAAATAAGTCAATCGGAGAAAGACAACTATCATATGATCTCCCTGATAAGAGGAAGTAGAGATGCAACATGGGGGGTTTGTGGGGTAGGAAAAGAATAAATGAGATGAGGGAGGGAGACAAATCTCACAAAACAAACTGAGGGTTGCTGGCAGGAGCAGGGGAGGGAGAGGGTGGTGGAGTTATGGACATTGGGGAGGGTGTGTGCTATGGTGAGTGCTGTGAAGTGTGTAAACCTGGCGATTCACAGACCTGTACCCCTGGGGCTAAAAATACATTATATGTTTATAAAAAATTTTAAAAATTAAAAAAAAAGAGAGATGCTTAACTGACTGAGACACCCAGGTGCCCTTGTAATATGTCTTTCTTTAGAGAAGACTGCACTATGCTTCTCCTTCACTTCCCCTACCTTTCTGGAAGTTTATTCTAGCCAAGAGAAGGAAGAAACAAGTTATAGCTAGATTTGAGGAAGCTATAGTACCAGGGACTCTAGTTACAAACTCATGCACAGATCTATGTTAAGATAAATACAGCTATTTCAACACTGAACTAAACAGGTAAGCTCAAAGAACCAAAGCATGTTCTCTGAGGCCTAATGTAGAAAGAAGGAAGAAGGAAGAACATACATAGTAGGTAAGGACTAGTGTGGTAACAAGAGGCCAATATTTTTAATTTTGTATTATTTTATATTTTCATATAAGAGAACATCACACAGGAATGACAATTACTAATAATAACCTTGCTGAGCCATTTTAAAAATAAAAATATGCATTTTGACCTTGTATCAATTAGGACTCCATGAGAAAGACAAACTCAAACTGCCCTAAAAAATAACAGGGATTTATTGGTCTCAGAGGTAGAGCAAGCCTCTGGTGGGTTTGACCCACCAGCTCTGTGATGTACTCAAGGACTGGCTTCTTTTGGTTTTTCTGTTCTTCTTCCTGTGAGATCAACAGCATCTTCAGTTTGCTTTCCCTTGTGGTACCAGGAACTTCATTAACTCTAAGGTTTGATCCACGCGTCACAAGAGACCATATTTCCTCCCAAAACCTTCACTCTCATTTATTGATCTAACACCAGTCACACCCTTTCCTACACCCTCACAAAGTAAAATATTCGGGAAAAATGCCATATATTGATTGACTTGTGTCTGGATTACTTGGACTTGTCACTATGGCAAAAGGAACCTTCCTCATTATACTACATAAGTTAGGTCCTTCACTTGTAGTTGGTGGTGGATTAAACCCTTCCCCATACTATATGGCTGCCACACAACAGGGGAGAGGTGAAATCACCGTTGGAAGGATAATCACAGATCAATCTTTGAATAAATTATTTAATAAGTGTTAACACTTTTTTGCCAGACAATATACAAGAAATTATTCTAAATATTTAAATACATAGCTCATTTAAAAAATTAACTCATTACATACATTAACTTACAACAACCCTATGAAATAGGCAGTATTTTTATTAACATTATTTTACAAATGAGGACACTGAAGTATAGATAGGCTATATAACTTGCTGGAAATCAAGGCTTGTAGGTAACAGAACTTGGCTTTGATTTTAGGTAGTCAAGATTCAGAGTCTATGTTCTATTGCAACCATGTTTAAATTTTGTAAAGGCACCACATATATATATAAAGTACACTCACACACATAAGTATACAGCAATATGTATATATTTATACATTTATACATACACTTATATTTATACCACACAAATGCACTCCTGTACAGGTACTCATATTGGACAAGAGGTCCAGAGGCCTTATGATTATAACAAAGGTGCCATCTGGTGTTAGAGCCCTCTAATTGCAGAAAAAGCACCCAAGTAGAAATGAAGATCTTCAAACAATACAACTTCAAAAGTAGTCTAAATTCTGAGTATCAGAGCTCTGTCTCACTCTTTGAGGCATCTGTATGATGCCTGAAAGTACATTTAACTGGTTTCACAATGCTGCTTCCAGCCAGCACTGTACATTTATTCTCTATATGACCTGCAAAACCACTCCTAAATGGTAATCACTTAATTCTCATGTCAAGGGAAAGAGCATACATAGAATTTTTTCTTTTTCTTTTTTTCTTATTTTCAACTTTTTATTTTTTATCTTTATTTTTTAACATCTTAATTTTATTTTATTTTTTTCATGTTCCAAGATTCACTGTTTATGCACTACACTCAGTGCTCCATGCAATATGTACCCTCCTTAATACCCACCACCAGGCTCACCCCTCCCCCCACCTCACTCCCCTCCATAATCCTCAATTTGTTTCTCAGAATCCAGTCTCTCATCTTTTATCATTTCATCATTTTTTTCATTTGGGGAAAAATGAACTGTCCTATACTATTATATACCAAGTGTCCCCACACCCCCCGCCAGCCCTGTGCATACATCTGCTTATTCCAAGCAGCTGACTTCAGATGTAACACACCACTCTTCTTCATCAACCAATTAATGGATAAAATGTGATGTTTGAAAATCATGCCCAGAGCATGGGAGCACAGTGTGGCAGACTCCCTGTTTAATTTCTCTTGCTGCTTTGTTAAACTCGGGAATTGAAATTGGTCCGCCATGTGGGGAATCTCTCCAGGGTGATACCTTGGATAGAAACCAAACCCCGAGTTTGCGCTTTTCTTTCAGAATAATTAATTCTAGATTTCTAAAACTACTTTAACAACTAACCTTGAATTGAAATAAAGTCACTAGGAGCAATATTTCCTAGCCCAGACCTTCCAACCAGATGTTTCACTCCACTGTAACTTGCCCAGTCAGTATTTCTCCCAGATAATGATTTAATAAACCTACTGGTAAAGTGGAGGAGCAGCTTAATTTGTTCACACTGACTAGTCTCCATAAAAGCTCTGTATAAATCTAGAGTGACTGCCTCACTGTCATGTGAGTACTCTCTTAAAAATAAACAATAAGACTTCCAGGGAAGATAGCAGAGTAGGAAGATTCTAGTCTCACCTCATAGATATGCCTAGATAAGATCCACATCAGCATTAGTAAAAAAGAAAATGACATAAAGACTGGCAGAACAGACTCTCCACAGCTAAATGTGAGAAGAGACCACATTGAAGAGGATAGGAAGGACAAAGACACGGTCAGGAGCCAAAATGGCCCATAGAACTACACTTGGGAAGTAAGAGTACTGCAGGAGTGAAGAGGGGAGAGAAGGAGACCCCATACCAGGCACCACAAGCACAGGGACCCCTCAACACTGGAAAGGCGAATCCACATAACATTTGGTTTAAACCCAAAGAAGGTTAACTTTGCAAGTTCTTACAATCAGTGCAGCTTAACACCTGGTACTTTAAAAACCAGCGGGCTCAGCTCTGGGAGATCTGAAGGGCAAAAAGAAACTGAATCCCCTCCCTAAGAGACAGGCTAACAAACAGCCCCACTGAGATAAAGCATAGAAGCATCAGTTTAAAAAAACAGAGAGGGTATACAAGAAAGATTTGTTTACTAATCTCAGAGCATGTGCAGGAGGGGCAGGGATCTTTGGGAGAAATCTCCAAGAACAAAAGAGATGGCAGGTACCATTTCACTCCCCAAGCCTCCAGCCTAGACACATAAACACCTGTGAGAATGGTACCAATACTCTCTACCTGGCTAGTTTACAAACCAGCTCATCCCATGCTCCTCTGCTGACCAGGCCCCACCCCCAACTTGGCCTTAGCAAAAGTTTTCAAAATCAGCTACAGGTCCCTACCTATAGCATACGAGCATAAACCTTCCTAACAAAACAATCCCAACCCACATGCATCTGTGGACCCATCCCCAACACACCCTCAGCAGGAGTCCATCCAAAGCAGCACAAAAAGCATGGCAGTGTGCAAGCAGTCCCAAGAGGGATTAGCACCACCTCCAAAGTGACTCCTGCCCCAGGGATAAGGGAAGAATACAATAGATGTGAGTTTGACTGTAGCCCCAGCAGTGGGCTATGGGCAGATAATCGGGTCTGATTACAGGTCCAACCCATGAACAAAAATGTCTCATGAGATAACACAGGGAGATCACTCTACAGTATAGTGAGACTGCAGCTCTGGCAAACGTCTGGTCTGATCCAACTCAAGCATAAGGCAGCCCCGGACTGGCCCATTAACAACACTGCCCACAACAGGCAAAGAGCAATTGCAGACAACTGGACTGAAGGCAAACATGCCTCAGCCATAACCATAGGACACAAAAAACACACACAGGAGACACCCCTGAAGTGCCAGATTCTGATAAACAGGGGACAGTGCATTGCAGGGCGTTACACGGCCTCTTCTTCATAAGGCCATTTCTCTTTCTTTCTTTCTTTCTTTCTTTCTTTCTTTCTTTCTTTAAGATTATTTATTCTAGAGTGAGAATGCATGTGCAAGCTGGTGGAGGGGCAGAGGGAGAGAAAATCTCAAGCAGACTCCCTGTCAAGCATGGAACCCAAGGCAGGGCTCAATCTCCTGACCCTGAGATCATGATCTGAGCTAAAATCAAGAGTCAGATGCTCACTGACTAAGCCACATAGGTGCCCCATAAGGCCGTTACTTTCAAAAGAAGGAGACATAACTGACTTTTCTAACATATAGAAACAGACACAGCAAGTTAGGCAAAATTAGGAATCAGAGGTATATGTCCCAAATGAAAGAAGAGGACAAATCCCAGCAAGATAGCTTAATGAAGTAGAAATAGATAATATGCCTGATATAGAATTTAAAGTAATGGTAATAAAGATACTCACTGGACTTGAGGAAACAGCGCAGTACCTCAGTGAGACCCTCAATAAAGACATAAAAAAACATTAAAAAAGAACCAATCAGAGATGAAGAACCCAATAATAGAAGTTAAAATACACAAAAATAGAAGGAATGAATAGTAGACTAGAGGAAGCAGAAGAATAGGTCAGCAAGCTGGAGAACAGAAATGGGAAGCAATCAAACTGAACAGGAGAGAGAAAAGACTAGTAAAAAATGAGAATAAGTTATGGGAACTCTGCAACTTGATCAAGAATCATAACATTTGCATAATAGGGATCCCAAAAGGAGAAGAGAGAGAAAAGGAAGCAGATAATTTATTTGAAGAAATAATAGCTAAAAATATCCCAAGTCTGGGGAAGGAAACAGAAATCCAGACCCAGAAGACACAAAGAGCCCCCCCAAAAAATTAACCTAAGGAGGTCCATAACAAGACATAGTAATTAAAATGGCAAAAAGTGGTGATAAGGAGAATTTTTAAAGCACCAAGAAAAAGAAAAGAGTTACATACACATAAAAGACCATTAGGCTATCAGCTGATTTTTCAACAGAAACTTTGCAGCCAGAGGAGAGTGGCTTAATATAGTCAAAGTGCTGAATGAAAGAAATCTGTGACCAAGAATATTGTATGCAGCAAGGCTAGTACTCGAAATAGAAGGAGAAATAAAGAGTTTCCCAGCAGACAAAAGTTAAAGTATTCATCACCACTAAACTAGCCTTGGAAGAAATCTCACAGGGGACTCTTTGAGTAGAAAGGAAAGACAAGAAGGAGTTTAAAAAAAAAAAAAAAAAAAGGTAAGAAGTACCAAAGCAGTAAAATTAAGTCTATAAAATTCAGGCAAGGGTTTCACAAAATAAAAGGATGTAAGGTATGACACCATATACCTAAAGTGCGGAGTAAAAATGGAGTGCTTTTCAAATGGGTTCAAACTTAAGTGACAATCAAATTAATATAGACTGCTAGATCCATAATATGTTATATATAAACCTAGTGGTAAGCACAAATCAAAAACTGGTGATAGATAAGCAAACAATAAAGAGAAAGGAATCCAAGTATATCACTAAACAAAAGCCAACAAACCATGAGAGAAGACAGCAAGAGAAGGAACAAAGAAGAACTACAAAAACAACCATAAAACAAGTAACAGAACAGCAATAAGTACATAACTATCAATAATCACTTTGATGTAAATGGACTAAACTTCCCAATTAAAAGACATGGGGTGGTGGAATGAATTTAAAAAAAAGGAAGACACATCTAAATACTGCCTACAAGAGAACCATTTCAGACTGAAAGATACATTCAGATTGAAAGTGAAAGGATGGAAAGCATTTAAAGGAAATTAAAAGAAATCTGGAGTAGCAATACTTATATTGAACAAAATAGACTTTAAAACAAAGACTATAACAGGAGTCAAAGAAGGTCACTACGTAATCATAATAGAATCAAACAAAAAAGTATAACAATTGTACATATTTATGCACCCAACATGGGAGCACCCAAATACATAGATCAGCTAATAATAAATATACAAGAAGTAGTCAATAGTAATACAATAATAGTAGGAGACTTTAACACCCCACTTACACCAATGGATAGATCTTCCAAACAGAAAAACAACAAGGGAACAATGGCTTTTTGAATGACATATTGGTCTAGATTGAACTAATAGATTTATTCAAAACATTCCATCCTAAAACAGCAGAATACACATTCTTTTCAAGAGCAACTGGAACATTCTCCAAAAGAGATCACATCAGGCCACAAAACAAATCTGAACAAATGAAAAGTATCGAAGTGATACCATGCACCTTTTCAAACCACAATGCTATGAAACTAGAAATCAACCATAGAAAGAACATCATGTGAAAGAAATTAACCATATGGAAAGAACACAAATACATGGAAATTAAATAACATGCTACCAAACGATGAATGATTCAATGACAAATTCAAAGAGGAAATCAAAAATACATGGAAACAAATGAAAATAAAAATGAATGGCCCAAAATCTTTGGGATACAGCCAAAGCTGTTCTAAAGGGGAGTTTAAGGCAATACAGTCTGACCTCAAGAAACAAGAAATTCTCAATTTAACTTTATACCTGAAGATGCTAGAAAAAGAACAAACAAAGCCCAAAACCAGTAGAAGGAAGGAAATAATAAAGATCAGAGCAGAAGTAAATGAATTAAGAACTAAAAAAATCAATAGAACAGATCAATGAAACCAAGAGCTGGTTCTTTGAAAAGATCAACAAAACTGATAAACCTTTAGCCAGATTCATCCAAAAAGAAAGAGAGAAAGGAGAGAGAGGGCACAAAATCAAAAACAAGAGAAGAGAAATAACAATTGATGCCACAGAATACAAAGGATTATAAGAGAATATCATGAAATATAATATGTCAATAAATTGGACAATCTAGGAAAAAAATGAATAAATTCCTAGAAACATAACCTCCCAAAACTATATCAGGAAGAAATAGAACACTTGAACAGAACAACCAACAGCAATGAAATTGAATCAGCAAATTCAATCAGCAAAAAACTCCCAACAAAGTCCAGGACCAGATGGCTTCACAGCTGAATTATACCAAAGATTAAAGAGTCAATAATACTTATACTTCTCAAACTATTCCAAAAAAACAGAAGAGGAAGGAGAGCTTCCAAATTCAATCTATGAGACCAGCATTACCCTGATACCACAACCAGATAAAAACACCACCAAAGGGGCACCTGGATGGCTCAGTGGGTTAAAGCCTCTGCCTTTGGCTCAGATCATGATCCCGGGGTCCTGGGATCAAGCCCTGCATCAGGCTCTCTGCTCATCAGGGAGCCTGCTTCCTCCTCTCTCTCTGCCTGCCTCTCTGCCTCCTTGTGATCTCTGTCTGTCAAATAAATAAATAAATATTTTTAAAAAATAAAAGAACTACAGACTAGTATCTCTGATAAACACAGATGCAAAAATCCTCAACAAAGTGGGTTTAGAAGGAACATACCTCAACATAATAAAGGCCTTATATAAAATATCCACAGATAACATCATACACAATGGTGAAAAAATGAAACCTTTTCACTTAAGAAGACAAGGATGTCCACTCTCACTACTTTTATTCCGCATGATACTAGAAGTCCTAGCCACAGCAATTAGATAAGAAAAAGAAATAAAAGGCATCCAAATTGGTAAGGAAGAAGTAAAACTTTCACTATTTGCAAATAACATGATACTGTATATAGAAAACCCTGAAGACCCACCAAAAAATGACTAGAACTGATAAATGAATTCAGTTGGGTCACAGGGTAAAAAACAGTATACAGAAATCCATTGCATTTCTAAACACTAATAATGAAGTAACAAAAAGAGAAATTAAGAGTACAATCCCATTTATAATTGCATGAAAAATAATAAAATACCTAGGAATAAACTTAAACAAGGAGATAAAAGACCTGCACTCTGAAAACTATAAAACACTGATGAAAGAAACTGGAGATGATACAAACAAATGGCAAGATAGTCCATGTTTATGGATTAGAAGAAAAAATATTAAAATGTCCATATTACTCAAAGTAATCTATAGATTTAACCCAAACCCTACCAAAATACCAACAGCATTTTTCATAGAACTAAACAAATAATTCTAAAACTTGTATGGAACATGGAAGACCCCAAAAACCAAGCAATCTTGAAAAAAAGGAACTAAACTGGAGATATCACAATCCCAGATTTTAATATATACTACAAAGCTATAGTAATCAAAACAGTATGGTAATGGCACAAAAATAGACACATAGGTCAATGAAACTGAATAGAGAGCCCAGAAATAAACCCATGATTATATGATCAATTAATCTTTGACAAAAGAGGAAAGAATATGCAATGGGAAAAAAGTATTCTCTCCAACAAATGGTTGGGAAAACTGGAAAGCTACATGCAAAAGAATGAAACTGGACCACTTTCTCACAATATATACAAAAATAAACTCAAAATGGAATAAAGACCTAAATGTGAGACCTGAAACCATAAAAATCCTAGAGGAGAGCACAGGCAGTAATTTTTCTGACATCAGCCATAGCTACATTTTTATAGATATGTGTCTCCTATGGCATGAGAAACAAAAACAAACATAAATGATTGGGACTGCATCAAAATAAAAAGCTTCTACACAGCAACTCTGTGCTTAAATTTTAAAATAAATAAATCACAAGGGAATTTTCTCCCATAATGAAAATATTTGATATCTTGGTTTGAGCAATATCTTGGTTTCACCAATAGATAGATGGGTGTATAGAACTTTCCAGACTCATTGAAATAAATAATATCTATGCTTTCTTTGCCTTTACATTATATCCTTAAATGGGCAAATAGCCTCTACGTCCACTAAAAAATTCTCTTTGGCAGGCATGATTTTATTTTCTTCAATGGAACATCCATCTCCCAGGGCAAAGCTGAAAGAAGCAGAGACCCCATTTTCAGGGTGGGCTCTGTTAATTCATGTTGGTGATGAAGGTTCCTGAAGAGAAATCTTATGACTCACACGGGACCCAAATCCAGAGATGACAACACATCTGAGATGAAAATGTCCAATGTAAAGCTTTATCACGTCTTCCCTCCAAAATACCTCATGTTCATATATAAAATGTTACGATGCCTTATACATGGTAGAAGAAGAAACTTCTGCCGAAAACCCAGCCTTCTAACACTCAAGAGAGTCTCGTGAGAAGGTATAAGTAAGGATCTAACTCTAACGATGTTACCACATTCAAGGACCTGCCATAACCAGATGGCCTGCTTCTCATTCTACTTTCAAGTAATGGCAAGCATTTACTGAGCACTTTCTATGTGTTAGATGTAGCTCTAAATACTTGATTTGTATTATCTTAATCTTCACATCTTTATTTGTTACAGAGAAGAGCAAAAGGGCAGGTGGTTGGAGTAATTGCCTTATCTACCAAGACAACTTGTACTTCTTTCTCCTTTCCCACCATTCCCTCATGGAAGTCAAAGAAATGGGGATAAGCAGGATCTCTGAAGGGCAAGGCAAAAGCAGACAGACACACAGGTCACTTCCATAGTTAAAATTAGAAGGCAACCCAGAGGTGGCATGTGAAGGGCAGAGAAGCGAGCTCGGTTTACCTTGTGGGTACATTTTCTCTAGAGAACTTGAAAACAACAATAAAACTGACTAACCAGTTTATCTGCTTTTTATTATCACCATGTGCTGACAATTCTAAACCATGTCAGTGAGAAGCTATTTTGTAAAAAAAATCACTACTTGGTCTAAGTTCTAAAAAATATTACAGTTTCTGATAAGTTTTGACATTAATATTCAAGCCTCAACTGAGTACATTTTTATTAATTCTCTTAAAACATATTGTACTATTTATGAAAGCTAATTTAGAAAACTCCTAGGTATCCAGTCATCCCTCAACAGACACAGACTCAGCTACACACATTTATTTTGAGACTAAGCTGGTAATAGTTCAGTATCTTTCAAGCTCACTTTGGGCACAATTCAACTCTCCAATCCCATGGTATTAAATATTCCTGTATTTATGTAGTAGATTCAAAACAAACAATGATAGCAAGGTAATTGTAAAGGCAAAGAAATAGAATTTGAAATACTTTAATTTGACATTCTGTATAAGCACTTGAAGTTTTTGCTTTTTTGGAACTTTTGGAAAAAAATAATTCATTCACTCCAGTACCACTTACCTGTTGGAAAATACTGCAGAACATGGGTACAACAATAAAAAGTCTTTCCTAGGGCATTTGAAGCTATGCCCACAATAAAGACACAAAAGAAAATATGGCACAAAAGGATCGACTCAAATTTTATTCTCTCTTCCATGAATTTCTTCTGTTACTTTTATGGTGTAAAGCTTTAGGCGAAATCAGCCAGAAACAAAACTATTTGCCAACAACCAGAATCAGGCTTCAATCATATACAGTTGTATATGATTATCAAGCTTTATAACTGATTCTTTTAGATCAGCTTACCCATACCATATAAGGCCATTAAACATGCAAATATAAAAGTATAAGGAAATGGGTATTTTAAAAAGGATCACATTTTGAAGAACACCAAGAGAAACCACAAAAGATGGGGGTCTTACATTGCCAAAAGCAAATAAATAGAAATATATGAATCCCTCAATCATTTTCACCAAGAACTGGACATTATTCTAAAACCATGGGTCAAAAAAGTCAATGTCCTCTGTCATTCAGCCATTTTAATATAATTTTTGCAGAAAAATCCAAACTTTGTAAGTTTGGATATAGAGATTTCTGGTAAATTTTCTAGTTTAAATATTTCAGTGGAAATGTTTCTACTGAGAAATGTATGAAAGCTACCAGAAAAGTGCCTGAAGAAAAAACCAGACATAAACAGTACTGCCTTTCCTGGAATATTCTGACAGATATTTTCATGAATTTCCACAGAACTCAGCCTTATCTGTGACTTTTCCTAGCTATTTGCATATCTTTGGATCACATAAAAAAAACAAAATTAAGTGTAATAAAAAGTATTTTTCCATCAATTATAAGTAAATATAAGTTGACAAATTGTGTCTATACTATCCATTGAACATGAATATGCAAAGAAGATAAATTTGTCATTGACAAATTTGTAGAAGGCTGAAAAATAGAAACTGTTACTCAGTGCTGTTACTCAGTGGTAATTAGAAAGAGCTATATTATATACTATACTATATTGTACATTTTAGACTATATTATAGTATAATATACTATATTATATACATATATACATATGCTATATTATATACATATACTATATTATAATAATGAATATTATTCATTATAGTTTTAAAACAATGAAGGTATAAGGATTTTTCTTTTCACCATGAAACTACATTAGTATAATTAAAAGTATTGGGATGTTTGTGTGGCTAATGTTAGAATATTGGTTTTGGCTCAGGTCATTATCTCAGGGTCCTGAGATCAAGCCACACTCAGCAGGGAGTCAGCTTGGAATTCTGTCTCTCCCTCTCCTCCTCCCCACTACCTACCCACCCCCTGTTCTCTCTCTCTCAAATAAATAAATAAATCTTTAAAAAGTAATTAAAAGTATTAATCTATTACTTTTTCCTTTTGGTGCTACAATATTTGGTTTCTTTACTTATTTAATTGGCTAGCATGATTATATACACATACAACAAGA
Source organism: Lontra canadensis (assembly GCF_010015895.1). Classification (NCBI taxonomy): domain Eukaryota; kingdom Metazoa; phylum Chordata; class Mammalia; order Carnivora; family Mustelidae; genus Lontra; species Lontra canadensis. The sequence continues at coordinate 23,798,305 of NW_022631009.1, forward strand.
AATAAAATTTTTACTGTGTCTTTTTTCGATTATTATTCAGCTGAATAATTAGTTTAGTATACAGAAGAAAGAGATTTTTTAAAAAATGATCTCCTGTAAGTGATCACTCCTATAAGTGATTGTTTAAAAATGATCTCCTATAAGTGATCTCCTATAAGACATATACTATATACATCATCACTGGAGTGAGGTATAAAAAGAGAGTTGAAGAAAGTAGAACAGAACTGTGGATAGCCGTGTGCTCTGATTCAGATCATCACCCAAACGCTCATGGTCAAAGTCAGTGGTGGCTCCAAAATTTCTACATAGAAGGCACTTTCTTAGAAGGGGCCATCTGTTTGGACAGGAAGTCAGAAGTCTTATCTAAGGCTGAATTTTCTTAGCAAGGGCAGTTGTTTTACTTGCATGTTTATTTGGAGGCACTGGAAGTCAGGAGGAACAGGTGGAGAACAGGAGTCATAAGCTAGCCCTTCCTAATTGCCACTGAGTAACAGCATGGAGGTGTACTAACTGACTAACTGCACAGGACTGGAGATTGGGGAACCTGTGCAAAATCCAGTTACGTAAGCTAGTCATGGGATCACAGACAAGTTTTCACTCTCAGTCTCCTCATCTGAAAAATGAGGGGGTTGGCCTAGATGGTCTCTAAAGCCCCTGCCAACCATAACATTCAATGATTATGACTCATTTGCCATAGTAGTTTTAAACTATGGATGGCTCTAGATTTGTGCCAAACTTACAATGCATCAAAGTGAAGAGACAAACAGCCATGAGCCAGAGACTATGAGTTAATGGCCAAGTCACATTTGGACAACTGAGAAAGTATCAGGTTCCTGTTTAAGAGACCAGGTGTTTTACATAGTGTGTGTTGTTCTTCCATAAACGTTGGCTTCTTAGATCATGTCTACATTCACAAGTCCTTCTGTAAACTGTGTCACTATCAACTTGCAACAAACACTAAAGTTTTCTCTTTCTGTGTCACCTGGAACTCTTTTAATCCCAATGGACAAAATTTGGTAAAAGTAACTTTTAAAATTGCTGCATATCAATCTAGTTTATACAACAAATATTTCCATATGGGCAGGAGTCAGTTTTCTGGTATTTGGAGGATGGGCCAAATCTCGGAGTGGTCTTTTAAATCAAAAACCAAATGTGGGGTGAGCTCATTCACTGGAACTTTGTTAAGGAGAATTCATTTCACTTCCTTGGCATAAATTAAGCTGTAGTGAGCTAGTGAAAGATTCCACCACCTTTCACTGAGATGGTAAATTGAGCTCTGCAGGGGAGGTCAGAGAAAGACCTAGGTCCTCTGGAGAATGTGAAAGAAGTGGGACCCAGTGGGGTGTGTTGGTTTCCTGACTGGAAGCCAGGAGAATCAGAGTGGCCATGGTGAGACTGCAGGCCTACATCCTCCAGTGGGAGAAGAACTGGTGAGAATCTCTGGATCTCACCCAGGCTGCAGTGGAGGAAAGAAGAGAAGTGAGAGGACTGTCTTCAGGAGGAGGATACATGACTACCATCACTGCCCTCTTCTCCAAGTGGCGACACCCCCAGTTAAGGTCAAGAAAGAGCCTGCTGAAGGTGACTCTGTCCCTGGTGAGTGCAGGCTGGATTCTGGGGCCTAAAGGCAAGAAACAGTCTCTATTTTCAGCTCCTTTTCCCAGTGAACCCTTTGAACATGGCCATTCCATGGGGTTCCTTCTCAGACTTTTATGCATCTCAGAGTCCCCATTACTCACAGCAGTTCCCTCACTCCCATGTCTAAGTTAGGCACCACCTGTGTATTACCAAATCCTGGCACCACTCCTCAGCCCAGACCATTCTCCTGTGGAGAATAGGAGACCAACTCTCCTACCAAACATTCCTTAGATATCCCCAAATCCTATCTGAATCCAAACTACGTACCTCTACCTTCACACGTGCCCTGTTGTCCTCTCAGAAAATGGCATCCAGACACTCCCACTCACCTGCTTCAGAAACCTGAAAGTCAACCTCAATTTCCCTCACAACCCCAACCAATTAGTTTCAGCATCATATAGGGCTCGTTTCCTTGTAGTCTCAAATCTATTTTTCCCTTTCCTTTCCCACTGTCGCTGAATAGAGTTCCTCACATTTACCTGCAAACTCTCAATACTGCCTAATCTTGTTCCTTCCAGTTAGCCCTCCATGTCTTCACAGAATGAGCTTCCAAAATCGTAAATACAATCTGGTTGCTACCCTGCTTAAAACCCTTCAATGATGCCAAAACAAAGTCAAAAGGCAAATGACAAAATGGGAGGAAATATGTACAGCATGTGTGGTAAAGAGTTAAAACCCCTCACATACATGGATGCCCATATATTGGTGAGAAGAAACAGTGCAACAGAAGGATGGGCAGAGACTATAAGCAGGCCTTCCAACCACTAGGAAATGATCAATAAACCTTTGAAATCTTCATGAGCTCTAGTTGTCAAACAAACATAAACCAAAAGAAGAGTGAGATTCTATTTTTTCACCTATAAGAGTGGCAAAAGTGAAGAGGATTGAGAACATCTAGAACTCAGAGGGCATGTGGACTTACAGACTCATATATATTGCCACAAGCTTTATGAAGAATAGTTTGAAAGTATATAAATTTAAAAAGGGATAGAACCTTGGGACCAGGTATCCCAACTAGGTCTCTTTGCAATAAAAAGAGAAGCATCAATATGTAAGGATATCAGTATGAAAACAAAAACAAAACAAACAAACAAAAACAGAAACATACTCCTAAATACAGAGACCTTGTGGTTGCCAGAAGGGAAGGGTTGGGGGATGTGGGACATAGGTGAAGGGGCTTAAGAAGTATAAACTTCTAGTCATAAAATAAGTAAGTCACAGGGATAAAAAGCACAGCCTAGGGAATATAGTCAATAATACTGCAATAATTTTATATGGTGATAGATGCTACCTAGACTCATGATGGTGATCATTTCATAATGTACATAATCGTCAAATCACTATGTTACACACTTGAAATTAATATTGGAAGCCATCTATATATCAGTTAAAATTAAAAAAATTTTAAGTGTTTAGTACATACTATTTGTAACAGCAGAAAAACTGGAAACGATCTGAATGACCATCAATAGAGGAGCCAAAGTGCATTCATATTATGGAACAATATTATGCACTAATTTAAAAGAATGAATCAGATCTAAATATATTATTGTGAAAAGTATCCATAATGTATTCTTTAAAAGAAAAGCAGGCTATGAAGTAATATGCATAGCATTATTTTATATTTATAAAAACTAAGCAGTCATATATATTTGCATACAGTTACTTTAGAAGAAAGACATTAAAGGATATATACTATGGGGTAAATGGAGGTGAAGCCTAGAGGAAGAGATTTTCTTTCTTTAAAATACACCTCAGATTACTCATTTCTCCTTATCCCAGGATGCTGTTTATTTTCTTCATGGCATGCCATCATCACAGTCCATAATTAATTTCTTATGTTTACTTCTAAAATGAGTTTGATCTATCTCTTTCTGACAGAGTATAAATTTCTTCGAGGCCTAGACCCATATGCATCTTGTCCTTAGCACCACACAGGACCTGGCACTTTAGAATAATTATTAAATTGGTTTATTAACCATTCAGTGACTTTTGTAATTTAAAAAGAAATCAAAAAGTCAAACTCTATAATGGCATTTCCGTTTCTGGAATAAAAGCTCAGAACACATTCATCATCTGGTTCCTGGCTTCCTAGGAAGCCTCATCTCCCAGCTCCCCACACAGTGTCCCCCTACCCCCATTCTTCCCCAGGAGTTCTTCAAGGCTAAGATTCCTTGAGGGCAGGGACCATGTCTTATTGGCTTCTGGACCCTCATGCCTTATATAGTGGCCAACATGTTGTAGCTAATGACTGCCACAAATGCAGATGAGGGAGGGGGGACAACAACACAGCTTAGACCAGAAGTTGGGGATCCCCTTTTGAGAGTGGGCTGGGCTGCCAGTTACAAGCTCTGGGACATTGGGAAAATCACTTATAAAGTGAACATAACCACATTAACCCCTTTACAGAGTTATTAGGACACAATGAGATAGCAAGTAGGTATACTGTAAACTTCTAAGAACTATACAGATACTTGTGGAACATAACAAATAGCATGGAGGACAAGGGGAGATGGAGAGGAGAAGGGAGTTGAGGGAAATTGGAAGGGGAGGTGAACCATGAGAGACTATGGAGTCTGAAAAACAATCTGAGGGTTGTGAAGGGGCCGGGGGGGTGGGAGGTTGGGGGATCCAGGTGGTGGGTATTGGAGAGGGCATGGATTGCATGGAGCACTGGGTGTTGTGCAAAAACAATGAATACTGTTACGCTGAAAATAAATTTTTAAAAATTTTAAAATAAATAAATAAATAAAATCTTTAAAAAAAAAGAACTATACAGATACTGTTTTATTAACAGATCGACTAGATATCACATTTATTTCTCAAAATCGAATGTAATCTGTACCAGGTGCCACTGAATGGTGAGAAATTCAATTTCTGTTGTTACTGGTGTTCCCTTCCATTTCTCCTAGGATCATTCAGAGGTACCAAGGGACTTCCCCTGGTCCTCGCATTTGGAGAGAGCCCTCTCATCTTTGGTCCATACCACTCTGCAATTGTGTTTAAGTTCCAAGCTTCATAAAGACAGACAGCTCTGCACTTTGGGCCAAGCTGGGACATGTGGTTTTGCCCCAGCTAGGGGCTCTGGCATCTGGAGGCAGAGCTGCCCATGTAATCCATGAAGCCTTCCCTGCCAGAATCCTGGCAGCACTGTGAGGAGCCAGGATGCTGTTCATGGCCCAAGAGCCCACACTCGTCTCCAGCTTTGGTAATAGTTTTCCCTTTCCCAAATCACCCACCATCTCCACCCTGCCAGCATGCTTTCCTTTCTCTCTGAACAACTGTAGCATAATCCCTTCACAGAGGGGTCTCCAAGCAACTTCTAAGACCCCTGAGATGAGGGAACACAAATGGCTAGCTACTTTCTTGGAACCAAGATAAAGACAAAGTACAAATAGCCCTTGAAATTAGTCTGTCACTTTATTGTTACCAAAACAATAATCAGCGTAGAAGAATGATAGCTATCTACTGGCATGCAATTGACAACAGTTCCTATAAAACCTTTCCATTAAATGACTCCCAAAACTACAGCTTATGAATTTGAAAAGGACCCTTGAGAGGGCTCATCCAATTCAAAGCATAAGGTAACTCCTTCCAATATTCTTAACACCATCGTTATGGTAGAAAGAAAACACTACGTGCAAGTCTTACTAGACAGTTCTGTTCTTAAAATAAAGTTGAAATTCACTGAAGAAATCTGTTGTCTTGTGTGCTCTATTTTCCAAGGAAGGAACTCTGCTTTAGAAGTTTCCAGGAGACTTTACCCCTCCTTTATTCTTAACTTGTTGGACCAGCTGTTCTCTAAGAGATTGTGTGATAGGTCTCTGTAAGGGCCTATTTAGCCAGAGCGGCTCCATCTTGGTTGAACAGCCATTTTGTTGTTTATGCAGTAAAACTCAAACTGACCATGCCCCCCCCCCGCCCAGGGTACTTACTTAAAAGCAAGTCTGGGAAACTAGTAAAATATGGTCGACCAGTCCCAGATAACAGAGCCCAAATACAAGGGCGGGTCAGGCCAGGTGGATACATCCAATCACTATCTCCCTAAAAAAATGTGGGCCCCGCCTTTTGGGTGCCAATTCTGACCAAGGTAATAGGCTAGTTCAAATAGCTTCTATAGGGTGAATTGTAATTCAATTGGCCACCTGTGTGTGACCTAGCATGACTATGCAACTTTCTCTGTGTGTCGCAATCTCATTGGCCACCTGTGTGTGGCCAGGCTCAACCACATGGCCTTTGCTTTATAAAAGTTAGTCTGTGAGGCTGGGAGGGGTCGCTCTCTCTCTAAGAGGTGGTCCTGACTGGTCAGTTTGATTCTCGATGCTTGGCGTGAAATAAAGCTTTGCTTGACCTTCGCTTTGTATCAGTCTCGCTACTTTGATCACGGACCCTAACAGTCTCTGCTGTCTGTGAGCCGTGTTAACTTGTCAGTACTCCAAGAATTCTCAGTCAGGGTGCTGGCATTTTCAACAGAAGAGTCCCCTAATGAATGAATGAGCTATCCAGTGTCCCACCTGCCTTGGGATCTCATGCAAGGCCTTGCTACCTGCCATTATGCACTCTGTACTTTTTTCCATGACATTTCACCACTATTTTGACAGCCAAGGTTATTACTATTTCCCTTCACATTCAAGGTGCTTTCTTTCATGTTGCATCTCCTCACAGATTCAGGTAGGAAGTCGTGATACACAAGTGAGTCTAGATATCCTAGAACCAGATCTTAACTGATGCAAAGAAAATCTGGAAGCAGCCCCCTTGCCCACTGCCCAGTGTGTATGCTGCTCCTACAATGTCCAGCCATGTGATGTTGGCCAAGACACAAACTGGTCAAATATCAGATGCTTTGTCTTCAAATCAGGAGAGTAACTCCGCATAATCTTAAAGCACAGCAGCTCGACCAGAAGACTACATTATATTACGTATGATAATGTTTCCACATGTAGAATCTCATGAGATTCCTTCCAGTTTAAAAACCTAATATCCTGTTTGGGGGGTTTATTTTGTTTGGGTCTTAGTGTGCTCTTGACCAAAACAAAAATAATAATCCCTGCTTAAACCATGAGATTATTGAAAGAAGGAACAAATAAAATAAACCATGCAAACATATTTTGAAAACTACAAAGTTTTGACCAAATTAAGATACTGTTGTTGTTGTTTTTAATGACTAGGGGTCCTCTCTTTAAGGATTGACAAGCAAATAAAAATAAAAATAACCATAGTTATTTTCATATAACTGAATTTTAGCCTATTTGTCTTACTTACAAAATTGTTTCTTGGTCAAAAACTGTTTTTCTGGATTATCAAATAAAATAGTTAAGTAACTTTAGACAGCTCCATTGCCCCCACACAACTTTAGTCAAAGCTACAGAGAAGAAATGTGTTTTATTATTCTATTTTTTCCTGGATTATAGGATGGCCTAACTCTAAGATTTTCATCTGTGGTAAGGAAATACTTATAATCTATATCTTCTTACATCAACATATACACTTTATCATAATTACTTCCTCTAGTCTGAAATTTGGGTGCAAAATCAGGTGACATTCAGATCTGGACTATATTAAATACCTTTGGGTTTGATTGAGTTAGATTTGTAAACAAATGACTTTCCTAAAAACATGAAGTCATATAAAATCTTTTACTATTAATGCCTTGTTCTCTTCTGACACCATAAATAAACCTCATTTCCCCTCAAGGATTAGTGAGAAAAGCACATTTTGAAAAATCTCTCTTTCTGCAAAGATATTAGGTAATTGCTATCCACTGCCTTGCCCTTGCTTCTCTTTAGGTCCTAATGAAGAAAGTAAACAATGTTTCAAGTCAAGCATGTCTTGGAGCTCAGTATTTTAAGCAGACTTCTACTATCTTGGCATTTCTACAAAGTCTGTTACATGATTTACAATTAAACTGGCTGTGGTGAGGAGTTCAATCTCTACCAATGCCAGGCAAAATCAGCCTTGCAACATTTTAACTTTGCCTGCTATTACGTCTGACCCACTCTCCTTTCTAGCTTCCTATCATTTTTTTTGGCTACCATAAGAGCCTCCATTATGCTAGACTGAGCATTCTCTCTTCTCTCTTTTTTCTTTCAAAACACATTTATGGTGTCTGCTATGGGCAGCACACTGAGCCCATTTCTGTAAGATCTAGAAGGATCAGGAAAGATCAGCCCCCAAGTGGCACAGGGCAAATCTAATGCTCCTACAAGGTTAAAACTAATGAGAGATACAAATTGTGAAATGGTATTTGCAACATGGAAGGCTTCTTGGAAGAGTGGTCTTTTAAACTGAAGAGTGAAAGATCAACAGAATTCAGACATGTTGTGATGGAGAAGGGAGCCCAGACAAAGGGAACAGGTGTGGGCAAAGGCAAGGAGTTGAGAAAATACCCTAACATGTATACAGCCTGGAGCAATTCAGGTTGGCTAAATCATTAGGCCCCCAAAAGGAAGTCGTGCAAATTATGGTTAGAAAGGTAGTTACTAGGTCCTGGGTATTTGTGGTTAGTATTATGATCATGCTGGGTTACTAAACAACTTAGAAATTTCTTCTCTCCCCTATTAACTGCTAGATTAGGCCTCTATGCTAGGTGGAGGAAAGAAAGTAGACAAAAAAGAAAACAAAGAATAAACAAGTCATGGTCCTACCCCTCAGGGAATTTAATAAAGGGGAGATACATGCAGAGATCTTTAAAGCATAAGGTGTTACAACAGCTATGGCCCCATTCTCCAGTATGGATCTCTGAAATGATATGAAAATACAATGTTTCTAAATGACCCACTCTCCTTTCTAGCTTTTTAGCATTTTCTAAATGCTAAAACTCACCCAATTTTCTAAAAAGAATGCATCTGTCCCCAATAGAGGAACACTACATGACATTTATTCTGTGTATTTCATTAGCAAGATCCCATTCTTTTTTACTTTCTCTCTCATGCCTATATGTGCCAGACAGATTTTTTAAAATGTAAAAAAAAAAAAAAAAAGCAAACTAATTAGGTTTGAAATTAAATTGAAAACAGATGAAATTAAACTGAAATTAGTGGGAACTAATTTAATGAATTAGCTTGAAAATAGTAAGGTTTCTGATAAAATAAAGCTTTAACTTGAGATAATTATAGATTCATACACAGTTGTGAGAAATGATACAAATTATACAATTATCCTATATACACTTTACTGGGTTTTCCACAAAGGTAGCATCTTGAGAGACTATTTTATAACATTATAACATCACAACCACAGTGCTGACATTGATAGAGTCAGGATACAGAACATTTCCATCACCACAAGCGTCCCTCAAGTCACCTTTTTATAATTTCAACTACTTCCTGCTCTCACCTTCTCCTGAGTCTCTGGCAATCCCTAGTCTGTTCTCCATTTCCAAAATTTTGTCATTTCACAAATGTTATAGAAACAGAATCACAGAAAGGGCACCTGGGTGACTCAGCCAGTTGAGCATCCAACTCTTGGTTTCAGGGTCATGAAATTGAGCCCTGTGTTGGGCTCCATGCTCCATGGGGAGTCAGCTTGTCCTTCTCCCTCTTCCTCTGCCCCCCTGCTTGTGCATGCCCATGCACTCTCTCTCTCTCAAACAAATAAATAAAATAAAATAAAATAAAATAAAATAAAATCACACAGTATATAAACTTTCTAGATTGTTTTTCTCCCCTCACTCTGGATTATTTTCTGGAGAGTTATCAATATTGTTACATTTATCAATATTTTATTCTTTTTTACTGCTGAGTACTATTCCATGGTAGGAATTTACCACAGTTGGTTTAACCATTCATCCATATAAACATATCTGTATTGTTTCAAAATTTTGGCTGTTATGAATAGAGCTGCTATAAACATTCATGTATATGTTTTTGTATAACCAAAATATTTCATTTCTCTGGGATAAATGCCCAGGAGTGCAATTACTGGGTTCTATGCTAGTTACACGTTTTGATTTTTGAGAAACTGCCAAACTGTTTTCCAGAATGGCTATACCATTTTACATTCCTGACAGCAATGTATGGGTGTGCCAATTTCTCTGTACTTTTGTCAGCATTTGATGTCACTATTTTTTATTTTACCCTTTTAACATGTTTGTAGTAATATCTCATTATAGTTTTAATTTGCATTTTAACCATATTTCAGTGTGTTTCTTTGCCATCTGTGTATCCTCTTTGATAAATGTTTCTTTATGTCTTTTGCTCATTCCCCAATTGAATTTTATTTTTGTTTGATGTTTTGGTGTTTGTTTTTTTTTTTAACTGCTGAGTTCTCCTTCATACATTCTAGTTACTACTCTTTTGTAAGGAATGTAGTTTGAAAGTATTTTCAGCCAGTTTGTAGCTTGTCTTTCATTCTCTTAGTCTTCCACAGAACATCAGGCTTTTTTTATGTAGTCTAATTTATCCAATTTGCTATTTATAGATCATGCTTTTGGTGTCAAACCTAAGGACTTTTTGCCTAGCTCTAGTTTTCAGAGGTTTTTTTTCCTTGTTTGTTTCCAAGATTATTATAGATTTATATTTATATTTTTGAGTTAATTTTTATATAAAATATAAGGCCCAGGGGGGGTTCATTTTTTTGTGTCTGGATATCTACTTGCTCTGATACAATTTGTTTTTGCACCTTTATCAAAAACTAGTTGGGAATATTTATGGGTGTCTACTTTTGGGTTCTCTATATTGTCATGTTTATTGATGTGTTTATCCCACTCATATCACACAGTCTTGATTACTGTATTATACAATTAGTCTTGAAAATGGGTAGATTGATTCCTCCCACGGTATTCTTCTTTTCAAATATATAAGCTATTCTAGTCCCTCTGCCTTTCCACACAATTTTTGACTAATCTTTTCTACATCTTCAAAAATTATGTTGGGATTGCATTAAAATTCAATGTCTGAATTAATTAAAATTAATTGCATTAAAATTCAATGTCTGACGTCTTTAGTATGTTAGCTCTTCCAATCCATGAACATACAACATCTCCATTTATTTAGACCTTCTTTTACTTTTTTCATCAATGTTTTGTACTTGTCAGTCTGTAACTCCTGTATATGTTCTGTTAGGTTTACCACCAAGTATTTTTTCAGCAACTGTAAAAGATATTGTACTTTTAATTCCAGTGTCTGTATGTTCATTGCTACTGCACTGAAATATGATTTGTGTGTGTGTGTGTGTGTGTGTATCTTGTTTCCTATGACTTTACTAAACTTAGTAAGTTCTAGGAGTTTGTTTGTTTGTGGTTTTTTTTTGCAGATTCTTTTGAACTCTCTACATAGACAATCATATCATCTGCAAATTGGGGCAATGATACTTCTTCTTTCCCAATTGGTGTGCTTTTTTAGTTCCTTTTCTTGTCTTATTGCACTAACTAGGACTTCCGGGGCTCTCTTGAATAAAAGTGGGAAGAGCAATCATCCTTGTCTTGTTCCTGATCTGTTGTGCAAAGTATTCAGTTTTTCACCATTAAGTATAATGTTAGCTATAGGTTTTTGTAAATGTTCTTTATCAATTTGAAGAAGTTCCCTGCTATTCTATTTTTCTGGGCATTTTTATCATGAATGTTTTTATTTGTTAACATCACATGTGCTGAACAAAATCCATCTGCAGGATATTTTCAGCCTTTATGCCAGCATCTTGCAATCTCTACAATGAGTTTTTCCAGATCTTGATTTTTCCCAAACACTTCAAAGTAAGAGGGAAAAATAGAATGAAAGCAGCTAGTAAATGCACAATAGGCTAATAATCTTCATTAACCTTCTTAAATTATTGTGGTTTTGTCCATGTTTATTTAAAGTTCCACCCAGCTGAGACTATCTCCTATGTTCAAACAGCAGCATCTTCCCTTTCCTTTTATTATTTTTTAATTAATTAATTAATTTCAAATAGAGTGTATGTGAGTACACATTAGCGGGGGAGGGAGAGAGAGAGAATCATAAGCAAGCTCCGAACTCAGCACGAAGCCCAATGCAGGGCTAGATCCCACCGCCTGAGATCACAACCTCAGCTGAAATCAAGAGTCAGATGCTTAACCATCTGAGTCGTCCGGGCACCCTCAGCATCTCCCTTCTAAGATGGCCATCTCATGCTAATCCCAGGGACAACATTCCCATCTGATAAATGGTATCATGGAAATAACAGATTTTTATTCTTCTCCCTCTTAGTTCTCCCCCCCACACAAACACACCATCCTTGGCCTTTTGTTGTCAAAGGACTTAGACCTTGGCCAAGACTTTAGTAAGGCTCTTAATGGTCACTCCTCACAAGGTCTCCAAATTGAAATGCATAAATTCAAATTAATAAGGAAATTAAATACAAGGAATCTTAGCCAAGAATAGACTAAACTGAGAAAGACTAAAATATGATACAAACTAGAAATGGGGAAGAGAAACAGAGGACTAAGAAAAGATTGTTTATGGGATAATTGCTCTTTTTCTCAGTATGTTTTCTGAATGAATCCACCTTAAAGTAAAGCCATCTGAAAATACCAAAGACCTATCTCAAAACTGAAATCCTATGAAAACAGAAAATATATGCTAATTCTTAACTTAGTCTATGTATTATTCTTGAGCTTCAGTTAAAGTTCTATGGACTCCAGGTAAAGGGTTGTATAAGACAAGGAGTATCCTCTCAAAACTAACATATTTAGAGAATTTATAATCAAGTGAGAGAGTCATTCTCTCCAAGACTTCCCTTTAAGGACACAGATTTGGTGTTTACTTTCGTCTGTAAGAATCAAGACCAGAGTGAATACCCTTGGTCACCTCTCAACATCAGGTTTTGCCATTACTTAAGTGAGTCCTACCATCCACCCATTCAACAATTTAATCTTTCCCATTACAGCATGTAATTATAATTAAGTCTTTCTGAACTGCATTTTGAACTCTCTATTCTGAGGCAAGCAATCTTTGTCAATTTATCCTAACTTTTTAAAAAAACTTCTATCCTAAGTGGTACAGATTGAGTAATTCTTCTGATCTCATAGGGCCATGGGTCTTGGTAATGCCATGTCCATTTCAGTTCGATTAACTCCGAATGAAGGAGAGAGTTCTGCTTTGGATACTTGGCAATGTAACCATAAACAGAAGACTAATCTTTCAATAATACAAGTTTAAGAAAATAAGAGGTGACTGGAACTCTGTTGTAATGAAATTGCCCGTGCATGGCAGATTCAGGAAGGGTTTTTTTCTTCTGGGAAAGCTGGGAGAGCCACACCACCTCTACCCAATGAAAGTAATTGAGTGAATGATTTCACTTGTTTCTTCTTTGGACCGAATTAGGTCGTGGCCATCTGTGGAGTGTGCTAAATACCTTAGGGGAAGAAGGCTGTTTTCTCATGTCATTTATGTAATGGCTGTGTTGTCACTTGCCACCTTTGAGCAAAATCAATATGTAGCAGAAGTTGGGCCAGGTTTTCCACAGCTGAAGTAAAGTAGGGAATTGGGGCAATTGTTCAGTTAAATTGAGCACATTTTTAAAAAGCAACACTTTACTTCAAATTACTCAAATGCTTCAGGGAACATTTCTAATTGCCCTGGACTAACACTTTTCTTCAGCTATTGACATCTGGCCACCAAGCCTCTTGCTGGAGCCACAACCAAATATAAATGGGTGAAGAGTTTTTAGGGGGGGTGCATTCTCTCCAAATATTGGAAGAGTGGTCAGGAATAAGGATTTGACTGTTCTGCATGAAACTGAAAGACAGAATTAGGATGACACTGGGCAAGATCTACCAAGGAGGCAGGGTTAAGCTCAGTTGAAAGGAGTTCCAAATTTTCCAATGATAAAATGGGCATTCTTGGGAAGTATTAAGTTGTCTGTAGCTGGAAATGTTCAAGGAAAGGATTGAATCAGTGTTTCTCAAACTGTGGGTCACAACTGACTAGAGTTATGAAATCAATTTATGAGTTATGACCAGCATTTTTAAGAAACTGGAAAGCACTGGAATGAAATAGGATGGGATGGAACAGAAGAGAATAAGAAATATACAGCACTGCAATAGAAATTAGTATTGCTTTGTGAAACTTTAATTACTTTTGTGAGTGTGTGTACACACATATAGACATTTGTACTGGGTCACAACATAAAATGTGGTTTTAGTGTGGACTATAGTCTAAAATGTTGAAAAAATACTGGATTAGACATCTAGCTGAGGGGATGTAAGTATTGGACAGGAGTGATTGAACTACGTGACTATTAAGACCTAGTTCAAAAAGGAAAGCCAACCAGTTAAAAGGGTCTCAATCTCCATAAGTTAAAAAGAAATAAGTTCTCTAAAAATATGTAACTGTTCTAATCCCAAGCCTGGAAAAAATTCCCCCCACCCTGAGTCTTCATAGAGAAAACACTATATAAGGTATTGTTTAATATGTTATTACAATAAACACAATGACAATTTTCATAGGACTTTTTTTTATGATGTCCCAAAATATGAGTTCATGGCATCATACCAAAGCAACGGTCAGAAATCAGGTCTAGGGGCACCTGGGTGGCTCAGTGAGTTAAGCATCTACCATCAGCTCAGGTCATGATCCCAGGGTCCTGGGATCAAGCCTCACATAGGGTTCCCTGCTCAGCAGGGAACTTTGCCTCTCCCTCTCCATCTGCCTCTCCACCTGCTCATGGTCTCTCTCACTCTCTCTCAAATATATAAATAAAGTTTTTTAAAAAAAAAGAAATCAGGTCTAAAGAAAGCCAATACTGATGCATCCAGTACAACTATTCAAGTGATCTGATTTATTAAAGGGCAGATATAAGCTTGAATTTGCTGATCTACAACGTAGTTAAGATCATACCATCAGGGAAAACATGTTAAGTGACCAGCAAATCATATTAATGGGCAAACAATGGCTGCCTCTCTGCCTGTTCTAGAAAAGTCTTATGCCTTTTCATTTAGAGCTTTCAACATGTATCAAATTATATTATTGATAATTGTTTGGACAGGTTTTTCTATCTTTCCCTCTCTTTCACCACCATCACATAGAGTAAGCTCCTAAAGGATATAGTAAGGACATTATGTATTTCACTCTCTCAAGCCAGCATAATACATAGAATGCAGTAGGTGCTCAGTAAATGCTTAATGAATAAAAGAAATAACCTACAATGACATCCAAGAGAATCCAACTGTCTGGGGTGACAGGATGAATAATAACCAAGAGAAAAGAGAAGACTTGAGTTCAGGGAGTTTTGCATTCAATAAAGCTAGAGATTTCTCTGACAATTCAAGGAGTGCAAGCTCAATTTAGACATAGAAAGAATAAAAGTACTTTGTTTCCAGATTCCATTCTCTAAGATCTCAAGAGAGACATGAACTCCTAAGGGTCACCTCTTTGTCTAGATTTTGTATCATTCTAATATACTTGTATACATTTTTATATGCTTTAGGAATTTCTGTTGCTCTTAAACAACTAGTATCAGAATAAAGTTCTACCCAGAACATTCAGGAGGGAGTTAAGGTAAAAGAGGTATGTAGAGAAAGGACAGGGAAGGAGAGGGACTTTATCTAGTAAAGAAGATCAAAAGTTCCTTCAAGAACTGTTGGCAGGGAAGACCATGCTGCTCCAGTAGAAAGAGTATTTCTCAGTTTTGTAAACCAGCCAGCTCCCTGTGTCCCTTTAAGGCATTAAAATCAAATATGTTCCAATGAGGGAGTGGTTTCTAGTCATTAGAAAAAAGGACTCAGAGCCAGATTTTTTACATTTTCATTCTTGGCTTTGCCACACAATCTCACTGTAGCCCTGGCAAACTTTTCCTCTTGCCATTTTGAGGCCTCTCTTGACACATCTGTGAAATGTATGTGTCAGAGTGTGTAAGGGGTGAATGACATCAAACTGCAAATGGGAACCACGGTTCCAGTGGAGAAATGGTCAAGGCATTAATGAACATCATATTCAAATGAAGAAGTGAGTGTTTGAAAATGACAGGAGAGATCATTAGAATCCAAGTAGCATATACTGTTCTACAAAATAGGATAGCACTATTCATTCATTCATATAGGAGAGCTCCAGGCAAGATACAAAACCAGGTTAATATAAAAACACAAAACTTACACAGAGCACCAAAAGACACCAGAATTTAAGATCCTCAGTGTCCACCTATAGCTGTCATTGTTTCTGTCTTTTGAAATGACCTACAATTTTTTTTTTTTTAATTTAGATTGGGAAAGACCACTTGAGGTCATTAAGTTTAGCCTTTCTGCCGAAATACGAATCTTCACCCACAGTCTTCTTGCAGGTAGTCATTCAAAGTCTATGTAAATTTCCCAGGATGACAGACTTTTTGGTACCAAAACTAGAATGATCAGTTGTCTTAATTAAGAAAATAGAGATGATTATCATATGGTTTCACTTACTTGTGGAGCATAAAGAATAACATGGAGGACATTGGGAGATGGAGAGGAGAAGTGAATTGGAGGAAATTAGAGGGGGAGACAAACCATGAGAGACTGTGGACTCTGAGAAACAAACTGAGGGTTTGGGGGGAGGAGTTGGGTGAGCCTGGTGGTGGGTATTAAGGAGGGCATGTATTGCATGGAGCACTGGGTGTGGTGCATAAACAATGCACTGAAAAGAAATAATGTAAAATAAAATTTAAAAAAAAAAGAAAAGAAAATAGAGATGAAATTACCAAAAGGTTCAAGAGGATTCCATATATTTACTCTCCCATCAGACAACTATCTTCTTGGACAGTATGTCTTTTAGCTAAGTATTCTCTCTCAGATTAGAGGATTGAAGGAAATCGTGGGGCTGTGTCTTAACATAACTGGCTCTTCCAGGATTACATTTCTTAAGTCATTTTTATACAACCTTCCTTGGATAAAACTACTTTAGTGTTCTAGAGGGACAACAATAAAGGATACCCTGATTTAGTCAATGAAGATCACATAAGAATATCATACTATAGACAATGATGTGTCCTCACATAAAAACACTTGTAACCCAGATTAACAGTAAAATAGTCGACCTGGAGAACTCAAACAGGAAAAAAATAGATAAGAGGGCCTTGGTGTGTCTTTGAAATGGCATTCTCAAGTTAGAAAACTCCAACTGAGCAATTCCATCTTCAAAAAGTACTAAATCTTCCTGTAATAGAAGAACTAGTATCCATTAAAGTACCCCCACTGCTGTTTGAGGGAATTATAATCCTAGATTTGTTCAGAAACTCTTTGTTCCATAAGGTAAAAGAGCCCCACGGATAGATCCTGAGAATCACAGAAGCAAGCTAGTGCAGTTCAGCCTGGGAGCTGGTTGCTTAGGGAATGATGTTAAAATTAGAGGGATTCTATAAGAATGTTCTGATAAGGAATGAGAGCGATACTAAAAATGAAAGAAGAAGGAACCTAGGAAAATAGGGGAGTTCATATATGGGGACCTTCAACTCTATAGGTGTAAAAGTCATAAAACCATATATAACAGCCATTTAGAAATCCATTAAACAGTTATAGAGTCAAGGTTCCCAGAGTGAACAATATCTATTTTCCCTGAGGGGAGGAAGGATCTGAGTTCCTGGTTTCTTGCCTGAAAAACTAATGTGGGGAGGAAGTAGGAAGAGAAGATAAACACACGTAGGGATTCATGTACAAGGAAATACGAACTTGCTCTGACTTGTGAGCAGCTTTAGTTTGCAGAAAAGCCATCAAGGTGCAGCTTCTCCCTTAACAACTCATTTTCCTACAGGGTTAAAAGTAAGAAAGCCATTCAGCATGAATTTTTTTTTTTTTAATCTCAAATTCTATCTGCAAATACAAATTGGCCGTTTAGCACCAACAGACTTGCAAGGACTCCATTTGGAATAATGATAAAGTTCAAAAGGTTAATCAAGTTATTAACATTTTAAAAGAAGGGAAATTTTCTTTCCCAGATGGCTTAACAGGTGACTCCTATAAATTACACAGTACATTACAGCGGGCATCCGCTAGCCTGGTTATAGTAGAGAGTCTGTCAACATTTCCATTAGAAAGCCCTATTTTCAGAGTTTATAACTCAGCCATAAAACTCTGCTCCAAGCTGAGCCTTGGCTTTCTAGTTGAATTCTCAGCCCAGCGGCAAGCTCTTTTCTTTTCTTTTTTCTCCTTCATCTTCTCCATCCCCATCCACTCCTCTGTCCCCCTCCTCCTCTTTTCCATGACAAAAAAAAAAAAATTTTTTTTAATCGTTGCTCTAAATTAACTAAGTTAGAGGAGGATTTGTGCATAGGGAAGTCTTTCAACCACTTCATATTCAAGGACATCTTTTTTAATGCTCAAGTATTGAGATTTTTTTTTTTTCCAGAAACTGTTAGGAATCATGTTTCTAATCAAGGCCTGTGTTGCAGTTCTTCGAGCCATAATGAAGATGTGTAAGCCATTAGCATTCGAGTCGGGGAAGGTTTTCAGGAGAGAGGATTTTATCTTAAAAATGTTTCACCTTGTTTCTTGAATTCCAAATGTCTACATTTAATTCCGTCCCCTAAAGGTAACAGCAATGGCATATATCCCGTTATTTCATCAACATGTGCACAGGGCTTTGGAGAACACAGCCTCAGCACAGCAACTTCCAGATGGCCAGTATGTGTGTTTACAGGCCACCAGGATGGAGAGGAGACAACATGCAAAACACTAAGTGACAAAGAAGGTGCACAAGTGACAAGCGGAGGTCTGCTGTTCCAAGTCTGGTCAGTCACAGCCTGGGGAGTTTTTATGGCCTATTCAGGGCTGTGGCGCAGACTAAACAAAGTTTCTTTTACTTTCACCATGACATCCTTGAAGACCAGGCCAGAAGGTGGGGAAGACGAAAGCACACAGCCAACTCTGCTCGAAGGAGAGACTGCAGCTTCACTGTGAAAGCTCTGTGGCAGACCTTGGAGCTTCATGCCCAGGGCCACCCCCACCAAAACTCTATCTCAGACAGAAAGTTAAGCCACACAGGAATTTCTCTGCTAATGCAGGAGAGGGAGGGGGAAGTTCCAGGAATGTGACTGAAACACTCTCAGAGGAACAAGAACAGAGCAGGTCAGAGTGGCACTTGAACAGTTCTCCCAAGACCCAGACCAAGGAGGGTGTATCTGAAAACGATTCAGAGAGAAGGTGGTCTTTCTCGTCATGTCAGCATCTGTCTTGATGCCAACTGAGCAGCTCCTAAAATTAGGCATGACCTCCCACCTGGAGGGGAGATTGCCCAGGGGCAAAGGGTAGCTCATTTCCCTCTTTACCCAGGCAGAGGCCTATCAACCTCCTCCCACATCAAAATAGGAGACTGCAGCTGTTGGATTGTCCAGGGAGTAGCATTTTGGCTTGAGAAATGTTCCGATGGAAGGTGCTAAGATTTATCTACTGAGTTCGCCCCAGGCACATCTGTTGAAGAGCCTCACTCACATATCCACTTCTCCCAGCCGATCGCCTTCTCATATGTTTTTCATTTTTTTTTTTTTTTTTGTTAATATGCTTGCTCATTAGCAAAGGTATTTGGCTTGGAGGAAAACCGTACCCCTTTACAGCTCATCTTTTCCTCCTCTTGAGTCCCATACTCATGTCATAATATTTGAGTTTGTGATATACATCACCATCATTTCCATAGCCAATGGAAACAGCACCCCCTGTGAAAACAGGATTTGCGATTCAATGAAAGAAAAAGAACTGAAAAGAACTTCAGAGAACAGCTGGACCAGCCTCCTGCCATAGACAGGTACATAGTGAGGCAGTCCAAGGACTGTTTTCGATCAGCACACTCCACTCACACGCAGAGCACACCCCTCCTCACTGCTCTGGAACTAGGTGTCTGACCGTGTCTCTGCTGCACAAACTAGCCAAGAGCTTCAGATGGCAAGAACTGCGTCTTGGCCGTCATTTTCCCTTGAGCATCTTAGCTGATGGCTGAGAATCGTGGGTACTTCAGTGAGTTTGGTGAATGACGCAGATGCTGTATGTTGAGCCTGTAATCAGCTTTACAGCCAAGATCAGCTTATGATGTGTCTAAGCATCCTCTGCCATAACTGAAAGATACTGAAACTCTGATTTTCTATATGAAAGAAGTAAATTGTTCAAGGATATCCACAAAATAATTATTCATTTTAATGCCTGAGATAACTTACTGATTCACCACCTCATTCTTTTATTGTTCTTCTTAAGACCCGGCAAATTCATCTTCATAACAATTCACTTTCTGCTAGGACATTCCCAATGTACCCTTTTAAGTATTAAATTCTATTGTAGTGGGGCTATATGAAAAAGCTTATTGGAAAAAAAAAAAAAAAGAAGAAAAAATTAAAAGTAACACCATGAAAAGGTAGAAGTGTAACATCTTTTTGTTTTATTCCAGTGAACTTGTTTTATGTTTTGAACGAACTGGAAATCATAATCAAATTAATGTAAAGCAGAAGCGATTAGTGTTGGGGGCTAGGGAGGAAGTTTTACTATAATAAAATCTATTTCATCTAAAAAAAAATTCTAATTGTAACTCAAAGCACTGAGTGATGATTCTGTAAGCCTCAATTCTAGTCTGGCCATCACTTGCTGAGTGACCCTCACCAGGACACACAACTGCTCTGGGACTGTTTTCCTCATTCATAAGATCCATGACCGCCTCACAAGGGTCATTGTAAGGAATAAATAAAATAATGCACGCAAATGTTTGTGAAATTCTTAATTGTATACAAGCGGCAATTATGTGTGTTACTAAAATTATTCAGGTAAGGGTGTTCCCAGTGCCTAACTCAGTGGACTGCTTGCCAACTTGGTGGTTACCAGCCCGGAATGATGGTTTCCAGTAACAATCTCACATTTGTTAAAGAAAACTAGAGCCAGACAGTAAAGCAGCAAAAATAGATTTCATTCAGAAACTATTGCAATAGGGTCAAAGAGACCTCAGTAGAGAACTGGGCTTAATTCCGAATACAAGAGAAACAAGTGGGGATTTATAGCCAAGGAGGGGGTTGGTGAATGGAAAATTACTAAGAGAAGATACCAAGGGTAGGGGGAGTTCTTGTTTATCTGACTTAAAGGGATTCTTGCTGAAGGCAGGCCCATATCAAAGATGGGGGATTCTCTCTAGACTGAATTAGCAAGGTTCTTGCTGACTTGGGCTGTGTAGACCACACAAGGACTACAAGGGTTGAGGTAGGGACAGGGACCAGGTCAAGGCCTAATGGAGAAGAGGGCTGAGGGAAGCCTAACTGAAGTTTGGTCAAGAACAGAGTTTTGTCACATTACTGAGTAATAGTCAGTTTTAGCCTGTGGTTCTCCTCGCGTGTCTGCTTTTGACTATACATGTGTCACTTGTCACCATTCTCCTTTTTTTAAATATATATGTATCTGCTTCCTGGGCCCTAGTTTAGGCATCAGATACAGATGAGAAAGCAAGCCACGGATTGAAATAAATGTAAATATGTAGGTTCTGATTTATAGACTGAGAACATTCCAAAGTTAACTTTCTTTAAAGGAGAAGCCACCTCTCTTACTTCTTCTCCTTCAGTTTTCCCTCCCTTCCCCTATAGTCCTCTGCAAATAAGAGAGGGAGAAAAACCATATAGGACTCTTGACTCGGGGAAACAAATTGAGGGTTATGGAAAGGGAGGTGGGTGGGGGATGGGGTAATTCGGTGATGGGCAACAAGGAGGGCATGTGATATGATGAGCACTGGGTGTTTTATATAACTAATGAATCAGTGAACACTATATCAAAAAAAAGAAAAGCCACTTGAAGTATTTTTTTCACCCCAATAAATGATGAATTTTCTGTAATAAATTTTTTTTCCCTTTCAGTAAAGTATAATCTGTCCCCTAACCCCACCAACTTCAGCAAAAATGACAACTGACCAGATACAAATGGAAATTTTTATTTGCTGACCCTTGTATGTCATCACAAAATTCCATTGTAACCCAGACTCCTCATTATCTGATTGGAGCCTCTGAGTTTCTTTTAGACCAATTTCATAGATAGACCCGGTATGTGTCCAAGAGCCCTGGAGCTAGCCATTCATCAGACTGACAGATGCAGATACACTGACAATCAACCTTTTAGCCAAATGACCGTATACTTTTTGGCACTACCGCTTTCAGGCTTTTTAACCCAAGAGCCCTAGAAAGCTTTGACCATCTTTCTGTTCCTTTCCTGCCACTTCGATCGAAGAGGCAATTTTCTTCTTCTCTGTCCATCACATATCAGTTAGATTATGAAGAATACTTTCTCCTCTTTTACCTCATATATCCCAAATCATTCTTCTGCCTCCTCTTTTCCCTTCATTAAGTATGCACTTCCTGGACTCATTTTCACTTTACATTGGTCTCTTGGGGTTTTTTGTCCGGATCTGGGATTCTGCATATGGCTGCAGCTCCCTGCCCTCCTTCACAATCCTAATTGGATCAATGACGAGGATAAGATCCATAAGTGGGCTGGGGGTTTGCTAAAGGTGTTTTTAGTCCTGACAACCCACAGGAAGAAGCAAGAAGCCCAGAGGCCATAAGTGAATTGATCATGTAAGGTATGACCTACTGCTAGACAGTTTAAGGAACTTGCTTTCTGATTCCAAATTCTGTATTCTTTCTGCTAAACTAAATAGATTTGCTGTCCCATTCATCTTCCTTTTTTCCATTTCCATTCTTCTTCCCATGTTTCATTCACTACCAATTTTAAATCAACAATGTAAGTATTCAACCCCTTAACTTCCCCTTTCCTCCATTTTTATCCTCACCCTTCACCGTACCATTCCCCAAAGCCTGCATTTCCTTCCCTAGGGTTAATATAGTCCCAAAGATTTATCCTGCCTTGAGAAATCAATGGACAAACAAAATGAAATCTGGGGCAGATAGCAGATCCAAGTTTTGGGAGCTGTGAAACATAATACATTTTGAGAGATACATTTAAGAGAAATAATCCAAAATTACTAATATGAAACTAGGCATATAATTATTTATTTAGAATGAGAAAAGAAATTAGAACCACAAATTTTAAAAGCTAACAAAAATCACAAAATCCAGAAAGTCACCAAAATATTTTTAACTGACTGACACATCTGTGTATTTTTTTTTCTACATCTTTTGGCTGTTACTCAGCTACCTCTTCTTTTGATAAGAACACTGTGATAGAGTTGAGAGGCCAGATATGGACCCTCAACTCTATGGTCAGTTAATCTTCGACAAAACAGGGAAAAATATACAGTGGAAAAAAGACAGTCTCTTCAATAAATGGTGCTAGGAAAACTGGGCAGCTATATGTAGAAGAATGAAACTCGACCATTCTCTTACACCGTACACAAAGATAAACTCAAAATGGATAAAAGACCTCAACGTGAGACAGGAATCCATCAGAATCCTAGAGGAGAACATAGGCAGTAATCTCTTCGATATCAGCCACAGCAACTTCTTTCAAGATATGTCTCCAAAGGCAAAGGAAACAAAAGCCAAAATAAACTTTTGGGACTTCATCAAAATCAAAAGCTTCTGCACAGCAAAGGGAACAGTCAAGAAAACAAAGAGGCAACCCACGGAATGGGAAAAGATATTTGCAGATGACAGTACAGACAAAAGATTGATATCCAGGATCTATAAAGAACTCCTCAAACTCAACACACACAAAACAGATAATTATATCAAAAAATGGGCAGAAGATATGAACAGACACTTCTCCAATGAAGACATACAAATGGCTATCAGACACATGAAAAAATGTTCATCATCACTAGCCATCAGGGAGATTCAAATTAAAACCACATTGAGATATCACCTTACACCAGTTAGAATGGCCAAAATTAGCAAGACAGGAAACAACTGTGTTGGAGGGGATGTGGAGAAAGGGGAACCCTCTTATACTGTTGGTGGGAAGGCAAGTTGGTGCAGGCTCTTTGGAGAACAGTGTGGAGATTCCTCAAGAAATTAAAAATAGAACTTCCCTATGACCCTGCAATTGCACTACTGGGTGTTTACCCCAAAGATACAGATGTAGTGAAAAGAAGGGCCATCTGTACCCCAATGTTTATAGCAGTAATGGCCACGGTTGCCAAACTGTGGAAAGAACCAAGATGCCCTTCAACGGACGAATGGATAAGGAAGATGTGGTCCATATACACTATGGAGTATTATGCCTCCATCAGAAAGGATGAATACCCAACTTTTGTAGCAACATGGATGGGACTGGAAGAGATTATGCTGAGTGAAATAAGTCAAGCAGAGAGAGTCAATTATATGGTTTCACTTATTTGTGGAGCATAACAAATAGCATGGAGGACATGGGGTGTTAGGAGAAGGGAGTTGGGGGAAATTGGAAGGGGAGGTGAGCAATGAGAGACTATGGACTCTGAAAAACAATCTGAAGGGTTTGAAGAGGTGAGGGGTGGGAGGTTGGGGGAACCAGGTGGTGGGTATTAGAGAGGGCACGGATTGCATGGAGCACTGGGTGTGGTACAAAAACAATGAATACTGTTATGCTGAAAATAAATTAAAAAAATGTTTATAAAAAAAAAAGAACACTGTGATATTTGCAATATAGAAATTGCTTTTAAAGATTTATTTATTTTAGAGAGAGTCATAGAAAGTATGAGTGGGGGTGGGAAGCAGAAGGAGAGGAAGAGGGAGAGAAGCAGACTCCCCATAAAGCCTGATGCAGAGCTCAATTTCAGGACCCTGAGATCATGACCTGAGCCAAAATCAAAAGTTGGATGCTTAACCAACTGAGCCACCCAGTCACCCCTCTATATAGAAAAATTTTCTGATTTTTTTTCCTCTGGAGTAATTGTTCAAAATTAATTTTGTATACTTAGTAGTTTAGAATAGTTTATTTTGGCTTCATAACTATTAATGATAATACTATCCTAAGATGCTATACATTAGAATGCTTAAAATATAAAATGTCACTTTATACTACAGCAATTGTTTGTGTCCTACAAACATAGAAATTCTGACAAATACTATTCCGTGCAGTTCTCATAAATAAAAAGCCTATACAGTGCCTTTATAACTGCATGCAGTATGTCAAAGAACATAATTTCATCAAGAGAAAGAACTTCCATTTCATTTAAGCGCTGATAAGAATTAAATCTATCGCTTGCAATTTTACACATCTACAGTTTGAAAGACTTTCCCACAGCTTGTAGCTCCCCACAATTTAAACTTTTCCTTCTCCACACCACGTGCTTCTCATGCTGGGCAGAGCTGTGGACTAAGGCTTCTCTTCCTGCGAGTTCAGATTAAAATACCAGGGAATTCATTTCAGTGATCAATGGGCATATACTTATATTATTTCCACATGCTACAGCTAGAAAACTAGTCATGGAGTAGACTGAAAATCATAATTTATCTTACAAAACCCAAACTAAGTGAACCCTAACACAACTTCCACTTAGCTGGATCCCAAAAATGTCCATAGTTCTTCCATTACCATCTAGTATGAGGAAAATAACAAAAGGGGAAATTCAGAATGGAGAGAGGCACTGGCCTTAACCAATTACAGTTAAAGTAGTCTATCTTTAAATTTTTTTACAAAAACTAGGACTACATAAACACATTATTGGGTTCCTCTCAAGGTTTGAAATATAAATTTTATTCCCTTCCTGGTAAATCTGCCTCTGGTAGTTAGGCACCAGCCAGCTTCCCTAAACAATCTTCAAGTTACTTTAGAATGAAAGGTATAACCAACAAAAATTGAAAGCAGGGTTATCTTAAAAATGCTTTAATAGGATTAAATCTTATTGATGAAGCTACTGAATCCAGTAGACTCTAGAGTCCTTGACTACAGGTCATTTTATTGTCTTTTTATCTGTATGATATACCTGTCTTTTTATCTTGTATGATATACCTGTAAAAGTGCTCAACACAAGTTTTGCGATGAATGAATGAATGAATACATGAATTAACAAATGCTATGAAAACCCAACATTTGAAAATATATCCTTGGTAAGTAAAATAGAATGTGAGGTAAGGAAGGACAGATTCACAATACCTAAGATTGTAATGACTGCCCCACACCTGTCAAAGATGATGTAATTCAAATGATAGCGTTTTCAAACAGAAACTGTTGTTGTTTGATAATGAACAATTTCTATCCAATAGTGAACAACAGTTTCTATCCAAACAAAAATGTTTTTAAGCACTCAGGGATGTGAATTCAAAATGGAAACGGATTTGGAATAAACATAAAACATTTTGCCATCTGTTGCCCTGCTGAGTTACTGAAGAATATCTTCCTCAAATGTTCATATTTTCAGATTAATTGGTCCATGGCTGCCAGGCATGAAGAAGAAAGAAAATCTGAAACTGAGTGATTCCACTAAGCTGTAAAAGATGCACTACAAAGACACTGCTATTTGGAGATGGAGTTGTGGATTAAAAGTGGAGTCAAACCAGGGGAACATTCTTAGGTTGTCAGAACATTTTATCCAACAATTAATCATAAGCAGCACATTCCAATAATTTTGATTAATTTATGCTTAATATGTTTTTAATCTCAAAATTTCTACCAAAATATATTTACTTCACATTCCTCATCTTCAGAGAATCATCTTTTTAATTTTAATAAGCATCAGGAATTTGATGAAGAATTTGGAGTAATGGAAGGAAAAGATAAAGGGGATAGAATGAGAGACAAATGAAATGAGTGAGATTTCCAAAAGAGCAGCAAACAAAGAGAGGAGAATAAAGTAATCAAAGAAAGCTAGAACTGCTTCTCATATTTTAGTCATGCCTTTCCTCTAAGGAGTATAGTACAAACCAAGCTCCAATCTACTCAAAGCTAAAGAAAACAATACAAAATTGGTCTCACTCCTGTACATCTCTATCTCTCACTGCCGCCAGAGTTTCTGGTGGCTTCCTGAGAGCCCAAGATGAACAGCCAGCTCCACAAGTCTTGTGGATCATTTCCCAGAAGGCCCACTTGGGTGTCACCTCACCAGTAATCATGGAGGGAATTTGCAAGGCTTCACCACTGGAGATCAGGTTGTGATGGAGAAGGGGGACAGGCCTTACAGCACCCACAGCTCAGATCTTAGCAGACCAAATTCCTCCTCGCAATGGTACCAGTTAGAGATCCCAGCCAGCCGCACTGCCCATCTATAGAGACAAGCCAGTGGCCCCATCCAGTTAGGAAACTTGGTGTGCAGTTCTGCCTGGTTCAGGACCCTGAAAACAAGCATAAAGAGTGCTAATATCATCAAAACATATGAATGTAGGTGTAAAAAACACTGATAATAGTAAATAGTAAATATATGTTCAAAGTTAGATTCTCTAATATTGCAAAGGCAGTGAATAATTCACTTACAACTCTAGTTTAAAAGTTTAAAAACATAGTAAAAATGACCATAACTAAAATAATTTTTATTGCATACACAAAATAAAAAATAGGTAAGCTGGGGGCACCTGGGTGGCTGAGTCAGTTAAGTGTCTGCCTTCAGCTCAGGTCATAATCTCAGGGTTTTGGGATCAAGACCTGCATGGGGCTCCCTGCTCAGTGAAGAGTCTGCTTCTCCCTCTCCCTCTGTGCTCCCTCTGTGCACACACTTGCTCTTTCTCTCTCTCTCTCAAATAAATAAATAAAATCTTCTTAAAAATTAAGTAAACTGGATATTAGCCAATAACCTACAATGTGAGGAGGTGAGAGAAAAGCAAAAGCATGAAGTTTAGAAATGCTTTAAAGTTGTCATCAGCTTAAAATGTTATAAATATGGTAAGTTATGTGACTCCATGGAAACCACAAACAATGTATAGTAGTTATGCGAAAGATTATGTAAATGAATCAAAACACACTACTACAAAAAGTCATCAAATCACAAGACAGAAAATAAGGAGCAAGGAACAAAGAATCTACAAAACACTCAGAAAACAATTAACAAAATAGTAATAAGTCCTTGCTATCAATAACTACTTTAAATGTAAATGGAGTAAATTCTCTAATCAAAAGACATCAAACAGATGAATGGATTTAAAAGAAAAAAAGCAAACTAGATCCAAAAATATGCTCCCTACAAGAGACAGAGTTTAGCTTTAAGACACACATAGACTGAGAATGAAGGGATGGGAAAACATATTTCAAGCAAATGAGAACCAAGAGAAAGCTGAGGTATTTATTTTTATAATAGGCAAAACAGACTTTAATGGTCAAAAGAGACAAAGAAGATCATTACATAATAATAAAGGGGTCAATCCATCCTAATAAGATATGATAATTGTAAATATTTAAGCACTCAATATAGGAGCACCTAAATTTATAAAGCAAATACTAACAGAACTAAGAGAAGACATAAATAGCAATACAGTACTAGTTGGAACTTTATTATTCCTTTCTCAACAACGCATAGATCATCCTTACAGAAAATCAATAAGGAGACAGATTTGAACAATGCTATAGACCAAATGAACATAACAGACATATACAGAACATGCCATCATACAAAAGCAGAATACACGTTCTTCTCAAGCATACATGAAACATTTTCTAGGACAACTCATATGTTAGGCCACAAAACAAACCTTGGCAAATTTAAGAAGATTAAAATCACACAAAGTATCTTTTCTGACTACAATAATATGAAAGTAGAAATCAATAACAGGAAGAAAACCAGAAAATTTATAAAACATGGAAAATAAACAACATACTCCTAAACAACCAATAAATCAAAGAAGAAATTAAAAGGGAAATTAAAAAAAGCTTCTGGGTCAAACAAAAATGGAAGACACACTCTCCCAAAATAATGAAATACAACAGAAGTGATCCTAAGAAATAAGTTTATAGAAAAGAAAAAAAGAGTTCACAAATTAAAAAAGCTAACTTAACACCTCATGGAACTAGAAGTTAGAAGGAAATAAATAATAAAGATTAGAGAATAAATGCAATAAAGAACACAAATATAAAGTAACAGAACTAAGAGTTCTTTGAAAAATTTAACAAAATGGGCAATCCTTTAGCTAGACTAACCAAGAAAAAAAGAGCGAGGCCCCAAATAAATAAAATTATAAATGAAAGAGAAGACATTATAACTGATACCTCAGAAATGCAAAGGATCACAATGGACTACTATGAACAACTAATGTCAACAAATTAGATAATCTAAATAGATAAATTCCCAAAAATAACAACCTACCAGGATGAATCATGAAGGAACAGTAAATCTCAACAGACCAATAATGAGTGAGGAGATTGAATCAGTAATTTAAAACCTCTCAAAAATGAAAAGCCCAGATGGTTTCCCTGGTGAATACTACCAAACATTTAAAGAATTAATATCAACCCTTCTCAAACTCTTCCAAAAATTGAAGAGGAAGGAACACTCTCAAAGTCATTTTATAAAGCCAACATTGCCCTGATACAAAAGCTAGGTAAGGACACAAGAGAAGAAAATGACAGCCAATATGTCTGATGAATACAAATGCAAAAATTTCCAACAAAATACTAGGAAGCCAAATTCAAAACACATTAAAAGGATCATATGCCATGATCAATAGGAATTTATCCCTCAAATGCAAAAATGGTTTAACATATACAAATCAATAAATGTGATACATCACATTAATAAAATGAAAGATAAAAATTGTATGATTATCTCAAGATGCAGAAAAAAGCATTTGACAAAAATTAACAATCATTTGGAATTTTTTTTAAAAGCCTCTCAACAAATTGGTATGGAAGGAATGTACCTTGACATAATCAAGGCTATATATAACAAGCCCATAACTAATACGATACTCCATGATGAATGTTGAAAGCTTTTTCTCTAAGATCAGGAACAAGACAAGGATGTCCGACTTCACCACTCCTATTCAATATAGTAATAGAAGTGTAGTCAAAGTAATCAAGCAAGGAAAAAAAGGGAAATAAAATGTATCAGAATTGGAAAGAAACAAATAATTTTATCTCTTTTTCCAGATGACATGATTTTACATGTAGAAAATACTAAAGATGCCACCAAAAAACTGTTACAACTAATACATGAATTCAGTAAAGATGAAGTATAGGAAATAACCAAACTAAAGTTAGTTGCATTTCTAGCCAAAGCAATCTTGAGAAAGAAAAACAAATCTGGAGGTATCACAATCTCAAATTTCAAGGTATACCACAAAGCTATAGCAATCAAAACAGTATGGTACTGGCATGAAAACAGACATAGAGATCAACAGAAGAGGATAGAAAGCCCAAAAATAAACCCATACTTACATGGTCAATTAATCCATGACAAAAGGAGGCAAGTAGATAATATGGAAAAGATAATCTTGCCAATAATTGTGCTTGGAAAATTGAACCGCTACATGCAAAAGTATGAAACCGGACCATTTTCTTACACCATACACAAAAATAAACTAAAAGTGGATGAAAGACCTAAATATGAGACCTATAACCATAAAACTCCTGAAAGAAAACATATTCATTAATCTCTTTGACATTATCCTTAGCAACATTTCTCCAGATATGTTTACTCAGGCAAGGCAAACAACAACAAAAATAATCTACTAGGCCTATACCGGAATAAAAAGCTTTACATAGCAAAGGAAACCATCCACACAATGAAAAGGCAACCTACTGAATGGGGAAAATATTGCTAAATGATATCCAATAAGGGGTTAACATCTAAGATATATTTTTAAAACTTGCACAACACAACACCAAAAAATATCTGGTCAAAAAATGGGCCAGGGACCTAAAGAGACATTTTTCCAGGCAGCCAACAGGAAAAGATGCTCAACGTCACAAATCATCAGGGAAATGCAAATCAAAATCACAATGAGATATCACCTCACACCTGTCAGAATGGCTAATCTCAAAAACACAAGAAATAACAAATGTTAGTGAGGATGTGGAGAAAAGGGAAACTTGTGCTCTGTTGGTGGAAATGTAAATTGGTACAAGCACTGTGGAAGGTCCTTAAAAAACTAAAAGCAGAAATACCATGTGCTTGGTACTTCTACTAGTAGATATTAACCCAAAGAAAGTGAAAACATGGGGCACTTGGGTGGCTCAGGGGGTTAAAGCCTCTGCCTTCGGCTTGGGTCGTGATCCCAGGGTTCTGGGATCGAGCCCCAAATCGGGCTCTCTGCTCAGTGGGGAGCCTGCTTCCTCCTCTCTCCCTCTGCCTGCCTCTCTGCCTACTTGTGATCTCTGTCTGTCACATTAAAAAATTTTTTTAAAAATCTTAAACAAAAAAGTGAAAACACTGATCATACATACACACACACGTATACATGTATACATGTGTATGTGTATGTATGTATGTGTGTGTGTGTATACCCCCAAAAGATATATGGACCCTTATGTATATTGCAGCATTATTTATAATAGCTCTGATATGGAGGCAACCCAAGTGCCCATCAACAGATGAAGGGATAAAGAAATGTACTATGTGTGTGTGTGTGTGTGTGTGTGTGTGTGTTCAAAGACAGATACCATATTATTTTAGTTATATGTGGAATCAAACAAACATAACAAATGAATAATCAAAGCAGAAACAGACCCATAAAAACAGAAAACATACTGGTGATTGCCAAAGGGGCAGGGATTGAGTGGGCAAAATAGATGAAGGGACTTAAGGATATAAACTCCCAGTTATAAAGTAAATAAGGCATAGAGATGAAAAGTACAGCATAGAGATCATAGTCAATAATATTGTGATAATGTTGTATGGTGACAGATTTTAACTGTACTTATCCTGGTGAGCATAGCTTAATGCACAGAATTGTCAAATTACTATGCTGTACACCTGAAACTAATATAATATTGTATGTCAACTATACTTCAATTTAAAAAATAAATTAGTTGTATTTCTATACACTAACAACAAATTATCTGAAAAATAAAACAATCCTATTTATAATGGCATCAAAAATAATAAAATACTTAGGGATAAATTAAAACAAGGAGGTGAACGATCTCGACACTGAAAACTAAGAAATTAATGAAAGAAACTGGAAAAGAATTAATATTGTTAAAGTGTCTGTTCTACCTAAAGCCACCCATTGAATCAGTGTAATCCCAACTGAGATTCCAATGCCATTTTTCATGTAAATAGAAAAAAAAAAAAGGCCACAAGGCATAGTGGGTGGAGGAACTGGGTGAAGGGGATCAGAAGGTACAAACTTCCAGTTATGGGAAAAATCATTTATATCCCATAAAAATCAGTTATGGGATATAAGGCACAGGATGGTGACTATGGTTAACAATACCGTATAGTAGGTTTGAAAGTTGCCGAGAGAGTAGATCTTAAATGTCCTCATCACAAGAAAAATCTGTAACTGAGGTGATGTTAACTTACTGTGATAAGCATTTCACAATATATACATATAATAAATCATTACGTGGTATGCCTTAAACTTATACAATGCTATGTCAGTTACATCTCAAGGAAATTGAAAAGAAACTAAAAACTACAAAAAAAAACCTTTTAAATAAGTAAATAAAAGAAAATAATGAAAGAAAAGATTTGAACAGGATACTATGCCAAAGAAGATACATGGAGCATATAGCACATGAAAAGAATGATGCTTAACATTAGTTGTAAGGGAAATGAATATTAAAGCCACCTTGAGATACTATTGCATACCTATTAGATAGGCTTTTTAAAAAAAAGATATTTACCAAATACTGCTGGTGAGGATGTGAAGAAAAACATTATGATAAGTTTAAAAAAAAAAAAGCCAAACTGAAAAGGCTATTATATAATATATGACATTGCAGAAAAGGCAAAATAAGGACAGAAATCATATCAAGAGAGGAGAAGGGAGTTGAGGGAAATTGGAAGGGGAGATGAACCATGAGAGACTATGGACTCTGAAAAACAATCTGAGGGTTTTGAAGGGGTGGGGGGTGGGAGGCTGGGGGAGCCAGGTGGTGGGTATTATGGAGGGCACATATTGCATGGAGCACTGGGTGTGTTGCATAAACAATGAATTCTGTTACACTGAAATTAAATTAAAAAAAAAAATCATATCAGTGGTCATCAGGGGTTAGGACCGGAGAAGGAATTATCTACACAGGAACTTGAAGGAAACTTACAGGATGATGGGAATGTTCTGTATCTTGGCCATGGAGGCAACTGCATGACTGTGTAAGTTTTTCCAAATTCATCAAACTATATGGAAAAGGGTAAATTTTACAATATGTAAACTCTACCTTAGTAAACCAAAGAAGGCATTACAATAAATCCAAAATTAAATGCATATAAATCACTCTGTGAATCATAATTTTAATGACATTTACTCAAATCAGGGCAAAATTCAGAGCATTATTTGAATTACTGAAATTTTTTTGTGACGGATTTTTCAAATGAATAGAATACATTTTCCTAAAGTGTTTACTGCAAATAAAAGTTGTTCAAAAGTGAGACTTCAGGGGCGCCTGGGTGGCTCAGTGGGTTAAAGCCTCTGCCTTCGGCTCAGGTCATGATCCCAGGGTCCTGGGATTGAGCCCCAAATCGAGCTCTCTGCTCAGCAGGGAGCCCTCTCCCCCTCCCCACTTCTGCCTACTTGTGATATCTGTCAAATAAATAAATAAAAATCTTTTAAAAAAAAAGATTATTTAAAAAAAAAAGTGAGTGCTGTGAAGTGTGTAAACCTGACGATTTACAGACCTGTACCCCTGGGGATGAAAATATATTATATGTTTATAAAAAATAATTTAAAAATAAATTTTAAAAAAAAAGAAAAAAAAGTGAGACTTCATTTAGTATTACTATCGCCAATTAGCATATATGGTAATTGTCCATGACATAATTTAATATTCATTGATGCAAATATTCAAGAAACATTTCCTGAGTGTAACTAGGCTATAGCTTGAAAGTACTCACTTCTCCCCAGTTCTGGACCAGTAGGATATGCTTCAGACTTCTTCAATAAACTTTCATAAGGTATGATCAGACGAGATCGAATCTTAGAAAAATAACTTCAAACTTAGCTTCAACCGGTCCATAACAGTAAGATTGGCTTAATATTAGAAAACAGTATCATACAGTATAGCAACATTACGAAGATGGTAATTAATACACCTAGAACAAGTGAAACCTACCAAAGACATTTTTTGTTGTTGAATAAATGAATAATAATTGTCTTGATAGTACAATTTAAAAAGGCTTTTCATTTCCATGTGTGTTATCAGGGCTTCAATATAGAACATATTGTCAAGATTAGTGACATGTGGATACCAGTGGTGTTTTTCAAACACCAAGTACCAGTATTTTCTGGTAAATGCCAATTTTCACACAACAAATTAACTAAACATAACACAATTTCAGGAGATGTTAATATCCGCATAATTCACCCAAATTATAAAAATGGCAACACTTAAAATCATGCACATTATTTCACCATTTCATAAAACTTCTCTTTAAATCTCTACGAACTTTCCCAGAGTAAAAAGATTCCTCAAAACATGATAGCATGATAATATTAAACTACAAAATTCACTCTGGAAATGCAGGGAGTTATTTTTCAAATTTTTGCCTTAAGATTTTTTTTAAGTCTGTGAAAATATATAGTGAGGAGTGTATTAAGAAAGGTGGAGAAAAAAAGAGCTTCTGGTTGATGGATTCAATATGTCTGAGAACACTTCAATAATGTAGAGAAAAAACTTCAAGAGCAAAAATTTTTATAAATAGAAGACTTTCAGCAAGATGGACAGGTGAGCAGTTCTTGCATCAATTGTACCCACAGGAGAAAGGTCTCAAAGAAAGCTAGTTGATAGAATCTTCTGTAAGACAGAGTTGGCTACATCCAAAGATTCATCTTTTACTAGAACAGTATCATAAGAGTCCATGTACTTTTTTAAAAGCTCTTCCACCCTATCATTTAGATATCCAATTTTCAGAATGTGTTCAACATTAGCTACTCCATCTGCCATTCTTGCATCCCCTTGAGAATCTCCCAGCAGAGTTAGTTGCTATTGTCTTTTCATCAATTGAAATATTCTGTATTCTTCAAGGCACCATCATGTTTGTTAAATAAAGAAATTAGTTTGCTTTTAAATCCTTTGAGCACCCCCATTATCATCAAAATCCATGAAGCTGGACACTACTATGATGTTTGGGTGATAAACGCTGGCCTGATGGATTACCTCCTCCAGCATATCACCAATACCAGCTGAAAATATGAACACAGGGATACTGTATTGTTGGTTTAGCAAAGAAATTCTCAAACTCTTCCTTGAGCATAACATCAGATTCTGCCACCATGTGATTTAATATACCATTCAACAAGCAAACCATATGATCTAGTATACCATTCTACCATATAGGGTTACTTCTCTTCTACAGTAAGAACAGGATCAATTTTAATAGCGTATTAT
Source organism: Lontra canadensis (assembly GCF_010015895.1). Classification (NCBI taxonomy): domain Eukaryota; kingdom Metazoa; phylum Chordata; class Mammalia; order Carnivora; family Mustelidae; genus Lontra; species Lontra canadensis. Next base: position 23,833,160 of record NW_022631009.1, read on the forward strand.
TCCTTTAGTTGTAGTATCTTTTTACAGCATTCATCTGTAACTAGCTTACTATTGTCACTGATATAACAACATGTTGGGCATCTTTTCCATTCACAGGAAAATCTACTCAGTGTCATCAAAGTCTGTTACTACCTGAAGTTTGGAAGCTTCTCCCTTAATAAGACCACATATAATCTCTTCTACTCTTAACAGGGTTCTTGTTTCGAACTGGACCTCTCTGGAATTATTGCGTCCTTCTCACATGTATAGCGGAATCTTGATTAGGCATTTTTTGGTTATCCAATCTTCCTTAGGGCACTTGAGTTCTTTTGTACTTGAATTTGTCTTAGGATAACAGCCCAGGTAGTAAGCAATATCCAGAGATGCAGGGCTTGGGTACAGACATCTTGATGATCTTGGTCTTCCACGTTATCTTTCTCTTTAAGGCACATATGTACTGGGCCAGGACCCCCCCACCCTCCTGCCACTAGGGTGCACACACTAGTGCTTGCCACCACATCTATCCTTGCCACAGCCACCTGGTCCATGAAGGGGTGTCCTGTACCTCCCAGCCAGAAAAGAAAAATTCAAAGACATTCTTAATGGTCCAGACATTATAACTCTCAGATCACTCAAAAGCAAAATGATAAAAATGTAACATAAGACCCAAGAACATTACTTAACAGTGAACAGAAGAAGCAAGTTGTATACATGGTATTTTTAGTTATAATCTCTCTGCTGAAGGATACCTCAGACTGGAATCCAATGACCTTAGGTACTAGTCCTATCTATACCAATGCAGTTTCCCTACTGCTCATATCCATCTTCGAAATAATTAAATAACCCAGAAATTTCAATAAGGTTTTGTTGTAAATATGAACTCACCAATGCTTCCTAAGTTCCCAAAGATAAGCAATCTATACAGGGTTGACTTCATGGACGTGGCACTTATGCATTCAGGTGCATAGATTAGAAGGGCCCAAAGTTGGTTTAATGCTGTCACTATATTGACATTCTTCACAATTTAACAAGGACCCCATATTTTAATTCTGTAGTGGGCCCCATGAATTATGTACCTGGTACTAATTATAACTAATTATAACTAATTAAACTGACAGGAGGATTCTGAGTTACTCTTTACATATAGTCCCTTGTGTCATGAATTTGACAAAAAACTAATCAAATTTACCTTCAAACACCTTAGTTAAGAAACTAAAGCTGGAAAACCAGCAAGTTGGACTCATATAGTACCTAGGAACCTCTCGTAAGATAGGCATGTTGCAAGGATAATTCATCTGTTTCAGAGTTTGGAACTTCCACTTCCTGCTCTAGTAAAATAGAGTAAAGAGAAAACTAGATAGACTTTCCTCTCAGGTAATCAACTGTCTTCGTATGGGAGCACATATTTAAACTTGGTTTTCTCTAAATTTTCATTTTATTCTTTGATTCTTCCTCCTAAATTTTATATATTAACTTAATTAACATATATTAATTTAAATATATATTAATTTATATTTATATATATTAATTTAATTCATTCATTCAATGTCTGAAGAGTCCCAAATATATGCCAGGCATTTTGCACAACACTAGATAGACAATATAAAACAAGGCTGAATAAAAATAAAACAAGAAAACAGTCTCCTTCCACAAGAAACTTAAGGTCATCAAATCAATCACACCTAATTTTCTCACTTATAATCTTTATAATTTTGTGATATTTTCTCCCAGGGTATTAATTTCTAATCTATGAATCTAGAGGAATAATAAGATACATACCAGCTTTTTCAATAGCAAAATAATAGAAGTGTACCTTTTAAAACATCAGCTTTTACTATTTAATAATGAAAGTTGGCTGAAAAAAAAAAAAAAAAAAAACCAAAGTGCCTTAACTGTGTGAAAGAAATCCAGTGAATAGTTAGCATTGCTCCTAATCTAAACCATGTCACCATTCTTCCTTTCCTATAAATGGCATGCACTATCATGGTCAGTCTCAGAGCTGGCTCCCAGCCCAGTCAGCCCATGCAGCCAGCAGGGCCCAGGGCAGCAGTGTCTTTTATAAGTAGGTAAAAAGGATTTGGCTTGAATCTCGATTGCTGAGTCTTTCTGCAAGATGGCAAATACATAACCCAAGTGCTTTGGAGCGGAGCTGATTTTAAAAGCATCAGAACAAATGAGCCTTCTCTTAATCATGGTCCAAACAAAAACCAGTTGGTCCCCTGCAGTCTTTCTTCATCCTCAGTACTGTAACTATGGCTCTTTGGTTCTGGAAAAGCATCCTCCTTATTCATTAGCCATAACACAAAGCAGCAGATGCCTAATATCTATTTCCATACCAGCTTCTGGGCTGAGGAAGTAAAAACTGGTTGGAATTAAGCCGAATCTGGAAACATCCTGGGGTTCATTTTTATTTGAGGTTACAAAATCAACAAGTGCCATTTTTCTGAGCTGGGTAAAAGTGAGCAAGGTAAAGGTATCAAATGGCCTCAATTCATACATGAATGAAGGCTCATATCCTCTGACAGCTTGGCATGGGCGAATTCAGTTCCTGCAAAGCATATGGAGACTTTTATATCCCCCCTCAGTGAAAATGTGTTATTTTATGTGCTCAGACTATCACCTCCTCCCCTGCCTTTTTAGAGAACATCTATTTCTGGTGAGAGCTGCCAATTTATTATCCCACAATCTCATCCCACAGTTGGACACATGACCAGTATGAGCCAATCAGAATCTTCCTTGGGGTTTCTCACAAGATTTGGAGGGAAAGCGTTTTCTTTCCTCTCTAGGCTATAAGAATATAAGATCTTGGATTCCTGGAGTCTCATGGAGTCTGAGAGCTGAAGAGTACAGGGCTACAAGTGGAGAGAAGGAGAAATGAGAAATGACAAGGGAGCCCTGGTGTGCCTGTTCCTGGACCTAATCACCCAAAGGCCAGCCCCTCCTCTGCTCCATCAAATAGTGAATAAGCTACACCATCTCTTTGTATGTATTACTTTGTTTATGCTAGTCAAGATTGGCTCTCTGACACTGTCAAGGAAAAGCGTTCTGACCAATTCACTCTCTATGCTATAGGCTACATGTTTACAGCCTGACTGACATCAAGCAAGTTCAAATCATAACCAAGAGGGTGAGATGGAACCATATTCTCATACTCAAGGAAGCCTACCTCCAGCCAATTAATTTCTTTAAAGTTTGTCAGAGGCACACATAACTTTATGAAAGCAACTGATTTAGAACCTAATGTTCTTTTCTGTGTAGAGTGCATCCATCAATCATAGTGTATGTTCTGGCATTTGGACAGGCGAGTATAAGGCGTGTGGAGAGAGGAGGCAGGGCATATCCAAAAACCCTCCTCAAACCCAGAACTTTGTCATACAGCTAATGAAAGGAAAGTGTTGGTAGGTCCCCAAACTTTCATTTATATTGCAGTCAGTTCCCTTCAACAACTGGCTCCATGGATTAAGACTCATGCTTCTGCAAATCATTAACTTCTATACAAAGGTAAAGACCAGATTAAATGAACATCATTTTTACACAAAAGAATTCCAAAGTCAAGTTACCAATCTGCTCCTCCATACTGCCCATTATGCATTCCCTTCCCATTCCACCCACACTTTCATTTAGGTACCTCTACTATTCATTCATTCATTCTACAAATATTTCTGAGTGTCTCCATATTCCTGCCATCATGATTTAAAACATGAGTCTCTCCTGATGCTCTCTTGTTACTCCAAACAAAAATTAACAAACTGAGGGTTGAGTGGAATGTAAACATCAGGATCAAAAAGCAAACAAAGGAGTAAAACCTACTGTCACAACTCATTAAAAACTGGGAGCTGAGGACACAAAATGTCCCTATGTCTCCCAGAAGTAGTATTGGTGACTTAATAAATCTTGAAAATTTCTATTAGTACTCCCAACAAGGGGAGGAAGGAACTTAAGTGGAGTTCTCTCTTTTCCTTCTTTTGAGAGAAAATGGTTGCTGGGGAAATAATAATAAGGTGAAATGAATAAACAGGGCTGGCTCTCTGATGGACTGAAGACTCTAGAACTCTACATAGCTTGGGGAAAATATTCCAAAGCCCAAGAGTGTCTACCCAATGAAAGAGGAAATACCTCCAACTACATCTGTGAAGATGAAAGGAGAATGAGTCAGAATAATTCACTTATGATATATCAGCACAAAAAAATCTGAATCAAGTTCCCTATGTTGAACATAAGTGAGATGAAGACATTCAGTGTGGTGACCTTACAGACATATTACATAGAGGAAAGGAATGAAAGGAAGCAACACAGCAAGCAAGATACAATCCAGTTTGCCCAAAAGACAAGGAGGAGAAGAGTTCCCCAAGAGCACTTCAATCTACATAATGATTTCATAGGTGTGTTAATTCAATAAGACAAAATGAGTGAGATGAAAGGGATCCCAAGAAATGCAGAGACAAAAGGCAGACATTAAAACAAGAGGAAAATCTCCAAGAATGACAAAGATAATCCAGAATAATAACAAATTTTTGATTTCCCTTACATAAAAAATGTTTTCTTCAAAACATAGAAGAAAAAAATCATTCAAAGATTACTAGAAGAATCTTAAAATGAAGAAAAGTTGGGAGTTTTAAAAAATATATATACCATGCTGTGGATATACCCGGTTTGTCCAACTAATATCCATTTCTCTTCCTCCTTCCTGAGAACAAAAAGTACTCTTAGACATTTACCCCTCCTCCGTAGGAATCCTGTGTTTTGGGAGGGCTGACCCACCCCATGTCCAAAACAAAGAGCAGGATCAGATTGTTTTAAACCAATCTGGCAAATTCAGCTTCCCTGGCCACAGATACTGAATTAGGCTGAGCATGTAAATCCAATGAGTCAAATAAGGTAAATTGTAGGATTCTTGCTTAAAACACTGAAGAAAAATGACTCTGTAGTCTAGGGAATATAAACTCTACCGAGAACATTCAGAAATATTTCGTAGAGTGAATTCTGCTATATATGTGTGTATACAATACAGTGCAGCAATTCTTCCATTTCATTTCACTATCTTTTCTGATAAATTTAGGAACTATTAAATCTTTATGTTTCAAAATTTTTCTGGAACTTGTCGGAAATCCAACCTCTAGGAAACTGGAGGCAGCTATCCATAGGGCAGTATCACGCTGGAGGCAGTCGACTGCAAGTCTTCCCAGGGTAGGCGTGTAGGGTGGGAGTGGGAGGAGTGGCTGCTGGGAGCTGTTGGCTGCGGCCACCTGTACTTCAGGACTAGGGCCCTGGAGAAGCTGCAGGACTGCAACAACCAGGCTAGAGAAAGCCCACCAAAGGAGACCACCAAAACCAGGAAGCAAAACCCTTTTCCTCCTCCAATGACTGCCAGAACCCTCTATTAACAAAGCTTTAGGACAAGCTGGTAAAGAAACAACATTTAAAGAGCCCAGATAAATTTTCACAGAGCATCTAAAAGAACAAATTTGGAGCTGAGAGACAATAAATTGATAATCAACCTTTTGCTTGCAAATCTATGCTATGTATTTGTTTTCTTTAACTGCATATAGATACAAAGTTTGAAAACAATGTGAGGATCTCTGCCTTTAAGGTGAACTCATTGTTTTCATTTATTGAGATTACTGATGCATTTGAATTTATTCATACCGTCCTATTTTGTATTTTATGTTTCCTTTCCTATTTCACATCTAACTGGTATCTTTTTCTGTTAGATTCTGCTCCTGCCAAACATTACAATGCTTTACAACAATCTCACTTTTCATTTAATTGTAGTATAATATTTAAGTTCTAACTTATTAAATCCTTCCAAATTAGTTACTACTATAATTTAGAAATAATTTTTATTTTTATTTTTTTAAGATTTTAAATAATTTTTAAATGCTTATATTTGTCCATGATTATGACTTTATTACTGGTCTGGCATCTGAAAATGTCCTTCTCAGGTGGTTCTTTTCTTTCTGAAAAATATTCCTTAATAAGTCATAGAGTCAGTACTTGGTAAATTTTCTCACCATTTGTGTGAAAAAATTCTTTATCTTACTCTTTAAAAATGATAAAACTAAGTACAGAATTGTAGATTGATTTTTTTTTTTTTTTTTTTACTCAGTACTTTGAAGACAGTAGTCTTTGGTGTTCCAATGATCAGTGCCCTAAGTCTGCTTTCAGACTAATTATTGCTCAAGAGAAAAATATTTTTTCAATTTTTCTAGTATAATTACTATATAGTACTTTATTAGTTTCAGGTGTATAATACAGTGATTCAACAATTCAACACATTACTCACTGCTAATCACAATAACTGTATTCTTAATCCCACTCACCTATGCCACCCATGCCCCCCACCAAACTCTCCTTTAGCAACCACCAGTTTCTTCACCACATTTAAGGGCCTGTTGTTTTGTCATTTTAATTTGTTCATTTTGTTTCTTAATTTCACATGAGTGAAATCATATAGTACTTGTCTTTCTCTGACTTATTTCACTTAGCATTATACCTTCTAAATCCATTCATGTTGTGGCAAATGGCAAGATTTCATTCTTTTTATGGTGGAGCAATTAATATTCCATTTTATTTACTTACATATATATATACATATACACACATATACATATGTATATATGTATATATGTGTATACATACACACATAGGTATACACATATGTGTGTGTATACCTATGTGTGTATGTATACACATATATATATATTCATTCCACATCTTCTTTATCCATTCAACTATCAATGGACACAATAGATGCTTCTGTAACTTGGCTACTGTAAATAATGCTGCAAAAAAGAGAAGTGCATATATCTTTTCAGATTAGTGTTTTCATATTCTGTTTAAGTAACTACCAATCCAGTAGAATTATTGAATCACATGGCAATTCTATTTTTAATTTTCTGAGGAACTTCCAGTTTTCCATGGTGGCTGTACTACTTTGAATTCCCACCAACAGTATACAAGTGTTCCTTTTTCTCCACATTCTCACCAACACTTGGTTCTTGTGTTTTTTATTGTAGCCATTCTAACAGGTATAAGGTTATAGCTCATTATTGTTTTGATTTGCATTTCCCTAATGGTTAGTAATATTAAACATCTTTTCATGTGTCTGTTGCTATCTGTGCTTCTATTTTTTTTTTAAGATTTTATTTATTTATTTATTTATTTATTTGACAGAGAAAGAGAGAGAGAGATCACAAGTAGGCAAAGCAGACAGAGAGAGGGGGAAGCAGTTTCCCTGCTGAGCAGAGAGCCTGATATGGGGGGGCTCGATCCCAGGACCCTGAGACCATAACCCGAGCTGAAGGCAGAGGCTTAAACCACTGAGCCACCCAGGTGCCCTGTAGGTCTATTTTAGAAAATTGTTTGTTCATATCTTCTGCCCATTTTTTAACTGGATTATTATTTTTTTTTGGTGTTGGTGTATTTTTTGTGAAAGTTCTTTTTGAATATTTTGGATACTAACCCCTCCTCAGATATATCATATGCAAATATCTCCATTTTTTGTTTTGTTGATGGTTTCCTTTGCTGTGCAGAGAAGCTTTATATTTTGTGTAGTCCCAATAGTTTTACTTTTGTTTCCCTTGCCAAAAGAGACATATCTAGAAATATGTTGCTATAACTGATATTAGAAAAATTACTGCCTGTGCTCTGCTCTAGGATTTTTATGATTTCATCTCACATTTAAGACTTTAATACATCTTGAGTTTATTTTTGTGGTGGTATAAGATAGACCAGTTTTCCCAGAACCATGTTGAAGAGACTGTCCTTTTCCCCATTGCATATTATTGTTTCCTTTTTTAAAAGATTAATTGACCATATAACTGGGGGGCGGGTATTTCTGGGCTCCCTATTCTGTTCCATTGATCTATGTGTCTAATTTTGTGCCACTACCATACTATATTGATTATTACAGCTTTGTATGATATCTTGAAATCTGGGATTGTGATACTTCCAGTTTTGTTCTTTTTCAAGATTGCTCTGGCTATTTGGGGTTCTTCATGGTTCCATAAAAATTTTAGGATTATTTGTTTTAGCTCTGTGAAAAATGCTATTGGTATTTTCATAGGGATTACATAAATCTATAGATTGCTTTGGGTAGTATATACATTTTAACAATATTTGGTCTTCCAATCCATGAGCTTGGAATATCTCTTTATTTATGTCATCTTCAATTTCTTTCCTCAACTTTTTATACTTTTCAGAAAACAGGTCTTTCACTTTCTTGGTTAAGTTTATTCCCAGGTATTTTATTATTTTTGTTACAATTGTAAATGGGAGTGTTTTCTTAATTTCTCTGTCACTTCATATTAGTGCATAGAAATAAAAGAGATTTCTGTACATTGATTTTACATCCTGCAACCTTACTGAATTCATTTATCAGTTCTAGTAGTTTTTGGTAGTCTTCAGGGTTTTTCATATATAGTGCTGTGTCTTCTGCAAATAGTGAAAGTTTTAATTTTTTCTGAACAACTTAGATACATTTTATTTCTTTTTCTTGTCTGATTGGTGTGGTTAGGACTTCCAGTATTATGTAGAATAAAGAGTGGACATCCTTGTCTTACTCCTGATCTTAGAAGAAAAGATCTCAGTTTTTCACCATTAAGTATTATGTTAGCTGTGGGTTTTTCGCATATAGACTTCATTATGTGGCTCTATGTTCCCTCTAAACCTACTTTGTTGGTTTTGCTCATGAATGGTTGTTGCGCTTTGTCAAATCCTTTTTCTGCATCTGTTGACCTGATCATATAGTTCTTACCTTTCTGATATTGATGTATCACATTGATTGATATTGAACCACCCTTGCATCCCAGGAATAACTCCCACTTGATTGTGAATGACTTTTTTTAATGCATTGTTAGATTTGGTTTGCTAATATTTTGTTGAGGATTTTTGAATCTATGTTCATCAGAGTTACTGGCCTGTAGTCCTTTTTTTTTTTTTTTTTAGGGTCTTTATCTGATCTTGGTATCAGGATAATGCTGGCCTCACAGAATGAATTTGGAAGCTTTCCTTTCTCTTCTGTTTCTTAAAATAGTTTCAGAAAAATAGGTATTAACTCTTTTTTAATGTTTGATAGAATTCATCTCTGAAGCCATCTGCACCTGAACTTTTATTAGGAGTTTTTTATTTACTAATACAATATCATTGCTGATCACAGGTCTGTTCAAATTTTTTATTTCTACCTGATTTGGTTTTATGAAGTTACGTATTTCTAGAAATTTATTCATTTCTTCTAGGTTGTCCAATTTGTTGGCATATAATTTCTCATGATATTCTCTTATAATCTTTTGTATTTCTCTGGTGTTGGTTATTTCTCTTTCATTTCTGATTTTGTTTGAATCCTCTCTCTCTCTCTCTGATTAGTCTGGCTAGAGTTTATCGATTTTGCTGATCTTTTCAAAGAACCAGCTCCTGTTTTTCAATGATCTGTTATATTACTTTTTATTTTTTATTCCATTTATTTCTTCTCTGATTTTTATTATTTCCTTCCTTCTACTGGTTTTGGGTTTTGTTTGTTCCATTTTTAGCTCATTTAGGTGTAAGGTTAGGTTGTTTATTTGAGATTTTTCTTGTTCTTTCAGTAGACCTGTATTGCTATAAATTTCCCTTTTAGAACAGCTTTGGCTGTATCACAAAGATTTGGGGTCATTGTGTTTTCATTTTCATTTGTCTCCACATATTTATTTCCTCTTTCATATCTTGATCAACCCATTCATTACTCAGTAGCATGTTATTTAACCTCCATGTATTTCTGTTCTTTCCATATTTTCTGTGGTTGATTTCTAGTTTCATAACATTTTGGTTGGAAAAGATACAGGGTATCACTTTGATCTTTTTTATTTGTTGAGATTTGTTTTGTGGCCTAACATGTGATCTATTCTGGAGAATGTTCCATTTGCTCTTGAAAAGAATGTGTATTCTGCAGTTTTAGGATGGAATCTTCTGAATGTATGTTAAACCCATCTGGTCCAATGTGTCAATTAAAGCCATTGTTTCTTATTGATTCTCTGTTTGGATGACTTACCCATTGATGTTATTTGTGTATTAAAGTCCCCTACTATAACTGTATTACTATCAATTACTTCCTTATGTTCATTATTAGCTGATTTATATATTTGGGTGCTCCCATGTTGGGTGCATAAATATTTACAATTGTTATATCTTCCCATTAGAATGTTCCTTTTATATTTAAGTGTGTCCCTCTTTGTCTCTCAGTAGGCTTTTTAAAAAATCTATATTGTCCAGTGTAAGTATTGCTCCTCTAGCTTACTTTTTACTTCCATTGCATGATAAATGTTTTTCCAGCCTTTCACTTTCAATCTACTTTCAATCTTTGGGTCCAAAATGAGTCTCTTTGTAGCACTGTATAGATGGGTGTTGCTTTATTATCCATTCCACCATCCCACATCTTTTAATTGGAGCATTTAGTCCATTTACATCAAGTTATTGACAGGTATGTACTTAATGTTTTATTTTTTTAATGATTTTTTTGAAGATTTTATTTATTTATTTGACAGAGATCACAAGTAGGCAGAGAGAGAGAGAGAGAGAGAGAGGAAGCAGGTTCTCCACTGAGCAGAGAGCCCGATGTGGGACTTGATCCCAGGACCATGAGATCATGACCCAAGCTGAAGGCAGAGGCTTAACCACTGAGCCATCCAGGTGCCCCTGTTATTTTTTTATGGTTGTTTTTGTAGTTTTTTTCTCTGTTCTTTAGCTCTCTTCTTTCATTTTATTGGCTTTTCTTTAGTGATACACTTGGATTCCTTTCTCTTTATTGTTTGCATATCTGTTACTATTTTTGATTTGTGATTACCATAAGGTTTATATACAACATTGCAAGCATGTAGTAGTCTATAGTAAGTTGGTCATCACTTAAGTTTGAATCCATTCTAAAAACACTATGTTTTTATTCCTCTTCTCCCCTCCACATTTTAGGTATATGGTTTCATACCTCGCATCTTTTTATTTTATGAACCCCCGCTTAATTTTTGTAGATATACTTAATTTCACTGCTTTTGTGCTTCCTCCTTTTCTTATTCCTGCTTATGGTCTTTTCTTTCCATTCAACTTGTCCCCTTTAACATTTCTTGTAAGACTGGTTCAGTGGTGATAGAGTCTTTTAACTTTTATCTGTCTGGGAAACTCTTTCTCTCTTCTTAAATTCTGAATGACAGCCTTGCTGGACAGCATATTCTTGGGTGCAGGTTTCTTTTTCTCAGCACTTTGAATATATCAAGATGCTCCCCATCTGACCTGCAAAGCTTCTCCTAAAAAGTCAGTTAATAGGCTTACAGGGTTTCCCTTGTATATAACTGTTTTCTTTTTCTTGTTGCTTTAAAAATCCTCTATCACTACTTTTTACCACTTAATTATCATGTGTAGGTATAGAGCTCCTTAGATTAATTTTGTTGGAGGCTCTCTGGACATCCTGGATTTGGATTTCTTTTTCCTTTTCCCTATATTTGGTAAGTTTTTAGCTATTATTTCTTCACATAAATTTTCTTCTCCCTTTTCTCACTTTTCTGGGACCCCTATAATGTCAGTGTTATTACACTTAATACTATTGTGGAGTTCCCTGTCCTCATTTTTTATTAGTCTTTATCTCTCCTGTTCAGTTTGATTACTTTCCATTACTTTGTCCTCTAGGTCAGTGATCCATTCTTCTGCTTCCTCTAGTCTACTATTCATTCCTTCTATTTTTGTACATTTTTTCATTTCATTTATTTTCTTCATCTCTGATTGGTTCTATTTTATATTTTCTCTGTCAACAGTCTCACTGAGGTTTTCCATTGTTTCCTCAGTCCATTGAGTATCTTTATGACCATTACTTTAAATTCTCTATCAGATATATTATTTGTCTCCATTTTGTTTAGCTATCTTAATGTGATTCTGTCCTGTTTTTTCATTTGGGACACATACCTCTGTCTCCTCATTTTGTCTTAACTCTGTCTCTGTTTCTATGTGCTTTGAAAGTCAGTTACAACTCCTGCTCTTGAAAGCAGTGGCCTTATGAGGGAGAGGTTCTCTGCTGTCCTGCAATATCCCCTGTTTACCAGAATCTGGCATTCCAGAGGTGTCTCCTGTGTGTTGCGTGTGCTCTAACATTTTGGCTGAGGCATGTTTGTCTTGAGTTCAGTCATCTGTAATGGTTCCGTCTACTGATGGCAGGGTCTGGTCCCTGTGTTGTTAGTGGGCCAGTCTGGGACCACCTTGTGCTGGGTTCAGTCAAAGCAAGTGTTTGCTAGAGATGTAGTAGCACAGAACTGCAGCATGCTCTCCCTATATTATCCCCTGAGAAGTTTCCTTGGTGGGCAAGGGCTGCAGTAAGACCAGATGTCTGCCCCCAGCCTAGTGTCTGGCCCACATTCATATTGGTATGTGGTTTTATTCCCTTCTACCAGGGGCAGGAATCACTTTGGAGTGATGCTGACCTCTGCCAGGGCTGCTTACATACTGCCATGATTGTGGTGCCACTTTAGCTTGCTTCCTGCTGAGGTCATGTTGAAGGGAACAAGTCCACAGGAGAATGCAGGGACCGGACAAGCTGTTAACAAGCTAAATGGAGGGTATTCATGCTGTGCTGGTTCCTACAGGTGTCTGTATATCTAGGCTCAGAGTAGGGGATGGAAATGGTACCCACTAGATCTTTCATTCTGGAAGACATCTCCCAAAGATCCCTGGCGCTCCTGTAAATGCCCTGAGGTTAGTAAACAAATCTCACTCCCATATATCCCAGAGGTCTTTCAAATTGCTCCTTCTATACTGTATTTCAGCAGTGATGTTTGTTATGTTATCTCTTTAAGGGCAGGGACTCCATTTCCTATCACCCTTCTGGCTCTCCCAGGGAGGAACCACTGGTTTTTAAAGTTCTAGGAGTTAAGCTCCACTGATGTAAGACCTCACAAAGTTAAGTCTCGCTGGTTTTCAAAGCCAATATTATAAAGATTCATCTTCCCTGTGCAGTTCTCCCATGCCTGGGGTGCCTAGTATGGGGTCTGCTCCTCTTTCCTCTCTGGACCTGCTGCATCTCTCCCTCCCACAGACAGTCCCACAGGTTCATTTAGCTCTAGGCAGGATTTCCACCACTCCTACCCTCTTCCATGTGGCCTCTTCTCTACATTTAGTTGTCAATCTTTGGGGGCATTTTCTGGGCTATTTACACTGATGTGGGTGTCATCTAGGTGTATCTGTGAGACAACATAAGCCTAGCATCCTCCTACTCCACCACCTTCCCCAGAAGTTGAGAATTTATCTTTTGTGTCCATAATTAAGATATTACCTTTGTCATGGGTATTCTAAGTTTCATTGTAATGTACCCATGTACTGATTTGTCTTCTGATTTCATAAGGATTCAGCCGAAGTGGTTGTGTGCTGGTGTCTGCTCATTCCAGCACACAAGAGCCAGTTATGCACATCTCTTCCTAACTTTACATTCAGTGAAATAAGCTGAAATCAGTGTTGACAACAGTATTTACAGCACAGCAGTCAGCAAACACTACAAGTCAGGGTTAGCTTTTTATTCGGCAAGCTGGTTGTTTAACATTTACCAGTACACTAGCACGTGATTCATCAAATTAAGACCTGGTGGGGTTTTTTAATCAATTTTGGAAAATTCTAAGCCAAGCATTGGCCATTGCTCCTCAAGGATTTCCCCTTCTCTATTCTCTCTTCTTACTCTCTATTCTGTATCTCTAAAACTCTTTTTCATTTCTTCCATCTCTGTATCTCTCCTCTGTTGCATTTTAGGTAATTTTCTCAGTTCTTTCTTCCAACTCATTAATTCATTCTTCAGCTGAATATAATCTGGTATTTAACTCATCCATGGGTATATCAATGACATGTCTATATTTCTAGAAGCTCTATTTGTTCTTCAAATTTACCTCTTCAGTGTGTTTTTCTCTCCGTATGATTTCCAGTTGTTTTTATCACTTTAACCATTTGCAATATAACTATTTTATAGTATTTTTTCAGATGCTCTGTAACCTCAAATTCATGGGAATAGTTTCCCTACTTATAGTGTCTTCTGACTCTCTCATATGATAGATTATTTCCTCATGGAATTTCTAAGTTTTCATTATTTCCTCTCTTCCTTCCCTCTACCCCAGACAACCTGTGGTGTAAAAGTCTTACCCTAGGTGTAAAAGTCTTACCACGGGATCATTTTACTTTTGCATTTGGTCTGCAATTACTTTTGACATTAGTTTTCCAACTTGGACATTCCCAACATTAAACTGGTAAATTCCAATTTCACACAATTTTTGGTAGCCAAAGGCTTTAATTCCTCTCATATTTTCCCACCCAGAGCTTCAAAAGTAACACATTTTCTAGTCTTATTACCTGAATTAGTGAGTATATTTTTACTAGTCTCCTTTTACCAAGGAGCAGGTTTTTCTTTCCAGGATACAAAGGAACTTTAAGGAAAAAAGTCTGTTCCAGCTCCATACCTCACTCAGCCTTGATGCTGTATTTTCCATATTTATATGGGCATTAAAATCTTAGCCTCTAATCCCCTTATCCACTCTAATATCTTCCCAAACCATCACAGCATCTGCTCCTAAGTTTATTGCTCAAACTAAAGCTGCTTTTATTTCTAGCATGTTATCAGGCCAAAAATGATCTTTCTTCAATTTAATTTATATATTTAGATTTTATTTTTATACATTGTATGTAGCATGTCTATGGTTTTGTAACTGTAGAATTGAAAGGTCTATGTATTTTATATCAGTTCAGCTGACTTTGTTGCCAGAACCAGAACACATATTTTCATAAAAAGTACTTTTTTTCACCTATATGAGTGCACAGAAAAAAGTTTATAATGTTCACCTAGTCGTAATGACTTATTTCCAGAGGTTTGGATTCATGTAGTTGTTTTTTTTTTTCCAAGTTTCTTTGTATATGTGTAAGTTGTTTAAATATTTCAGTAACTATCTAGTCTCACAGGTAGGTTAGTGTTTTCCATGTCTTTTGTACAAAGATCAATCTCCTTAGCATGCTATTCAAGGATTTTCATGATCTGTCTTCATCATGTCTAGACCCATTTCTCAGTAGTCTCCCCCATATTCCCTACCTTCTGGCTCACTGCACAACCCAACACTTCCCATACATGCCTCTTCTGTCACATTCTCATGACTTCACTGAGGCTCTTCCTTCAGCAGAAATCTCAGCATGTCCTCACATTCTCAGCAGGTCCCAGTATTAGTCAACCTATAAGACCCCTTCTTAAAACCTCCTCATAACCTTTTACTTCCTCTTTTAGTCTCTCCAGCCCTTAATATACAACATTTTCCATATTGAATCACATTTATTTATCTATTACCCCCTTTAGAGAAGGGCAAAAACTATGTCTAATATTTTTATGCCTCATTTATTCAGTGAATGAGTTCATGAATAAATAAATGAAATGAATGTTTACAACTTGCCGAGTTAAAAGCAGGCTTCTTGAGGATTTAACCCTGGGTGGGCTGCAGGTTCATTTGAGAGAACAGAGAATTTTTTGCCTCTCTTATGTCCTCTGGGTGGTAGTCAGTTGGCATGTTCCTGTAGCCCTGGATAGCTGTGGAGAAGTCCTTAGAGAAAGAATAGCCAGTGGAGGGGCGCCTGGGTGGCTCAGTGGGTTAAAGCTTCTGCCTTCGGCTCAGGTCATGGTCTCAGAGTCCTGGGATGGAGCCCGGCTTCGGGCTCTCTGCTCAGCAGGGAGCCTGCTTCCTCCCTTCTCTCTGCCTGCCTCTCTGCCTACTTGTGATCTCTCTGTCAAATAAATAAATAAAAATCTTAAAAAAAAAAAAAAAAAAGAATAGCCAGTGGTATTCTGTAATGCTTTACACATGAACTGCCTTAGTTGTTACAGCACTTTCGCAAACAACATTCCATTTGCATCTATGGAGGTAAAAGGTACCCAGTCCATACATGAAAAAACTGATGCTTAGAGCATTGATCCCTTAACCAGGGATTCAGGGAAACAACTTTAACATAGGTCTTCTGTTGCCCAGTGCAGTGACTAGTGTTCTCTTTTACCATCTACAACTCTAGGTATTCCTGCTCCCATTGCAGTAGGAATTACAACACCAGCTATGATGCCATAATGGTAAAAAAGCCCCTTGGTCTACACTGCAATATCAGTTTTCTCCCTGAATTGCTTGGGGCCCTTCATGTCATCCCTCCAGCCTCCTGCTTTTTCATGTGCAGATTCAGTTTCTTCATCTCCAAAATGAAGAGGTAATAACCTCTAATGTCCTTACTCTTGACTGCTTCATGGGCCTGAGTCTGCGAAATTTTGCTGAAGGAACCATGCTTAATCCAAGTTCTAGACTTCTTCCTAGCCTCCTTTTCTAGACTTTTCCTGACCTAGGCTTAACACCAGTACCTGGACTGCTGCCATCCAAGAATCCTAATTTTTTGACCCAACTACATTCATGCTCTGTTCTTTTTACCATGATTTCTTTTTGACCTTAGAATCTACCTTCTTTTAGAGGCCAAAGGGAGCAGTTATGTAACTGAGAACAGCAATACTTAACCAAAAATTGCAATAACAATTTAAGACAGCCCACAAAAAAGAAAACTAAATCCACCAAGCATGGTGTATAAACCTAACACAGACATGACCCGCCTGCTTTCTATTTCCCCTGCCTCATCACACACCAATTCTTTCGTTAGAGCTTTATTATTTCATTACTCGGCACATTTTCAACAAAGGCAAAATGATCCGCTCCAATTGTACAACTGAAAAAGGGACTTTTTAACGGAGATATTTTTTTTTCCTTCTTGTTTTACTTTCATCACATTTTAATGCCTTGTAGGTCATTATAAGGGGTAGAATGTGAGCCTTTTTTCTTAAGAAATCCTAAGACCATTTATTTTACAAAATAGAAAGCTATACCCTGAATGAGGTAGAGGAACTAATACCCATCACTTAAAATTACTTGCAACGCTTCCACTAATATAAAATGAATGTGTTAAATCAAAATGCAACTAAAATAAAAGGCAAAATAGGAAGATATAATCCACATGCATTTATTTGCAGTCGTCATCCAGGATGAACTGGAGCTAACTGGGTTCAGTTCTGAATAATTATTTTATAATGGTATTGGATATGAAAAAAAAATAATAGAGCTCTTTTTTATTACAGAAAATAAAACATGTACCTGCTATCAGAGCAGAAGAGAGACACAGTTAAGCACAGCCACAGTAAAATTCATACAGCTGACAAATTAAAAAAAAACTCACCATGGCTGACTAGCTAGAGTTGACCTATAAATATGGCATGGATACAAAGAAGGAAAGTTGAGTAAAACTGCTCAGTTTGTTTTACTTTTCTGGTGAAATGACCATTTGTTTCCAAATAGTCCCAAAGCTCATGTCTTTAACGGCCATTACTCCACTGTACTGGCATGCTGCTGAGGGCTCTGCTTATTCCCTAATTATTGAAAAAGAGCTGCTGGAATTCATTAAGAAATTATAAGTAATATCCCAAGTACCTTCAAAACCAAGTTTGGCAATATCCTTAAATATTGCATCAATGGAAGACTCCTTGGTTTGCTCTGAAACAGACTAAAATTCGACAATACTGAAACTACCTAAGCCAAAGATGAGGCAGCCAGTTATTTTCCAGTAATTGTTGCTCCCATGGCCTTTTTTTAAAGTCCTTCAAGTAGGCACATAAGAACAGAATCATTTTTAATAACAGACACTAATCTCCAAATCTATTTAAACTACAAATTATGCAGAGCCAATTAATTAATATGATGGAAGTAAGCCACTTGGATGTAGAAAAATCATGCCTTCTATTTTGAATTGTTGTGGAAAGTAGAATGTGTAAAATCCTAAGTAGAGAAGTCATATTTAAGACTCAGAGATTCTTAATTTTTTTCACTATTACAACTACTTACTAATCCAAGTTAAATTCTATACCAGCAAGCACTGTTACAAAAAACATTTCACTCTGGCAAAAATATTTCTTAGTACTAGCTAAAGCCCAGCAAAATTCAATGTAAAATTCCAGTAGAATTTGACTTCAAATACATCTAAAGTTGATTATAATGGACTTTGGCATCATTGTATCCCATTTTTCTATGCGTGAGAGTTGGTTTTTTTCAGGCAATATAAAGGACTGTTTTCTTATGCAATTTTTCTTATCATCTATTGAGTCTGATATGCCTCAGACATGACTACTTCATGTACATCATCTTATTGAATTATCATAACTCTCTGTACAGAAAGTATTATTATCCCTGAGTATATAGGGATATATTCAGAAGTAAGTGGCATATGGGGAAATTAAACATTTTGCCCTCAGTCACACAGTTGGTAAATGACTAAATACACATTTGATCTCAGATAATCTGATGCAAAGCCAATGCTTTCCATATACTTGTTACCCAGGCCCCTCCCCCACCTCACACATGGTTTTCCTCTATCTCAGCATCTTGGATCAGTTACAGTTTTTTGTTATCTAAGATTGTAATCCACAACTTACATCAATGGTAAGTTTCTTAAACAAGAAACCATAATCTTCATCAATACACAATATATAAACACACACACACTATACATATCTTATCTATGGGAGTTGGGGCAAACAGAAAAACAGAGAAAAAGACTGAAGATCCCGACCCAGTGCAACAGATGATATTCAACAGAGATGAATGCAAGGCCCCTACACTGAGGTCAGGCACTCTGCTAGACCTTCTCTTCCCGGCACTCAATATAGTGCCTGACACATAGTGAAGGCTTAATAAATGTTTTTAGAATGACTGATGGAGAAAGTGAATGAGTGGTAAGTGACACTGATAGGTAGGGCAGACTTGGTTTCAGGTATATGAAAAAGAGCCAATGGTCCTCACTGATGGTAAGGTCAACCTGAATAAGTGAACTGATGTGACCACCAACAACTGTGGGGCAGTCCAGCCTGTATTTGCAGAAGCCTCTATCTCAGGCATGGCAGTGTAAGTCCTGACCCCCTTTGCAGCCCAGTGCCATGGGCACCTGGATGGGGAGAAGCTCAGAAAAGAATGTGGGTAAAAATGGGAGAATCAGAGAAGTCCTGCCATAAGAAAAGATGACTCAGGGAAACCTGTTTTTCAAATGCTGCAGGGCTATCCAGGAAAAGGGATTAGTCTTGTTATATGTAATCAAAAGGTACTGAGCTAGGAACAACCAGTGGAAGCCACAGCCAGGCAAATTTGGATTCAAAGTTAAAACAGACACTTTCCATCTCTTCCAGTGGTTTTGACCTCCTGCTTCCTTAATACCTCCCAATCCAGAGCATCTTTCAAAGTCCAGAACTGTTTCAACACCTCAGAGAAGCTTCCTTTCCTTTAGTGGCTCCTTCTTTCTACCCTACTTCACAATCTCCCCTAAATGACAGCACTGTCTGGGCTCCTTCTCTTTTTCACTCAGTGCTCTGATAAGTGCTAGAAATATAAAGACAAATAAGACTAGGCTATCATCCTCGGGGTACATTCTTGAGGGACACAGAGAAGTAAATCAAAGTTGACAACATAACTGGTGCAATGCAAGTGTGCACTGAATATTGCTGGTTTGCAGAAGACAGATATCAAAAAAAATCTGAGCAATCAGAGGAAACTTCCCAGGAAGCTGAAGTTTACCTTTCTTTCCCTGAGCTGTATCTAAAAATAGTTTAGAAACTAGGTAAAGAAGAAAGAACGCTCCAAGGAAGGGGACAACTAAAGATTCAAGAGAATGTGTCCTAGATGGCTAGAGAATACCAATTCCAGTTAGGAACTTCACCAAGTAAGGATCTTCTTCCCTTAATATTTGCACTCCTGTGATGTACACTTAATATATAATGGACTGCCAATAAACAATTGCTTATTTGACTAGAATAAATATAAGCAAAAAGGATCATGATGTTCTCTCATCTTCATACTTAGATTAATAAGAATAGGGTTGGAATGGTCAATTGGAGGTTGGCTGAGGACCACCATTTATAAACATCTGGACACTGCCCATGGCACAATGGGAATATCATAGGCTCTGGAATCAGACCAACCTGGTTCAAAGGCCAGCCTTGTGACCGATAAACATCGTATCACTTGTGAGCCTCAAATTTCTCATCTGAAGAAAGAGGTCATAGTACCTACCTCACAGGTCTGTTTTGAAGTTTTAAATGAGATAATAAAAGTAAAGCCCAGGAAAGCTTTTAATATTTAGTGACCCATAAATCATAGAGCTAATGAAGAGTCAGAGGAGGATCTCTAAATTGAAAATTAATGAATAGGAGAAGGATTTATGAGGATTGTCATGGGCCAAACTGATATCCATTTTGTACCTAATGAGGAAAAAAGGGTTTATGAATTACTGAACCTTTATAGCACATGAGGCTCAGACTAGTTGGCTGGCTCAATTACCAGTGCAAAATAACCATTCCCTACAACTAGTATTTGTTGCTGACCCTGATCCTTCGGTTGGGTGCCTTTATCATAAAGTGTATGGAGAAGTTCAACTGTTCAAAGCAGCAGCCATCATCATTTCTTCCATAATCAAACAAGTTAGAAAGTCTTAACTAAAACGATTTCCTTAAAATTATTGAAGAAGGTAGAAAGCCAAGAAAAGCAGAATCTAACTGTCCATGTCCATATAGTAACAGTATTTAAGTGTGGGTAAAGGCTAATAATGAAAGAGAAAGTCCACCATGATGTTCACATGATGTTCAATGATGGTGGTCAGTCAAGAACCAGGGGTTTGCTTGAGCAGGGAGCATTTGTTCAGAAACCTGCAGATGGCATGCATATTTTTCAGTATGGGATGCCCATCCCACCAAGTGTGAGTCTGTCTTAAATTAGCCAGACATGAAGTATCAGGACAAATTCCATATGAGCAATCCTAAAACAAAAGCCTCTCAATTTGACTTCTTTTCATAAGATGGCTTGCATTTAATAAAGTTAAAATGGAACTTGTGATATGTGACTCATACCTTTCCAGTGTCATCCCTGCTCATGCTTTGGTTTCAAATAACTTTTTCCATTACCTATTTTACTTCTGTGCTTGTCCATCTTGCTACACCTCCAGATAAATTTAACAGATTTCCATTCTCTTCTTTTTTTTCTTTTAATTTCTTTCAGCGTAACAGAATTCATTGTTTTTGTACCACACCCAGTGCTCTATGCAATGCGTGCCCTCCATTCTCTTCTTTAATCTTTGTCTGGGTTATACTCTATTCACTAAGCCAAAATGCTATTCTCATTTAAAGCTGCTAGCTTTGTTTGACCTAACCTAGATCAAGGCACCTACATCATGAAAGTTTCCCACATTTAACCATCCCATCACCCACCAGAACAATCCTAGCCCAGCCATTCCTCCTCCACATTCTGGGAGTTAAGTCATCTGGTTACATTTCAGTTGATGATATGTGTCTGTTTGTCTCCTCTAATGGTTTGTAAGGCCTTGGGGGTCGAGCTCATGTCTAATCTTTGCTGCATACATCTGTACACTACTGAATACATCATTACTGTTCATTACTCTAATCCAATGGGGACTCAGTAAAAACTTGTTGACTGACTGATTTAGCACGGGGATGATTATTACGTAAGCCACTTTGGTAAATAAATTTCAAATAATGACCAGCTCACACAAATGTTTTACTAGCTCACCCTCCCTATGGAATTAATATAAAGAATGAAAATCAGCAGTCATTTCTACTTGCCCAACATTAAATGTTAACTCACCCCAAGAGAGTAGCTATTTTCAAGCCTAATTTCAAGTCAAAATGTCTAAAATGGTTGTCATTCTTGGTGACATGCTGGGAAGATTCAAGAACTAAGGTATCAAACCAGTCACTTCCACAGGTTATTAACCCCAAACTTGAACATCATTATTTCTAGCATATTGCTAATAATCTTAGCAGTTCATTTGAATACATGTTTATTCGATAAAATGGATTTATTTCCAAGGACATTCTAACAAAAAATCTGATCAACATTACTTTATAATTTTAAACTTTATTGGAATAAAATTAGAAACCTTGGTTTAATTTTTATTGTTCTTTAATGATTCAATTCATTCAATATAAAGGAATGTGGCCATGAAAATAATCACCTACTGCTTAGATAACTGAGGCCAAAAAAAAAAATTAGAAATAAATTTTAAAAATTAATTTAACACATAGTGTCTCTCTTTTCCTTCCTTTTTTTTAAAAATCCCTTCATGGAAGCCTGGGAGAAAGGGGGGCAGGGCAATTTTACATGTGTTCTCCATCTGGGTTATTTTAGTGTTCTGATGTGAGAAGGGACAGAGGACAACTGACATGGCTCAGAGTTCAAGGGCAATAACTAGCAGATAAGTAAAGAGACAATTCCAGTTTTATGATAGACACAATTTTCTTACCTAGAATGATTTTGAAGATTTTATTTATTTATTTGACAGAGTGACAGAGAGAGAGCATGAGAGAGAGGGGAAAAGGTCAGAGGGAGAAGCAGACTCCCTGCTGAGCAGGGAGCCCGATGTGAGACTTGATCCCAGGACTCCGGGATCATGACCTGAGCCGAAGCACCCAGTTGCTTAACCAACTGAGCCACCCAGGCACTCCTAGAATGATTTTGAACAAATATTTTCAAGATGTATTTAAGTTATTTGTATGTGGTCTGAACATGTTTAAATAGTAAAACAATCAATTTGTATTATAAAGTTTAAATATTGAATTAAAGGAAAGGGTTCTAAAGGTACTGAAATACTCGAGAATTATCATAAAGTGATATACCACTAATTATATGTAACTTATTTTGAAATGTTCATGAGAAAATGATTAGTCTATCTTCTGTATGCTGTGAAAGTATTCACTGCTGTGGTGCTCTGATATCTGTTCAGCAAATAAGAGTTTCAGTCACATAAAACACTTGCAACATGTCAGAACCCAGAAAAGGTTTCTTCAAGTTGGGTGCAGCCTGATTCATGGTGACAGCTTCTCTGAAGTTACATCCTTTAAGAAGCAATAACTGTCATTTGGGGGCCTTCTGGGTGACACGGCACAACAGAACCAAAGAAGCTAGAAAATAGAATCCACACAGCAAAAGAAATGCTTGAGGTCTCCAGAGCAATGAAGTGAGTACTTTAAAGTATATTTGACTTTAAAGCCGACATATTTTCTCCCCTTGTTTGTTGGGCAAATATCAGCAAATACAAGAGTGTGTCTTCAAATTTGAGCCACACAGAGATAAACTTCACATTCAACACATCAGACTTTCAAACTGTGTGTGTGTGTATGTGTGTGTGTGTGTGTGTGAATGTATGTGTGTGTACATATATAAACACACACACATACATATATACATATATATATACATACACATATATATGCATATACACACACACATTCATACACACACACACACACACACACACACACACACACACATATATATGGAAATAATGAGACTCTGAATTAAAACAGCCATGACAGAACAAAGACCATGATCTAATATCAGAATAAAGTTAACAAATGTCATTCAGTGAGATGATTGGTGATGAGTGAAGGTCATGCCCAGTTTCCTTTTCATAGCTAACAGATCAAAGTTGTTCCTTCATTTGGGATAAAGACTAAATAGAGTTAGTTTGGTCTTGGAAAATCCTTTCACATAATATGACATCTCTCTGGGGTCTTTTGTTTCTAAGGCACATCAATGGTCAGAACAAGTATCAGGGACCCAAGGCAAAATGGGGGAAAAAATTCAGGCACATCTCAATTTAAATGACCTTTTTGAAATCCAGCATTAAATAATGTGGGAATGCAGTTATAACAGATTGTGACACAATATACCCATGAACATCATATGGTACAGTGATATACAGATAAATAAGACTATGTCAGAGAATGATGGACTTGTAAGGTCAGAAGGTCTTATGTGATCATTGTCCCTGACTACCCATCTGCTTCAGAAATCTTCTTCCCTACCAGGACATCCTCCAGCCCAGAGGAAGAAAATCTCCATTGACAGGGACCTCTCCAGTCCTACTGGAGTCAGCCATAGCTCTAACAGAAAGTCCTTTCTCTCCATGAGTAGAAGTCTAGTTTCATCCATCCTGTCCTATTTCTACCCCTGAAGACCAAGCAGAAGAAACAAAATCTTTCTTCAACCTAATATTCCTCATCTATCTGAAAAATGGTTCTCTCATTCCAACATTATCACCTCCAAGCATTCTCAACCCCTTCAAATATTCTTCATGGAATATTTGTCTAATATTCTAAATATTCTGATAAGGTGCCCTAATTGTAATCCAATTTGCCTATGTCCCTCTAAAAATATAGACGTGAATATAGAATTCCAGAGACAAAGTTGACTCTCATCCATCTTGTTCTACATGCTATTCTTCTTTTAATTCAACCAAGATCTCATTGGCACTATTGGTAGCACAGTAGTCCCCCTTTATCCATGGGGTATACATTCCAAGAACCCCCCAGTAGATGCCTAAATAGATACAATAATAGGTATCTATACATAGGTACAATAAGAGATTAACAGTAATAGCAAAATACAACAATTGTAACAGTACAGTAATAAAAGTTACATGGATGTGGTCTCTTTCTCAAAATATCTTACTTTACTGTATTTACCCTTCTTCCTATAATGATGTGAAAAGGTAAAATGCCTGTGTGATGAGATGAAGTGATACGAAAAATGTAGGAACTGTGATGCAGTATTAAGCTACTATGGACCTTCCAACAATTTGTGAGGAAGAGAACCACCTGCTTCTGGACCACAGTTGACCATGGGGAACTGAAATTGTAGAAAATAAAATCATGGGTAAGGAGGAACTACCGTACTATCATTTGAACATTTTTCCTGTCTATAATAACTGATACTTAATTAGTACTTTATGCTTTAGAAATTGCTTTTATCTGCCTAAACCCAGCAGGAAAAGAGAAATAATAAAGATCAGAGCAGAAATCAATGAAATAGAAACCCAAAAAAACAATAGAACAAATCAACGAAACTAGGAGGTGGTTCTTTGAAAGAATTAATAAGATTGATCAACCCCTGGCCAGACTTACCAAAAAGAAAAGAGAAAGGACCCAAATAAATAAAATCATGAATGAAAGAGGAGAGACCACACCTGACACCAAAGAAATACAAACAATTATAAAAAAATATTATGAGCAACCCTATGCCAACAAATTTGACAATCTGGAAGAAATGGATGCATTCCTAGAGACATATAAACTACCATAACTGAACCAGGAAGAAATAGAAAACCTGAACAGACCTATAACCAGTAAGGAGATTGAAACAGTCATCAAAAATCTCCAAACAAACAAAAGCCCAGGGCCAGACGGCTTGCCAGGGGAATTCTACCAAACATTTAAAGAACAACTAATTCCTATTCTCCTGAAACTGTTCCAAAAAATAGAAATGGAAGGAAAACTTCCAAACTCATTTTATGAGGCCAGCATCACCTTGATCCCCAAGTCAGATAAGGATACCATTAAAAAAAGAGAATTACAGACCAATATCCTTGATGAACACAGATGCAAAAATTCTCACCAAAATACTAGCCAATAGGATCCAACAGTACATTAAAAGGATTATTCATCACGACCAAGTGGGATTTATTCCAGGGCTACAAGGTTGGTTCAACATCTGCAAATCAATCAATGTGATACAACACATTAATAAAAGAAAGAACAAGAACCGTATGATACTCTCAATAGATGCTGAAAAAGCACTTGACAAAATACAGCATCCCTTCCTGATCAAAACTCGTCAAAGTGTAAGGATAGAGGGCACATACCTCAATAGTATCAAAGCCATCTATGAAAAACCCACCACAAATATCATCCTCAATGGAGAAAAACTGAGAGCTTTTCCTCTAAGGTCAGGAACATAGCAGGGATGTCCATTATCACCACTGCTACTCAACATAGTACTAGAAGTCCTAGCCTCAGCAATCAGACAACAAAAGGAAATTAAAGGCATCCAAATCAGCAAAGAAGAAGTCAAACTATCACTCTTTGCAGATGATACGATATGTGGAAAACCCAAAAGACTTCACTCCAAATCTGCTAGAAGTCATACAGGAATTCAGTAAAGTGTCAGGATATAAAATCAATGCACAGAAATCAGTTGCATTTCTCTACACCAACAACAAGACAGAAGAAAGAGAAATTAAGGAGTCAATCCCATTTACAATTACACCCAAAACCATAAGATACCTAGGAATAAACCTAACCAAAGAGGCTAAGAATCTATACCCAGAAAATTATAAAGTACTCATGAAAGAAATTGAGGAAGACACAAAGAAATGGAAAAATGTTCTATGCTCATGGATTGGAAGAACAAATATTGTGAAAATGTCTATGCTACCTAAAGCAATCTACACATTTAATGCAATCCCTATCAAAATCCATCCTTTTTTTTTTTTTTCAAAGAAATGGAACAAATAATCCTAAAGTTTATATGGAATCAGAAAAGACCTCGAATAGCCAAAGGAATATTGAAAAAGAAAGCCAAAGTTGGTGGCATCATAATTCCAGACTTCAAGCTCTATTATATAGCTGTCATCATCAAGACAGTACGGTACTGGCACAAAAACAGACACATAGATCAATGGAACAGAATAGAGAGCCCAGAAATAGACCCTCAACTCTATGGTCAACTAATCTTCGACAAAGCAGGAAAGAATGTCCAATGGAAAAAAAGACAGCCTCTTCAACAAATGGTGTTGGGAAAATTGGATAGCCACATGCAGAAAAATGAAATTGGACCATTTCCTTACACCACACACAAAAATAGACTCAAAGTGGATGAAGGACCTCAATGTGAGAAAGGAATCCATCAAAATCCTTGAGGAGAACACAGGCAGCAACCTCTTCGACCTCAGCCGCAGCAACTTCTTCCTAGGAACTCGCCAAAGGCAAGGGAAACAAGGGCAAAAATGAACTATTGGGATTTCATCAAGATCAAAAACTTTTGCACAGGAAAGGAAACAGTTAACAAAACCAAAAGACAACTGACAGAATGGGAGAAGATATTTGCAAATGACATATCAGATAAAGGGCTAGTGTCCAAAATCTATAAAGAGCTTAGCAAACTCAACACCCAAAGAACAAATAATCCAATCGAGAAATGGGCAGAAGACATGAACAGACATTTCTGCAAAGAAGACATCCAGATGGCCAACAGACACATGAAAAAGTGCTCCACATCACTCGGCATCAGGGAAATATAAATCAAAACCACAAGGAAATACCACCTCACACCAGTCAGAATGGCTAAAATTAACAAGTCAGGAAATGACAGATGCTGGCGAGGATGCGGAGAAAGGGGAACCCTCCTACACTGCTGGTGGGAATGCAAGCTGGTGCAACCACTCTGGAAAACAGCATGGAGGTTCCTCAAAAAGTTGAAAATAGAGCTATCTTATGACCCAGCAATTGTACTACTGGGTATTTACCCTAAAGATACAAATGTAGTGATCTGAAGGGGCATGTGCACCCAAATATTTATAGCAGCAATGTCCACAATAGCCAAACTATGGAAGGAACCTAGATGTCCATCAACAGATGAATGGATAAAGAAGATGTGGTGTGTGTGTGTGTGTGTGTGTGTGTGTGTGTGTGTGT